>NW_017253256.1:0-342868 GCF_001299255.1 Cyphellophora attinorum | reverse complement strand
CTCCCCAGCCCTGCTCATCCAACCACCACTAACACCACCCACAGCAAGTCAAAGAAGGCGACAAGATCCCCTCCGTTGAACTCTTCCGCAAGAACCCCGGCGACAAGATCAACATCGCGCAGGAGATCGCCTCCGGCCCAGCCCTCCTCATCGGCGTCCCCGCCGCCTTCTCCCCCGGCTGCTCCGAGAAGCACATTCCCGGCTACGTCGCGCGCCCGGACAAGCTCGAGGAGTTCAAGGGAAAAGTCTACATCATTGTTGTCAATGATGCGTTTGTGACGAATGCGTGGGCGAAGAGTCTGGGGCTGGAGGGGACGGGGATAACGATTCTCGGGGATGCGGATGGGAAGTTCGTTGAGGAGTTGGATGTGGCTTTTGACGCGACGGCTATTTTGGGGAATAAGAGGAGTAAGCGGTTTGCGATCAGGACGCAGGATGGCGTTGTGAAGAAGGTTGCTGTTGAGCCGGATAATACGGGTGTTACTGGTGAGTTTGCCCACAAGGCATGGAGTTGGCTCGTGAGTGACGCTAACGTACTTCGACAGTCTCTTCCCTGGAACAGTTTCTGCCGTAAGGCATCCATCAGTCCAAGTGCTCTGCCGCAAGTTAAGCGCAATCGAGCTTCTGGCTGACATTAGACGTTGCAAGACCCGATAGAGCCAAGTCGAGCTTGTGATGTTAAAAACCCAACAAGAGTGCTACTAGCAAGATAGCCCGACACGCAAGTCGTGGCGAGGGCTTGCGCTGAGCTGATAAGAGTTCGGGACAACGAACATCACTAGCAAAATGCAAGAATTCAGATTTCGTTGCGAAGGGCCTCCATGAATGTCGTCGAGACCATTGCCCGTCGGGCAACCACAGACCCACTCCCACCTGGTATTATGCGTGTCTTCACGAGCTGCATCTCACCTTGTGCTCAACCATAAGACCATGAGTCGCCTTATCAACTGGATGATGCCTAAACAGGTAGGCAAGATAGGCACGCGGCCTAGACGAAGCCTCAACCTTTAGCTTATCGCTGTTGATTCACTTTTCCTTAGGCTTGCTGCACCGACCCTTCAACCCACGCGATCTGCGGACCTCCGATTGGGCTCACTCAGACAAGCAAAATGCACACAGCAGCTGGCAGAGCGACAACGCATTCTCGCTAATCAAGCAGCATCATGCATTTCTCTCCGAATGTCCATGAATTCTCGGTTGCCGCAGCCCCCAACATAAAATACGCTGACATCTATCTTCCAGCAGACAATCCCCACGACACTTGATACGACATCATCCAAGCAGCTCCGCCTGGCCCGGCTGGATCTCGCCCTCCTTCTGCGCAGAGCCGTGCGATCGCGCAACGAGACCATACGCTGGGAAGTACTTGTCGAGGTAGGGGAGGACCTCGGCGGAGCCGGGGGTGTTGCGCCAGTCTTTCATGAGGAAGCAGACTATGCCGAAGATTCCGTTCTATGCGAGTAGACACACAGGTCATCAGCATTCTTGTCCATTCATTGTGCTTGGGGAGCTCCTCAAATAGGATCGGGGGAGCTTCACACGGGGTCCACTTGCGAAGCAAAGATCTCAAACTCACCAACAAAACACCAGCATCACTCATCCTTCGATTCGCATCTTCCGCCAACTTCGGCGTCGCTGTCCCACTCGCTTCGGTATTCGCCCATACACTGTATCCTGCCTCTCTCAAACTAAAGATAACACACCAGTCAGCAACACCGTCTACTAGCAGGACATCACTACAAAGCTATTCCCCAACGCAATCCGACTCAGATTCCCAGGGGTGAGTAGGTAGGTAACGCACCTCAAAGCCAAAAACATAGTACACACTTCCGTCACGATCCCACCAAGAATGATCTGAGTTCGGCCGGTAGCCTCAACCGCGGCACGAAACTCAGCATTATCCCACGCGTTCACCTCGCCGTGACGCTTGATCAAGGGCGCGTTGGGGTACATGGACAGGATCTCCCTGGGAAGAGGCCCGTTGGGGCCTGTTTCGGCGGAGGTCGTCATTATTACCGGCAGGCTTTGGAGCGTTTGGGTTAGCATGGGCTTTGAGAGTGGGCATGACATGAGGTTATGGGAAAGAAGTGGGAGTCGTGTCTCGGGATGTGGTCGCACTCTTGCTCCTCGCTTTTACGCTCGGTCAGGTACTCACTCGAACAGTTTGCCCAACTCAGCATGCGCGAAGACATTGTTGCGAAATTCGGCGGTGGTGTAGTCTTTTACGAGCTGGAGGAGGCCGATTTGGTGGTCGACTATTAGGAGGAGAGCTTTGTCTTTGTCGAGGCGCTCGAAGGAGTATCCGGACTTCGAAGTCATGGTGGCTGTTAGCTGTGAGGTATGCTGGATGAATGGTCCATACAAAGGCGAATGCGCTGGGATGATCGCTCAGTGTTCAGTGAACAGATATTCGTAACCTTGTGTACTTTCGTCTGAACGTTCAGACCGACCATAACGAGCACCATCGCAGGCCCATTCGTCTGGCTTATATGCCATTATCAACCGCGACATCCTGAGTAAGTAAGATGCATCTTGTATGCTCCGTACGAACGCATCGAGACAATGGGTCGCTGCTCTTTTGGGTGAGTGAGAAGTGTTACCAAGAGCTTCAAGCCAAGACCGCAAACCCATGACTAAGGCATCACATCTTACATAAGGTCAACAGCACTGCATACAGCGCTCGCGACTCTGAAGCGAACTACCGGGAGGTCATGTACAATGCAGTGCGATCTAAGGACCCATCTCATGATGATACATTGTTCGTTCAGCTACGTTGAACACAACCGGTATGGTATTGTTCATCAATCAATGTATTACTAAGGTAGGTCTACTACACCCAAGGCCTCTCGAGTCCTATTCCTGGACCCTCTGCAGCTGCAACCCCTCGAAAATCTCCGCCGTCACAGCAGTAGCTTTGCGTTCTGCGTCGACGTCGAAGACAAAGCTCGAGACCGAGACGCCGCTCCACGTGACTCCTGCTGTACCCAGCCAGTCCAGATTGTTCTTGTAGATACTCTGAAACAAACCCGCCGGAACGTTCGGGTTCGCGGACCACTCAAACGCGACTTTCCCCGTTGGCCCGCATTCTTCTGCTAAAATCGTGGGCAGGAGGCGTGGCTTGGTGTCCTTGGGCAGGAAGAGGGACAGCAGGTCAGTATTGTTGTAAGTATATTCCAGCAGACTGAGGGCAGGGGCTGCGCCTGCGGCGGTGGACTCGTTCCAGCCTACCTTGATAGTGGCGTTGACTGGGGAGTCTGCGGAAGTGGTATATGTCCCGACGAAGTTCGCTTGTGCTTCCGCTGCGGCTTGTGCTTCTAGTGCGGGCAGGAGGGAGTCGACGATGAGGTCGAGGATGACATTGATCACGGTAGGTCGTTGCGTTACCTCGGCCGGTGCAAGTGAGAGGTAGCTGAAACCAAAGCCGTAGTCCGGAATGAGAATAAAGTGGGAAGTCGCGTCGCCGGAGTTGCCTGATTTGGTGTACAGGTCGACGACTTTGCCTGTCAATGGGGAAGTCCACCGGAAGATCTCCCAGGGCGCGCCGACACTGTGCCGTACGCTGGCTGTGTGGGAGGTTGGGTGTAGCCATTGGCGGGTTTGGGCTGGGGAGAGGAGGGTGGAGTTGAGGATTGAGATACCTAGGAGGGAAAGGTCGGAGATAGTGGAGAGGATGCCGCCTGAGAAGGAAATAGGGCCGTCAGGTGTGAAGAAGTATGTTGGGTTGGCGATGGCAGAGCGGGCGATGTCAGCTTCTGTGGTTGGAGGCACAGAGCCAGTGAAATCAAGGCCAAGGGGGTCCGAGATGGTCGATTGAATGAGGCCGTTGTAGGATAGATTGCCGCCTAGGAGGTTGGTGATGGCGACGCCAAGCATGGCGAAGCCGTTATTGGTGTACATGGGTGTGGTCCAGGGGAGGTAAGTAGGCGGTTGTGGTGCGGCGAGCTTTGCGTAGAGTGCGCTGGTAAGTGCTGTGGCTCCGGTGAAGTCAGAGTCGTTAAGCGCAGCCAGGAAGCCAGGATTAAGGGGCAGGCCGATGTTGAGGAGGGTGCTAACGGGCTCGGTCAGGTTTGGTGAGGCGAGGAGGTCTCCGACCACGGGAGTGCGGGCTATGCCGCTGATTTGGTTGGCGAGGGACCAAGGCGTGACTTCATCCCATGGTGTGGCCATGAGTGCTCCCTCCGGTTGAGATTCGAGATAGGCGGCAAGTTCGGGCACGCACTCGTTCAGGGGCGTGTACCATTGCTCTTCTGTCAAACTGAGGAGGGCTGCATAGACAGTGAAGAGCTTTGTGATGCTGGCGACGCGGTAAATGGTGTTGGCATCGACCTTCTTCGTGCCATTGGTGGACTTAGTGGTGAATGGCGATGAGTAGTGGTACTGCAGATCCTCGCTGACGGCTGGGTCGTGGAGTGAGAAAGCTCCAATCGAGAAGGTGACATTCTCCAGACCGGTGAGTGCTGTCGCGACAGCCGGGTCCTCAATGGTCTTGTCAAGGTATGAGTTGAGCACGCTGGTGACTTCCTGCCATGCTGATGGAACGAGACTGTCTTCACTGCTAAGGTCTAGAGGTGGGGGATAGGTCGGACCAAGGCGGTCGCCCAGACACAAGGAAAGCTGTAGAGAAAGCAAGAGGAAGGTCTGCCCAGGTCGGTACATGGTTGTTGTTCGAACGTTCTTGCTCGATGTCTTGCTCAAGTCTTGTCCATCCTGTCCAGCCAAGTCTATATACTTTTTTCTCCAGGTGTTACAGTCGGTCCCCAACAGCTACGAATACGCCGTGATGTCTGAAGCAAGGCACTGCACAGCGACGGCATGGCAGCGTCGTGCCTAGCGGCGACAACAGTACGTTTCCGGCATGGAGGTATATTTTCGTCGACATAACGAGCCGATCGTATGCAGGTACTGCCCAGACTTTCCCCATATTTGGCAATCGCTTGCTTTTAGTGCCATACGAAAGGTCTTAGCGGCGCAAACGGTTTCCTTCGCCATGCTGTGCTGGGCTGACATCATTGCAGTAGCTGTACTGATTGCTTGGTGCCTACATTCTCCTCGTCCCGATTTGGACGCATGTGCCGCTCGAAAGGATACCGAAGCAAGGCTTGGCCCGATCCGATGAGCACAAATCGGGGGCCATGCCTGGTGACAATTCTTGTCACTGGGATCTCTCAAATGAATCCAGGGTGGATTGCGTTCAGCGTAGGCACGGCGTTCTTCGTAGCATGGTTGGACACAGATGTTACGCGAACCACAATAGACCGGTAAAGTCGTCGTCCAGATATCAGGTGGCTCAGGATGGACCGAGCTACAACCTTCGTGGGCCATCGTGGCGAGCACACACAAGTCGGCGTGACTGCCCGTTGAGCGTGACACTTGTGGAGAGCGTGCGTGACAGCGCTCATCGACGCCGGAGAAGCGGTATCGAAATAATTCACACCATAAGCACCTACCTGAGGAAGGTGACACGTCGAGCCGCCGGCCACGCGACCTGTGCCTGTAGTCAGTAGAAGATCAACTTCTGTCCATCTCAAACGAATATCACGATGCACATCGTCAGCGACTGTGAGCTCCTGATGAAGCACTGAATCTCATGAGAACAAGATGCGACCCTCAAGTATCATAAGCATAACAGCGAGTCCGGCGAGGGAAACTCCGCTGAGGCGCTGTTGGTGATTTGACAGCGCTTTGCCAACGTAGCTCGACTCGTGGCATAAATGCGCACGGAGGTTGCAGAGGGCATGAATCACCTTGGTGAGAGATTGCGGCGCTGTGTCCTAGGGTTAGGGCTCGATTCAGCACGAATGCGAGGATCGCGTTTCTCGCGTTCTCCAACCCCAGTTCCGTCCACCCCAGTCAATGCGTCGCGAAAAAGTGCTGTGATACTACGTAGCATCGGCGAAGGCGTATTTGGCGTTCGGGAACTGCATTCTGGTGGCCAACAGGTGATTTGCGCACGCATACGAGCCGACCAGTGGCAGACTAAACCCTTTGGCAAATTCACGGATCCACGACTGCGGAAGGAGCGCAATCCGAGTTCGGGAAGCATTCGATGCATCAACGGCCGGGTCCTGACATGTGCCGGACTGATCTTGCTTGAGAAACACAAAGATGGCCGACCAGATCGATACCGACAAGGCTATGCCTGATGCGCCTCCGGCCGAGGCTCCCATCGACAGTGATCCGCCGGGTGAACCAGATCAACCACAAAATTCCGTAGTCGAGTCGATCGAGGTGGAGACAAAGCCTGAAGAGCCTGCGGAGTCAGAAGCGGCGCCCAAAGAAGACGATGCGCCGGCGGAAGACTCAGATGAAGACGCTGCGGGAGAAGACGATCCAGATCTGGAGCAGGACACTTCGGGTCGTCCAGTGTCCAACAGACTGTACAAGCATCTCAAGGCCATCACAGATGTCTTGACAGACTTCAAAGTCAAGATCCGCGGTGAAGACCACTATCCCTCCACTCTCTTCAAGCGAGTACCCAACAAGCGCAACTTGCCCGACTACTACCAGATCATCAAAGAGCCAAGCGCAATCAGCACGCTCAAGGGCAAGATACAACGCAAGACGTACACTGGCATCCCAGAATTCGTCCGAGACTTTGCTCTCGTCGTCCACAATGCTCAGGTATACAATCGTCCAAACTCGCAGCCTGTGAGGGATGTACTCCAGCTCCAGGATCTTTTTAAGGCCGAGTTGGCAAGGCTTGTCGAGCAAGGGTTGGTCAAGGAAGAGGAGACCGCATTCCCAGACCTCGGTGAGATCCCAGCGGCCACTCCAGAACCAGATCCAGTCTCCGAGGAAGAAGCAGGCGACGAAGAGGAGGATGGTGAAGACGACGAAGACGAGGAGGGAGAGGAATCAGATGCCGACGACAGAAAACGTCGAAAGGCCCGGCCCAGTGGTGGTAAGAAGCAAGCCGCTGATGACGACGATCAAGACGACAAGCGAAAGGTGCGTGGCCGTCCGCCCAAAGTCGATACTCCGTTGGAAGCCAGGATCAAGTCCATCATCAAGTCGATGCGTAGACCTAAGGACGCTAACGGCATCTACCGCTTGCGACATTTCGACCGTCTCCCAGACAAGGCCGAGTATCCTCACTACTACCAAGAAATCAAAGATCCCATAGCCATGGACACCATCAAGAAGAAGGCCAAGCGGAAAAAGTACAACTCGGTTGACCACTTCCTCAAGGACACCGACTTGATGTTCAGGAATGCCATGGCGTATAATCAAGACGGCAGTGAGATCTATGAGGATGCCAAGGTCTTGATGCAGGAGACCCGTCAGGTCGCGGAGGCTGAGAAGGCCAAGCCTGACTCCGAGTATGGGCTCGATGATGGTCGCATTCCGATGCCGAATGGGATCGAGTACAGAGGCGAAACCTGGAAGGTCGGTGACTGGATTCACATTCAGAATCCCAACGATGTCACGAAGCCCATCATCGCGCAAATCTATCGCACCTGGCGTGGTAGCGATGGCCAGGACTGGATCAATGCCTGCTGGTACTTCCGCCCGGAGCAGACAATCCACCAGTACGAGCGACACTTCTACCCTGCTGAAGTCTGCAAGACCGGTCAGTATCGTGATCATCATATTCAGGAAGTCGTCGATCGATGTTTCATCATGTTCTATACCCGCTATAGTCGTGGTCGTCCTAGAAATATCGATCCGAAGACCGAGGTGTATGTCTGTGAAACGCGCTACAACGAGGAGAAACACAAATTCAACAAGATCAAGACGTGGGCGAGCTGCTTACCCGATGAAGTTCGCGACAAAGACTATGAGATGGATCTCTTCGATGCGCCTCGTCGCATTAAGAAAGTGCCGAGTCCGATCAAGCATCTTCTCAAGGACAGCGCGAAGGGTCCTGGCGATGTGTCGCAAGTGTATGGGTCGAAGAATGCGCCTCCTATTGTTGGTGCTGTACACACTGGTGCCAGAGATGACAATGTAAGTGCATGCCCTGAGGATTCTGAGGTGGTTCGTTTTGCTTGTTCATGCCAAGACGCCTGTGCTCTTCACTTGGTAGTTGAGCTATGGAGATAAAAGGAAAATTTTTGGTGTTGTGAAGGTCAACTCTGTCCACAAGTGACTGACAACATGTTACAGCAATCACCACCCCCAGAACCAACTCCTCCACCACCACCGACACCACTACCCACTGCTGTTCGGCCACCTTCGAATCCCATGCTACCAAGTCGCTTCCCATCACAGACTCAGCCGATCGGTGTACGACCGCCTAGCCAGCCGGTTCGACCAGCGCAAGCTGGAACTCCGACAATGGCTCACCAGACAGCGTCTCCTTCACCAGCGCCACAGGCTGCTCGTCCGGGTCTTTACCAACAAGGAAGCTCAGGATACCACAGTCAAGCAACACCGGCTCCTGCTGCCCAATCTCCGTTCCCTGCTACGCAACATCTCGCGCAAACTCCAAGCTACCAGGCTTCGAATATCACTGCTCGATATGGAGGGGCAACCCCAACTCAGCCATACCAGCAACGTCAGACTATCCAACAAGTCCAGGCTCAAGCCGCGGCCCAACAGCAGCAGCAACATGTCTCACAGCCTGCCTATCACCCGGCCGCCCAACCTCAGACCTACAACCAGTACCCTACCGCCACCGCCCACGAACGCCATCACGAAGCCTACATCCTCAGCACCGCCGCCAACGAGACCATCCCCAAAGACATCCGCGACCGCTTCCAGCAAGACGACGAAGGGCACGTCCTCTTCTTCACCAAACCACCCATGGACACAACCCACGTCGTTTCCGGCCGCGGCGAGCACGAAAAGGGCAAGCAACTCCAACACACCCAGCAGTACCTCAACGCTAAAGCTATCCGCGACGAGCAGATCCGCGAGAAGAAGCGCAAAATCCAGGAGAAGATGGAGTCCGACAAAGCCACCAACAACTACAAGCGTCTTAAACCCGGCCATTTCGGCGAAGAGCGCGATGCTGACGGACGCATCAAAGCCGACCCCACCAAAGCCGCCCAAATTCAGGCTGAAGAAGACGCCAAAGTCGCCGCTGAATGGCAATCTAAAGTCGCAGCCTGGAACAAGCATTTCGAAGACCTCCACAAACTCACCATCCAAGAATCCATCGACGACGCGGAACGTCGCTGGGGTCGTGGACAGCACACGCTAGACATGTTGGAATTGGAGGCTCAGCGCCAAGAAGAGCGGGAGGTACAATGGCACAAGAGAGAGTACTGGCGGAGCAGGCGAGGGGGCAAGTGAAGACCAAGGATGAGGAGATTGAGGAGGATACGAGGAGGATGTTGAGTCAAAATCGGTGGACGGGGAGATGTTGTGATGGGACGGGGAGATTTGAGGATGATTACGATAATCGGCTTCCAAGGCCGCAGTAGCGATGAGGCTGTTGTGTTCCGTTCAGGTCGACAAGCGCATTATTGAGGCGCTGATGTTGCTGACATTGCCGCTTTCTACTCGATCAAAAGTCGACTGGAACATGTCCTGGAGACGATCTTTATGTCAAGCGGATATCGCTTGGGAGTCTTTCTGGAAGTCAGGTCTGTACTCTACTATGACACCGCGGAACGTCCTCCTGCGAGGAATGCCGTGATGAGGATCGTTGTTGCCCATCGGTTGGCACAGAAGTCCAAATTAAGAATTCGTAACAAGATTCACATTCGATCTTGCGTTCGCAGGATAACCCGTGGCCAAGGGTAGCCACGTTTTTGTCGTTTTACGTCCCGTCGTGCTGATCCGACCCAATGACTTACGAGTCTTGCCAGTGATTGTCATCAGGCCGCGGCGTGCACGACCCGCCCACTTATCGGAGTCCTGTCCTACAGGTCACCCACCACGCAGTCTACATACAACTCATGACACGACATTGCAGACCTCATACTTCCAAGGCCCTATTGGTTTCTCACTATTGACCTCAGAAAGTTTCCACCCAACCCCTCCCTCGCAGGCTTCCATCACGAAGCTCCATGCCCACCTGCCAATGAGGCAGGCTAGCTTCCTCCTGACGACTTCTATCTGATACAACGCAGGCTCGTCGACGTCACGGGCAGGTTTATCACTTCCATCGCAAACTGTTGGAAGGTTGCGCCAAGAAAGTTTCCGCTCCGCCCCGCCCTCCAGCGCAATTTCCCGCCCAGGTCGTAAGAAGGTAGATCGGCGGCCACCCCTTTCTGCAGTGCTATTTGATGAGGCTTGACAGATCTCGGGACGCATCGCAATGCAGGCATAATACGTGTACAGCGTCACTCCAGCACAGCCGCCTGATCTTGAGCCCGCGTCGAAGATAGCCTGATTGAATGGTTTTGTGGGTAAGATTTGTATCGTGGACCTTTCTGCTCAGCTGGCGGAATGCTTGTTCTGGCGGACAGCTTCTGACCAACATGTACCAACTGTCCAAGTTAGGTGGACCGCAGCTGAAATGCCATGAGTACCTTTAAAGACACCTGTCCACTTACTTGTTACTGATCCCGCAACACAACCTCGAAAATGTTCACAGCAACATCCACGACCATTCTCTTCGAGCAAATACAGCAACACTCCGACTCACCATGTCTTACTGGATGACAACCCCAGCAACGCCAGCAGCCATACACCAGGTCATGGAAGGTGGGCTCTTTCCGCCTCCAACAAATTCCCCAGCATCATTGAGCGAGCCAGAAGCTGCCGGGGCTCTCGTCAATCTGTCCAACCCAACACCACCTCAGCCCACTACCAGGGACTCAACCATAGACCTCTTCACAACCCTCCCTCCAGAGATCCGCCACATGATCTACGCCTTCCTCTTCCCAGAAGTCGCCCACCAACACTCACCATACAACATCAGCATAACCCGCGACCGCGAATGGTGGCGTTCAGCAATAAGCCCGCGCACGCGACTGGATCTACCCGAGTACATCGTGACTGGAGAGCGTCGAGACAATGGTATGCGTCAAAACTATGGTAGCCTCACATTGGCTGGTTTACTCCAGAACTTTCGGAGCAACGCCCGGAACGAACACAGCCTCGCCTGGCTGCAACCCCTCATGAACGTTTCACTCGTTTCTCGTCTCCTGAGGGTGGAGGTTGCTCTGTGGCTGTACCCCAAATTGAAGTTCAACTTCGATCACTCAGCCGATGCTTTCGAGATCTTCGGCCATTCGTCCCAGGTCATCCTCGGGTCAGTGCGCTCAATCTCATTCCATCGCAACACCTCCGGCTGCCGCTGCCATCTCTGCCGCGAATCAAGACAGTGGTGGAAGTCCAAGGACGTCACAAGATTGGCGGCATTGTTGCCAGGCTTGGAGGTATTGGAACTCGCGATGCCGGTCAACTGGACGTCGGCGAGACCACCGAAGATCAAGGACCTGAGAGTGGTGCAGTCCATCCTGGACGATCATCCCAATCTGCGCAAGGCTACTGGACGCTCACTGAAGTGCTCGGAGTCTGATGCTGTCCATGCAGCCATGGGCAAGGTGCGATTGCTATCGGAACGTGCCTTCGCGGAGACCTCTCATCCAGCTCTTGACGTAAGAAAGATTCTCAGACGGTATGATGACGATGTGCGGAAGCGCAAGGCAGCTAAGGCAGAGCAATCGGAGGAGCGGAGGAAAAAGAGGGAAGAGTTTAAGAAGAAGCGAGAAGCGGCTGAGGAACAAGGACGGAAGGAGCATTGGAGGAGATGGCCGCTACCGACCGGCTTCACCAACCCCACCACCGTCTGTATTCAGGACCAGGCACCTGCCATCGGGAGCCCCGAGATGACACAAAGTCCAGAGCCAGTGTCACCGTCTCTCGCCATCGGCGTAAAGCTGGATAAAGAATACCGGCCTCCAGTGACCAGAAGCCAGTGCAGGGCCCAGAACCGGCAGTGACTTCCTCGGGAGACTAACTGTTCTGCCGAATCACAGCGTAAGCGAACATCACAGCAATACCAGAGTTGACACAGACAGCACTATACCGGTAAAGGTGTACTGAAGCACATGCATGTACTTTTGAGAAGGCCGGGTCAGCAAGATCTAGAGCGTAATTCGATTCGTCAGTCGCATGAGAAGAGTGGTGCCCGAACATTCCATTTTCTGTTGACCAGGCTCAGCGTCAACGAGGGGACGATTGACGCTGCCGCGGCCACGGTCAAATAGCCCAGAAGATGATCCATGCTCGTGGCAGCGCAGTAGTCGAGTAGTCCACACTTGTATCGAAGGCGCCAGACGAAGAGGCTGAGACGAACAATCATGCTTGCGACTGCCTTAAGTTATGTACACACAAATACAGTCTCGGTCTTTTCCAAAGCTTCTCCCTTTCCCACTCACCCTCAGTCCGCCCGCCGCCCCTCCTGGACCAACTCAACCCGCTTAACAGGATGCAACAGCATCCCCGGCAAACACATCCTCCCCTCCCCACCCACCTCTGCGGCCTCCCCGCCCTCATTGTGGAACTTCATTCCCAACCACCTGTGCCACAACACCTCCGGAAACCCCGCATTATAATACCACGTCGTTCCTCGAAAATTGTGTTCTCGGTCCCCGAATACGCTTGTTCGACTTCCCCCAGTCGCGCCGTTCCGCCCGCCGTTGAACACGCTTTCGAGGTACGGGACGGGCCAGTGCCTGTCTATGTACTCTGCGTGTGGCGCGTAGACGGCTTTCAAGCGTGGTGCAAGGCGCAGCTGGCGGGCCACATTTCCGAGAACATGGTGTGGTGATTCAGGGCGGTTTCTTTGTGCATCGTCATCAGTAACCTCCTGCTCAAGCGGGAGGCTGTGATGATGGCGGTGCGTCGTGGCGGCTGTCCTCTGGTCTTATTGTAGCCTGATGTGTCATCCGCGAGCAACCAAGTAGTTGCGTCCGGGTCGAAGAGGGGGTTGAAGGTTATCAGATCGGCTTCTTCGTCGACGCCCCAGGTGTATTTATCCTTTTCGAAGGAGTGCGGCGGTTTGGGGTCGGTGTCGAAGGCGGTTTTGGGATCATCGAGAGGGAGTTCGGGACCCCATATCGGGCGGTCACCGGTCTGCTTGGATGATGAGTCGCTTCCAGGCATGCGATTGCCTTGGTTCAGGCCAGACCACATGTTGTTGGGCGAGTTGGTGCCCTGCTCGGTCTGGATGCGGACCATATGGCTAAAATCCTCCCAGGAGCCGTGCTTGGCAGGGACATAGAAGCGAGAGTTGCGCTCCCAGAGCAGCTTGCGGGGCTGTTTCTTCGCCCAGGCGACGACAGAGGTGAACAGATGATACCAGTGATTGGTGGTGCGGATGTCCATCTCCCAGTGCCAGAAGTAGTCGAACTCCGGGTGGGTGTAGGCGAGGTACTGCATGGGCATGAAGGTGCTGCGGTAGACGCCGTGAACCAGCAGGTCGCGCATGCGGGTTTCTTCGAGGCCGCCATACATAAGCTCCATCTGTCGCTCGTTCCAGAGGACGCCCATGCCGCGAAATTCTTCGGGGAGGGATTCGCGGAGGACGCGCTCGTAGGTCTCGTCGTCGGAGAAGATGGCTGTGTCGCTGTTCTTGACGTGGATGAGGAACAGGACGGTGTACTCACCGCCACTGTGAAGGGTGAGTTCTGAGATGATAGATCGTAGGTAGATCAGATCCTCGGGTGTGTAGGAGTAGTCGTGCCAAGTGCGGATCACCACAGCAGTCCTTGGAAGTGGCTCGGAGGCTGGTTTCTTGCTGTCCGGAGGGGTCGAGGACTTGAAATCACTGGGCTCTTCTGCTCGTTTCGATATGCTGCCGATCGGCATAGCTCTCCACCTGTCGATCTTGGGCTTGGGCGGCTCCTTGAAACGATGGGCATTTGCAGCCAGACACCTTTCCTGGACGGCCACCCATTTCACATCCCGCCAGTCGACCTCGGGTGTGCTCTGCCAGACCAGATCCGCTCCTTCTCTTTCGCCCTCGAGTTGTGAACCGCTGCCACCTTTACTCAGGCTGTAGCCGATGCCATAGGGTCCTAATCGGCCGAAACGATCATAGCAAATATCCGTCCGCATGCCCAAGAGCTCAGCAGATCCCATAACCGCATCAGGAAACCCTCTCGGAACACCTTCATACATCCTGACCTGTGGCACGGATATCGTCCTCGCCTTATCCAGGAAACAATCCACCTTTTCACCATGTTTCGCAATATACTCTGGCGATGCATAGTCCGGATAAGGGTTAAACACCTTGCTATCCGGCACTTTTCCCTCCTGCCTCTTTTCCGTCAAGTGCTGCTCCGGCGCCGCCTCCTCCTGCAACGCCTCGGGATCTAAATCCTCCTCGTCCGCAGCCCTAGGATATTCAGGCACATTGCTCGCTGCTGGAACCAGACTCCTTATCCCGCCATAATACCTCGTCAAGAACTCAAAACCTTCCCACACCGGCGGCTTCACAATCGGGTTCTTATCCGGATCGTTCTTCTGCGCAGCCGCAGTCTCGACCTCTTTCGCTGACGATCGACTCATCTGAACCAACGAAAACATAAAGAACAGCATAACCGCTGCAAGTGCTAAACAGGCATATCGTACAATCTGCGCTGGTGAGCGCACATAGAGGAAGGAGGATCTCGACCGTGGTGTGGAAAAAGCTCGGTTGAGTTTGCGCGTGGAGGAGACGCTTCGCGAGGAGGACGCGGAGTCGAGGCGGTCGTCCTCGTCGTAGTCGTCGCTGTGCCGTGATATTCGTAGCGCGTCTTTCTCGAGGTCTGATTGCGCGCGGCCGCGCATGTTGGTCTGGTCATGATCGGAGTGGCCTGACGAGGCGGATCGTTGCCATGGCATGGCCATCAATGGGTGTTATTGCTCTGTTGGTGGAGGAGACATCCGAGGAGCCTGACGTGGCGTCTAGATGCTGAAACCTCCCCTCTCCTGTAAACGAGGCGCAAACAAAGATGAGCTCCCTCGAGTCCCTGCTCTGTCTTCGTTTCTTCCTCGAGGCAGCTGGATCAATCGCGGCGGAAGTATCCAAGCGAAAGCAAACACCGAGTATGCGACAACGCTCAAAAATTCTGGACGAGTCGTGATATTATGTACAGTGCCTTCCAAAGAGGCGTTTGAGAGCAGGTAGGTATGTACAAGAAGGCCAAGGTTGTTGTTGTTGAGGAGTACGCTTGATGAAGGACGTACGAAATCTTGACTAGTAACCACCAACGCGCAGCCACGACCTCGAGTCCTTGCCCGATTCGTTCGAACTTTCCAGGGAATAGGACTCCACAAAAGCCGTTCTGCCGACACCAGGTCGCGTGTTATCACTTCGCGAAAGAACGAGGACACAATATTACGCTCTCTATCCTGTAGTGAGTCAGGTCAGACGATGCAGGCCTGTGGTCAAGTGAAATTATACGGTAGGTCAGACACATGGCGACGCTGCAAAGCTACTGTATACTGCTCAACGCGCCATCATGGCAGACTGCCTCTGAGCTCGAGTACTTCTATGCTGGTTAATCAGAAAGACGGGCTACAACCGACTCATGTAGTACGTTCGCAGAAGATATCGTTCAGCTTGGATTGCCAGGTCTGCAGACGGACAAGAATCTGCAACACTTATTCAATTCATCGACATTAGGCAGCGATGATCACTGGTTCAAGCGACGAACGGTGAATGCTTCCTTGTGGAGTACTGCCGAGTCAGTGAAGCGCCCGTTTCGGTTTGCACAGGATCTGCACCCTGTCGTAGAGGTATAAGTCATTGCCATGCCTTCGCCATCTTCTCCTTCTCCGAACCCTAGAGGCAAACACGGTCGAGGTCCACTGTTTGTCATGCCATGTTAGCATCTATTGCTGTCTGGTGGGGCGAAATTGAATAACATGTAGCAACCAACCATGAATCAACACAGATAGCAGTGATTGTCCCCAGCCGAGTCAATGAAGCAATCTTTTCGCTTTGTATCGGCCCATCACTTGGTAGATGACATATAAGTAGTCAGCCCGCCCCCGAACCGCTGTGCTTCACTCCTCTAACGAGAGTTCGTTGACATGGAGAATCGGCAAGAGACTTGTCATGCCATGTCAGCATTTGCTGCTAACAGGTGGGTCGAGCTCGAGGAGAGAGCATCTTCGTGATACCAGAAGCAGTTGATCGGGTAGCAAGAGTCGTGGTTCGATCATCGCTTGATACACATTGCTCGGGGCATTGGTGGACGAAGGAAATCTGCGAGGTTGGATGGCCATAGACGAAGCTGGTGAATTATGTAGCCTCCGAACCTTCTGCCGCGAATGTCGCTGAGGATTGCATGGATACCTGAGACGACTGCACTTACTAAAAATCAGATAAGTAGGGGAGGCTCTTGAAGCTGTGTCATCTCTAAACAACGTGTAAAGAGGACACGATCGATCTGATGATAAAATGAAGCTTTCTTGTCTGTACAGAAGCGTCGCTGCCTCATGCCGTGGGTTCGAAATCATGCTGTGCTGCTATCACACCCAACCAAGGAACGCCATCTGCATCTCGAAATACCTTGCAACGGGAACACCCTCTCAATGGCTTGGACTACTTTCTGTACCACATCCTCGTGATCCGTGTGTGCCTCACTGTTCACTATCGTTAGCACACATTTCAACCTCGCCCAGGAAACATAACGGCAAACTCACTCTTCTTCTGCAACTGAAACATCCCATACATCAACGCCTCCGCCGTCGGCGGACACCCCGGCACGTAGATATCCACCGGCACGATCCGATCGCACCCTCTCGTCACACTGTAGCTATAATGATAATATCCACCCCCATTCGCGCAACTCCCCATACTGACCACCCACCTCGGATCCGGCATCTGATCATACACCTGCCTCAACGCCGGCGCCATCTTATTCGTCAGCGTGCCCGCCACAATCATCACATCGCTCTGCCGTGGACTCGCTCGGAAGATTATGCCCAACCGATCCTGGTCGTAACGCGGGGCCGAAAGGTGCATCATTTCAACGGCGCAGCAGGCCAGGCCGAAAGTCATGGGCCACAGGGAGCCTTGACGGGCCCAGTTGGCGATTTGGTCGAGGGTTGTAAGGGCGTATTGCATGGCGCCGGACTTTACTTCTTGTGAGGGGAGAGGAACTTCGCGGCGGAGGCCACCTGTGACGGGGAGCCGGGAGGCGTCATTGACTGTGGAGGGGATGGTTGGGACGGTGGCGGAGGTTGGTGCCGAAGACGATATCATGGCTGAGGGTGTGGCCCGGAGGAGGAGAGGTGTGCTGGTTTGAGCGGCTGCTGAAGAAGGTGTTAGTCGGAGCTGTGTGTGGCGATGGGGATGGTGGAAGGTAGCTACCTCGGAGAGCGCGCGGCGCTATTGAGCGCGAGAGGGAGAACATTGCGTGTGATGTGACCGAGGACAAAGGACAGAGGATGGCAGTGTCAAGGTCCCTATAGGAGTGAGGAGAGGAGATTTGGCGCCGGCGAGGAGGTAAATGTGCAGTCTGCACGTCTATGATGCCCTCCACAAAGTCGAAGATCAAAAGGTCCACTTTTCCTTAGTCAAGAACTCTACGTCAGATCTTATTGGCGGATTGTTCTATCCGAGCGAGCGACTGCACTTCTACAGAACATCGTACTCGTCTTCCTTCACACCGCTCACACACTGCGCCAGCGACTGCCTTCGAAGCAGATCCTCACCTTTCTCGCTGCTGCTGCTACCGGGCTCGATGAAGCCACACATCTCATGAAGAAATGGCGACTACGCCATCAATAGCCTGCATAGGCGTGATCGGCAAACATGTCCGTAGACCACCACCACCATCTTCACCACGAGCACCGCGCTCAAGCAACACTACCAACCACATCTCATAGCCCCTCCTCGTAGACCGAATGGCCAGCCAACTGACGCCCATACTTATTGCACAGGACGAACCCCTCCACACAACCCTCCTCCCCCCACACACCAACTCCCACCTCGACATGTCCTTCGTCCTCAACTCCTCCCTCGACATATTCGACATGCGCCTACGCCACTCCACCTCCAACAAGATCCCTCTAACCCAAGATCTCGGCCTCCTCCACTCCATCAGCCCCCGCCTCGCAACCTACGGCTTCCTCACAAACACCAACATCAAATTCGTCATCGTGGTGGACATGCTCGGCCGCAACAGTACCTCGGACACCGCGCTCGACGACAGTGCCGAAGTCGACGCACAGATCTCCGCGGGCGGGACGGTGGGATTGCGGGACGCTGATCTTAAGCCGGCGTGGAAGGCGATACAAAGCGCGTGGATCGGGTTATTGCTGAATGGGTTCTACACGCCTGATGTGGGAGGAAGAGGAAGGGGAGGGCAAGAGATTAAGAGCAAGAAGTTCGCAAGGGAGATGGAGCGGATTGGGATGGCGTGGTATCCGGGCATCGCAACGCTATGATACGCCAGCAAAGCAACGAGACAAGTTAATGTGACAGACCACAATGGGCCGAGGCGACGGGGATATCGTGTCCTACCCTCAAGAAGGGTGTATGTGGTCTGCCAGGTCCCTCCCCAGTTCCGAATTCCTGTGCTCTTGCCCATCGAAACGCCGTGGAATCCGTTCGCGCTATGCCAACCCCATCTCTCTCTCTGTGAAACCTATGCAGCACCGCTCCAGCAGCAGGAACAGGTCTCAAGCCGCATGAACTTCCGGCGCCCTCTCATGTAGGCTGCAATGTCAAAGTACGGTACGTGACGTGTACACAGTATTCATGGTATGGGCGACTACATTCCCCTATAGGTAGCACCTGCCGTGGCCCTTATCCAGTTCGCCCGAACTATACCCTTCATACAAAGTACGGTCCAACTCCGCTCACCCATCAAGAACCCCGGCTCTCTTCGCTCTTCCCACCTGTCCCAGAAATCACCCACTCCCAATGCTCACCCTCGCAGTCCGAAGCGCAGACGACCGATCCCGCCGCGGCACTACACGCCTCTCAGCGCGCACAGCCCGTGGCTCCGGCTGGCACCGACGCGGATGGCGGGATCACGGGTATGGCCCTGCTCTAATTTACCCCGAGTCTGAAGACAGGCAGCATCAACACAGAAATCTGACTAGAGCACAGGTACATGTGGATCAACTGGAAGGAAGGCAGCAAGGGCTGCGTTAAGGGGCAGGAAGTCAATGAGAACGAAACGCTGGCGAACTTCGTGGGGAGGGTGAAGCGTTACTGGGGCGAGCCAAAGGAAGACGGCTGGTTCTCGGAGGTCTTCTTTCGGAAGAAAGCCTTGAGCCTCGTGCTGAGGGAGTGCATGGAGGAGGAAGGGTTGGCGGAACATCAGATTCTGGTGAAGGATTACTTTGAAGGAGGGGAGACGGTGTATTACAAGGTCTACGATGAGGAAGGGGTTGAGCACTGGCCGTGGGATTTTCGTGGTCAGGTGTGTTGATGCATATAGGAGTTGGAATCTGGGTGATGTCTTCTAGACTGGATACAGATGGGTTGGCTGGAGCAGCAATGCATCGACCTTGTGTGCGGGTTGGCCTGTATGCTTTGGGGCTTGGACGGGCGAGGTCTGTCGAGATAGCCGAACGATATTGATCTGATGGGACGAAAACATGTTTGAATCACTTTCGAAGGTTCTCCTGCGACGTGAGACATTCTCCTGCTACCGTGACGACCGTGGACGAATGCTTCGTGCTCGTAGCGTCCGCCTCAGCCCACCACCCTCCCCATAACATCTACCATAGTCTCGCACCTCACTTCAAGAACCCCAATACCGCGTCCAACGTAGCTTGCGGTCCCGCTTGCTGCCATACGCGTACAGTCCCATCTTTATCAAGCACAACGACACCTCGTGTGGTTGAGCCGGGCTTCTTCATGCCGATGGCGTGTGTTAGAGAGGCTTTGGGATCGCACTATTGTGTTCGACAAGCGTCAGTGTGCATAGACTGGTGGACTGGAAGTGGAAACGCAGATGAAAAGCTCCGCGAGGAGAGCAGGGAGGACATTGTCCGATGCCGTAAAGTCCTCCCTGGCGGATATATCTTTGCATTCGATTGGAAAGGGTGGAGAGGGGAGGGGGAAGAGGGAGACAGAGAAAGGGATCTTACCAGCAACGGGTATGGCAACTCCTTTTTCGTCACAAAATTCGTATTCGACTTCTCGGAGTCAGTTGACAAGCCATAGACGGCGTAGCCTGCGTCACCAATGGGTTTATAGTTGTCTCTGAAGAGGCAGGCTTGTGTCGTGCCTACATTGGGAATTCGGTCAGCAACAGTCAGGCTTGATTGACGGACGGTCCACGATCATTTGACGCAAAGCTCATGATCGGTTGACGAATGATCGACGCTGGATCGACAAAAAGGTCACGATCCGGCGACGATAGAGTCACCGTTCGTTGCGAAAGGGTAGAGGTCGAACTTACAGCCAGGCGTGCTCGCTTTAGGATAAGTGAACACCACAACACCCTTCTCCGCTCCAGATGCCAGCTCACCCAAAGTGACCTTCTTTCCATCGTGCGTAGTTACCGTTCCACCAAACCCATTGAGGTCAACTTTCGTGCCTACACTGTATGAGCCGAGTTGTTTCACGGTCGCTGCTGCTGCTCTACCAGTAGCTGGAGCTGGAGCCGCAGCGTTCGTCGAAGTAGTAGCAGGAGCGGCATCGACGCCCTCGCCAGCCGTGCCGGTCGTTTCGGGCACGACTCCCGTCTGGCTATTGGCGGCGGGGAGATCGGTGGCTGTGGTTTCCTCAGACTTAGTAGGCCCTGCTATCGCTTCCTTCGCTTTGGTGACAACTTGCTTTACTTTGGAAGGCTGCTTCGCGTTGGTCTTAGAAGACGAGCGTTTGGCTGGTGGTGCGACAGGGTCCTCCCGGGCTGGACGTTTGCGGAGCTCGACCATTTTGTTGGCAGGCGGAGAGGTGTTGGTAAGATGACGCCCGAGAGCACTTCGGATTGCGTTTGGTAGACTCGGATGTGCTGCCGGAGCTGATGGATTTGCTCGTGGTTGGCTGTGTTCAGATGCTATGAGCAGTGGCAATAGAGTCCTCCTTGAGCAGGTGATAGAAGTGAGAGCAGTAGAGAGGTTGAGTTTTTAGTCAGCTCGGTTGATGTGAACTTTCGACGTGATAGCGTTATGCAGATGGCAACTACGAGGCTGTGTCAAGTGTGATCGCAGTCGAAATGGTCCGAAACAGAGATGCAATGTCTAAGAAGGATAAGGGATGTAGTGGCTGGGAACCCTCTGTAACGAAGCAGAGATGAGAATGATATTTCGATAGTTCAGTCTAGCTCCTGCCGTTGAACGCTCTGCGTCCCAGCCACTTGAGAATGTGCCTGCCACGTTGCTTTCTTAAACAGACTACTTCAGCATTCATTTCTGCCAGATCAAGTTGCGTCTGACATTTTGAAACGGGTTACACCACAGTTCTAGATCTGGGATGATCCGGTCCAGCCCATGACTGTCACGGAGTCCTCCACGGCATGTTGTGTTCGACACGCCAGCCATAATGATTGAACTCGAATTCGCTGACCTCACTGAGCACGAAGAAACGCATCTAGAGGGAGAGTGCTGCTCACCGCTGTGTTTTCCATTGTCAAGGAACAATACCAGAGATACCGTACCTCGCTTGCGTAGCGAGTGAACATGAAACTAACCAGATGGAAGCTCGGGGTAGAGATGCACGATCACGTCTGTGGCTGAATGCTGTGTTGTCACCAGCAGGCAAGATCCGAGAATGCCCACGTCGTGTAGCCATCATGTCAGTCAGGAGCAAAACGGGAAACTCGCAATTTTTGGCACATAGTTTTCTGTTTGATTTGATTATCAAGTCGTGGTTTGCTTCCGTCGAGACTTGGAGCCTCTTCCGAAGACTGAATACTTCCTTAAATCAGAGCAGACTTCACCCTTGCCCCGAACAGCCCCAGAAGCCGCCCCTGACATGTCCTCCGTCATATTATACCATCTATCTGCCTGCTGAATTCGTCTGCTCATGTCCACAATCTTGACGAATCGATCTCAAGCTGTTGTTCCTTGCAAGGACCTTTGACTGCGTCTCGTGGCCGGAAGGTGGGCGTGCGTCCTTCGAAGTCCGACCATGTGGAGCAGAGAAAACCATAAAATAAAACGTGCTGAGTGTTGAGGGGCGGCGGTGGTGTGTAGTATGATTCGTCTGTCGGGAGCAATATCATCAGTAATCGTTGCCGGTACGTTGATACTGGGCAGCCGTATGATTGAGCCACAATCGAAGGTGGTCGTAAGATATGTCTGCTAAATTCAGAGCCACTTGTAGCATCACTCGTTGAGTCGTGATGCCGGAGCTGATCGTAGTCGTCGGCCTATGACCATTGAGTCCGTTTATGTGGTTGAATATCCCAATCCGGATTTGCCATGTGCCATTAGCAAACCCCGCGCGGGATCCGACATGCCCATTTGTTGCATTTGAGTCAAGAAGGAAATCATGTTGATTGCCGACTCAAAGCGTGAGTGGAGGGTGAGTGAGGAGCCGAAGCCTTCATTCTGCTTTCAACGAGGACCACTAAGATTAGGAAGCCTCGAAGTGCCGGAACGAGTCCTATCGTCGAAGACTGTATATTAGTCAGATGCCAATTCAAATCTCCACGTAACCGAAGCACAACGCGGAGGAGGTCCCTTACACAGAACCGAAGGTCTCAGTACTCACATCCTATCACTACCGCCTTGTTCATTGGTGTTTTGGCGATCGATGACCTTGCGTCGAGAGCTGGAGATTGCTGCAGGCTTCGCAGTGGTGGGTTGGCCAGTGGCAGCAGCGGTGCCGCGAGCTCGTGGCTTGTCCTCTTCCTCCGCCGGAGCTTGGTTGCCAGAAGCGGCAGCGATAGCCTGGGCGTTCTTCTGATACTTGTAAACGGTCCAGTCAAAGACGTAGTCATACTGGAAGGATTCTCGGACGAAGAGATCACGGAAGATCTTGCGGAGGTAGCTGTAATCTGGCTTGTCGTCGAAGCGGAGTGACCGAGTGTAGTTTAGATAGATGGCGAATTCGTTAGGGAAGCCACGGCACAGAACCTCGGTAGGGGTGGTCATCTTCTTCTCCATGATACGATCGTACTTCTGCTTCTTGGTTGCAGCCTTCAGGCCTTGCCATGGAAGGGAGCCACGGCAGAAGTAGAGCATGACATAGCCGAGTGACTCCATATCATCACGACGGGACTGCTCAACGCCAAGATGGGTGTTGATCGAGGCATAACGAGCGTACCCGTCAAGTTCTTGTTCTCACGGTATGGAATATGGAAGTGTGTCTTGGGGTCGCGGTACTTCTTGGCCAAACCAAAATCAATAACATTGACTTGGTTGCCGCGTTTGCCAATGCCCATCAAGAAGTTGTCGGGCTTGATATCTCGATGGATGAAGGATTTGGCATGGATGTATTCGATGCGTGAGATGAGCTGATCCGCCAGAAGGAGGACGGTCTTGAGGGAGAATTTCCGGTTGCAGAAGTTGAAAAGGTCTTCGAGGGAGGGGCCGAGGAGATCGAGGACCATGGCGTTGTAGTCACATTCGGTGCCGAACCAGCGCACGAAAGGGATGCCAACACCTCCTGCCAGAGACTTGTAGACGCGGGCCTCATACTCTAGTTGAGGGTGCTTGGCCTTGACGGACTCGAGCTTTATGGCGATCTCTTCACCGGAAATGATATTGGTGCCCAGGTAGATGTCTCCGAATGAGCCGCTACCAATCTTTCGACCGATGCGGTACTTGTTACCGACCCGAAGATCCTGCTGATGTGTGAGCATACTCTTTTTGGGTGTTTCTTGCTGCCATCGTTGTGAGGCTGAACATACCATTGTGGTCATCTTGGCGGATTTGTTGCCTTTGCAGGCTTCTTAACGTGTGTTATGTGATTCGAGAAAATCGAAGAGGACTCGAAGAGGGATGACTTGAGGTGGATGTGGTGGAAGTAGATCGACCCAGACTGGTTTCAGAGTGGAATTAGCACCAAACCGGGATAAAGACAGTCAAGACAAACAAAGGCCGTTTCCGACGTCGTTGAGATTAAAGCAACGTGTTGTGTCAGAGTGAGGCCTAGGTAGATCCGTGTCTAGACGGTGATCCGTGAAGTTGAGAGGGAATGAAGGGCAAAGGTGAAGGTCGGAGTAGGCAGAATTTGGTTGATGAAGCTGCAACGTGAGGTTGAGGTCAGGCGGGCGGGTCACCGATAACAGCACATCAACTGAATCAAGGAATTGCTGGACTTGGATGACTAACCTGATTCTTTGTGGACAACAAAATGGAGATGCAAGCCTAGTCAGATTGTTGACGACGTGTGAGCGAGTCACTCACAAGTCGAGCCAACTGCTGACTTGAGGCGTTGAGGAGGAGAGGAGGAAGAGGTCCGAGGATGAAGACGGTGTAGAGGAGATCAGGTTACAGGTAACTTGGATGGAAGGGAAGGCAGAGCGCAGGGTGGGAGAGTGGGAGGCGCAGGGGCCAAAATGATCAAATGACCTGTTTGTCTTGACAACTGCGGTGGAGGCGCGCGCCCTTCTAGGCTTGAAAAGACCTCTCTTGGCGTCCCTGCCTGTGCTTGCCCCTCTGTTGCAGCGTCGCTTTAAGCATGAGCCTTCTGCTTCTAGGCTTGCTCCGGGCCTTCAAACAGAGAACCACAGTAAGTTGACTTCAAGTTCCGGGTAAGCCTTCTATCCGTGGCGGCATTTCCGAGCACCCGTGCTACAAGCAATCTGCCCAGGATGCCATGCCATGCTGTTCATACACAGTGCATGCTCTTCCATCATAATCTCACACGTCTGATGGAATATTGGGCATCAATTGTCCCATCTGACCCTCGATTTGATTCCTTCGAATTGAACCTGAGCTCCGCCTTGCGGACCACAATTCAACCCACCTCCAATTCCCCCTCGTCCTTCTGTTTGTCAGGACCAGCCCACCAACCGAATGATCTCTCACCTTTTCTTGCCGCCGCCCTTTCGGCTGACAAGCAAACGATGAATTGGCTCTATTTTCAGCGGCGATCGACCTTCTCCCTGGTCCGCACAACACCTCAAGGCAACCTCGGGTGCCCGTTTACCATTTGCTCTTGTTTTCGATCCATTCCGATTGAAAGACTCCGAGACGATGACCGGTGAGCAGTCGGCATAAAGAACCCTACTGCTCGCTGCTTCACCGCTCTGCCTGCGAGCAGCAAACTCGCCGGCTCCGTGAAAGCCTACGCCCTCTGAAAGATTGACACGTCGTTTGCATTGTACCCGATCTCGAACCTCGACAGCCGACGTTCCGATGATCTGCAGTCAACTAATAAGCTTGTTCTCACATTTGTTCCACGTTTGCATTCAACCGAAACCACCACGCTGATCTTCAAGACACGGCCGGTCAATGTGGCTAATGCTTTCGAATTCCTTTCATTCAGCCTCATCTTCCAGAACATGAGCCACACCTTCGTACGATGCAGGTACGCCCCAGATTTGGCTGCAATGATCGGAGTTTCCTTCCTGATCCCAAGAAATCGATGACGGATGCCGTTGGAAAACTCACCACTCAGGTGAGCAATGTCGTGCTGACTGCCACACGTCCTTTTGTATTGTATATGTCCCAAAGTTGCAGCTGGCAGTCTTGTTCATATCCTTAATTTTCACTAATGACTACCAAACACGACTTGCATTGACCTGGTAATCCCCGTCCTGAAAGCCACCACCATGTCTTGGCCCGAGATCGAGCCATCTACCAGCCACTTGACATACCTCCTACTAAGCCTCTTCCTCATCGCCTTTGCCCTGTTCGCAGAGCTCGTGCGCAATCGCATTCACCTCTCGGAACCACCACTTGCAACACTAGCCGGCATAGCCTTCGGACCACGCGGAGCAACCATCTTAGATCCATTGACCTGGGGTTGGGAAGACAACATCTCTCAGGAGTTTACGAGGGTCGTCATCGGCGTACAGGTGTTCACTACCGGCATAGAACTCCCAGCGAAGTACATCAAGAAGCATGCACGGGGTGTTTCATTGTTGCTGGGACCAAACATGGTCGCCGGCTGGTTCATCTGCACGGCTATACTGCATTTTGTCCTTGGGTTCAACGTCCGAAACTGCCTTGTCATCGCAGCGTGTTTGACACCTACTGATCCAGTGCTGTCCGCCAGCGTGTTGGGCGAAGCACGGTTCTCTCAACGGATCCCCAAACGGTTGAGACACATCTTATCTGCTGAATCTGGCTGCAATGATGGCTCTGCATTTCCGCTGATTTATGCTGGACTCTACATTATGACAGCTCCCAGCTTCGGAGAGGGCTTCAAGGAGTGGTTCTTGAATGTCATAATATGGCAGTGCAGCGTCGGCATCATTGTTGGCGTTATTTTGGGACTGGCAGCCAATCGAGCACTGAAGTTCAGCGAAAAGCGGAACTTCCTACAAGAAGCGACGCTGTTTGTCTTCTACTTCCTGCTCGCCATCCTGTGCGTCGGCGTCGGCGCAACACTGGGCCTTGACGACTTCCTCGTCTGCTTCGCCGCAGGCCAAGCCTTTTGCTGGGATGGCTGGTTTGTATCGAAGACTCACAAGATGAAGTTGCCTAGTATCATCGACTTACTACTGAACTCGGTACTTTTCGTCTACTTCGGATCCATCATCCCATGGCATGCATTCCACGACACAATCCCGCCCGGGAAACTTATTCTAATTTCAGTTCTCGTCCTCCTGATCCGACGCCTGCCAGCCATTTTGGCTCTCAAGCCCTTCATCCGGGAAATACATACCTGGAACGAGGCTCTCTTTGCAGGGCATTTCGGACCAATGGGAGTCGCAGCAATATTTCTAGCCATGGAGGCGAGGGCGCGGCTTGAGACAGGCACGTCAGAAGTTCTGCCGCACCCTCCGCGAGACATCAACAGAGCTTATAACGATGTGATCAACCATGTCTGGCCCATCGTCTCATTTGTTGTGCTTTGGTCGATCATGGTGCATGGCTTCTCTGCATTGGTCATGGCAGTCATCGGCTCTTTCTCGCGCCACGAAAAGGAGCGCGCGCCCCTACTGGGGAGTGAAACAGCGAGGTTGTACGGTATGGCTAATGAGAATGGTGACATGACGGATGGAGAGGAAAGTGGTAGTGACGCTGAAGAGACATAGGGATCAAAAGGAGACCTCATAGCGGCGGAAGCAAAGCAGTTTGTCTTAGCTTGTGAGCGGAAGCGTAGTCTCGTGGCTCTCTATGGCCTGTCCCGGTCCTTGCGGAAAGCGATGATCGACAGGTCGATCATGCAACAGCAGAAGCGCACATTAAGAGCTTACAGGGCCTGGCGCACTGCATGCCACAGGATGAATCTGAAATCGAGGATGGCCTCATGAGCCGGCCCCATTGCAGCATTGCGGGCAGGATGCTGCGAAAAGTCTCAAGGTATTGTGTCGGCCTTGCGGTTATACGAGAAGACCTCTTCAACTCATCAAGGAGCAGGATTGATGTCCGCGAATCTCGGAAGCCATGATTAGCGACGAGGTCGAGTCGAGTTCCCAGTCGCGCTGCTGCTAGCCGGGAAACCAGGAATGGCAGCATCTTCGGCGTGCAGTCATGCTGGTGAAGAGTATGAAGCCCTGCCAGAACGGAAAGGACGCCGCCCGCGGAACGTTATATACTCTAGAAAAATGGCCGAAGCATCGGCAATATCTTCAAGTGATCCCGCCATAGCTCCACACCTGGTAATGATGTGGGGCAGTAGTTGCCTCGTCGCTGCGATAGACTCTTGCGAGATTCTCGTTGAGACGGAGTTCGACGCTCTTCTGGCGCGAGAGGTCTCGTGTATTCATGTACGAGCTTCGGAATATCACGAACATATGTGGTCATTCAAGAATATTTCAGAGATCCTACCGCTGTTTCGTTTTCATCTGGTGAACACACTCTCGTGAACGGTTATATTCGTTGCGTACCTCGGCAATCAGGATGGGGTCTGCCCACTCGACACAGCATACTCACATTCATGAGACTTCACTAGGCAAGCTCAAGGGCATTGAAGCTCGCGACTCCTCGGGCAAGCCCATCTACCACCGCTATGCCAAAGTACCATATGCCCTACCACCAGTCGGCTCTAGACGATGGCGACATCCTCAGCCACTCCCAGTGGACTTCAGCTTCAGCGACAGCAACGGTCAGCCAGGCGACTACACAGCCTTCGGCCCAATATGTCCTCAACCAGTGTATGGCCATTCAGCTGCAGTGCTGGCAAACCCCGACGCCATACCCAAGATCCAGAACGAGCAATCTGAAGACTGTCTGTACCTCAACATCTTTGTCCCAGCCGGCAAACCGCCTCCAGGAGGATGGGCTGTCCAGTTCTACATCCACGGAGGTTGGCTCCAGGTCGGACACGCCATGCAAGGCCACGACCTCGATCCAATCGACCTCCTCCGAGAGTCAACTCCACGAATCATCTGCTCGCCCACCTATCGTCTCAACCTCTTCGGCTTCCTTGGTGGCTCCGAGCTCGCCTCCCTAAAAGAAGACCCATCACCCTCCAACTTCGGCCTCTGGGACCAACGCGCCGCCCTCGAGTTCGTGCACAGACACATCGCCCACTTCGGCGGGAATCCCTCCAACATCTCCTGCGGCGGCCTCAGCGCCGGCGCAAACTCAACCTTCTTCCAGCTCTACCACGACATCCACCTGCCCCCATCCCAACGCATCATCAAACGTGTCTACCTCTGGTCCAACGCCGTCGCCATCCAACCCGCCTCCACCACCTCGACCCAACTCACCACCCAATTCAACGAGCTTTGCACCGTCAACTCCATCTCCCCCACCCTCCCCATCCGCGAAAAACTCTCCCGCCTCCGCGCCATCCCCGCCGCCGACCTCAACGCCTCCATCACCCGTCTGAAACAACACACCTTCCGCTCCTCCACCGACGATGCCTTCATCCCCTCCACCTTCCTCCACAGCCTGCACTCTGGCCACTTCACCACCCTCCTCGCCAAACACAACATCTCCGTCCTGCTAGGCGAATGCGCCCACGAAGCCGAACTCTACAAACTCGTCAACCCGCCCTCCGACTACCCCGGCCTGTTGGTCCAGCTGGCGAACTACTACCCCAAACCCGTCTACGAAGCCATGCTGCCGCACTTCAACGTCCCTCCGAAGGATTCCAAGGATGTCGCCGCATGGCAAGATGTCTTCGCGCAAATGACGGGCGCGGGACAAGTCCACATCCCCGAGCGTGGACTCACTCATCTCCTCCTGCACCCGCCTTCAAGCCCCGGCGTGGCCGCCCTACCACCACAAAATCTCCATCGCTACCGCATCGAATGGCGCGCCAAGGGTATGGACGCATGGGTTCAGCCTCAATTGGGCGTGTGTCACGGTGCAGACACGCCGATCTGGTGGTGTAGTGGATGGCGAGCCGGATACGACGAGACAGATCGGAGGAATGTGTTAGAGTTTATAAGGCCTTTTGGGGAGTTCCTGGAGGGGAGAGATGTGGCGTGGGGGAGTAAGAAGGGGGATCAGGAGAGGCGGATCAGGGTGTTTGGGAAGGATGGGAGGACGATGGAGGATGTGGAGGATGGGAATTGGGAGAGGTGGATGCCTGTCTGGGAAAGCATCTGGGAGTCACAAAGGCAGGAGGTGGCAAGGTTGTAGGTTAACTTTCAGCATCAGAGAAAAATTAAGGTGACACCGCAGCGTGGATCTCACGTAGGTGGCATTGTTGCTGCACTGGGTGTTGGGTGGTTGTTGGCGAGCGAAGCATGAGCGTGTGGACTTAGCTCAGACCGGCTGACGTGTCAAGCTTCCGAATTTAAATGTCCACCAACACCACAGGCTGCCTTTCACGCCGGCCCAACAGTCATGTAGTCTAGATATACGTTATGTTCCCTAGTCGTCTCGCAACCTTGGAAAGGTTGCCTGAAGTCAACATGCACCATCTTTTGCCCATCAATGATCTCAACATCAGGCAATCCAAACGAGGCGTCTCATCAAGAGCAACCACCCCAGAAGCCCCCAATGCACCCTGAAACGCCCCTGCCGAGTCTCCGACGAACTCGAGCCCCGCTGACCAATTCGAGACATCCCTCAGTCTCACCGCCGCCCCCGTGAGCAAGTTTCGTAAGTGAGCACGACATCCGTGGCTGCGGCGCGGACATTCCTTTGTGCTGCCCGGCCTCTTCGTCGATTGTTTACAAATCCATATATTATTGAACCACCTGCCCCTGATCTCGCTGTCGGCTTCCCACACCTACATCTGAGCATCTGTGTTTGTCAAGTGCTCTACTCACACCAACTTCAGTCTTCTACGACTCAAAGTACTTGGGATCGCTTGTACATAACTTCTGCAGAAAACGAGTCCAATTTTAATTCTCAGGACTTTGACGCCTGCACCAACACACCCAGAGACACCACCACAACTACAGCCACAGCATCCCACTCACCGCTATCGTCCGACCCACACCAACCCACCACCAAAACCGCAGTCGCAATGGCAGAACACAACTACAAGTTCAACGTCACAATGACCTGCGGCGGCTGCTCCGGCGCCGTCGAGCGCGTCCTCAAGAAGACTGAAGGTAAGTCATCGCCCGTCTTTTCCCATTTCCCTCCGTCCCTGCCGCAATCCCTCCAGCAGTATTCGCCTGCGGCGCTGCTTCCGGCCTCACGACCTCAGCCTAGAGCTCGCTTCGCTTGCCCACCGTGCCGGTGGACGACTGCCTCGTCCTCCCCTCCCTCGCCTCAGCCCAGAGCCACACCGAACCCGCCCCCTTCGTTTCGCGACCGCCCGCTAACGCTCCTCGGCAGGCATCAAGAGTTACACAGTCTCCCTCGACGACCAAACCGCCATGATCACCACAGATTCCTCAGCCACCAACGCACCAGACTACGCGACGCTGCTGGAGAAGATCAAGAAGACGGGCAAGACTGTCAACTCTGGCGAGGCTGATGGTGTCGTTCAGTCCGTATAAAGAGTCCCAGGAAAAGACGAGCAACGCTAGAACTCCCAAACATCTACATACATACATACATTGAGCGCGCAAGCAAGCATGCTAAGCTACACTTCGAACAACTGCATCGCATCTCCCTGCACCGAAACAGACTATCCCCATGACGACCGCATCCCTCCCAGCCCACAGACCTCGCTCCGCTCACTCACGGCCTTCCTTAGTTTGCCTGCGGCGCTGCTTCCGGCCTCACGGCCTCAGCCTAATGCTCGCTGCGCTCGCGAAGGGCGGTGTGGAGCTGGCGGCCCTTCGGGCCCGCCACCTTCCCACCGCCTCCCCCACCCACCGTCCCCGGTGCTACACAGAGTACAGTATAGATGATTTGCACAAGTACAGTATGCGAGTCGGCGAGCAGGCAAGTAACCAATTGAGCAGACACACGAAACTTCCGAGCCACCTGATCATGTTTTTCAAGCACTCACGCCGAGTTCTCCCGTAGCAGCGCTCGAATGCGCACTTTGCAGGACTAAAAGAAGACAGAAGAGCAACAGCAGCAGCATTGCTGAACAGTAGTGAAACCACAGCACGGGAGGCGATAGAGAAAATTGCCGCCAACGTTTGGATTCATCTGTTTTCTATTAAATCGGTAGTACTGGCGGTAGTCGACAAGTACTTTGCTGGACCTGTACACAATATGTACAAGCGTCAGGATCTTACTGTTCCGCGCTTTCGCCTAGCTCTTCTGCTTCCGTACAGGAAGCTTTTCCCCCCTTTCCCGGTTCCCCAGTCGTCCTCAGACAGCGCAGATGTGCAAATGCATTTCGTCTCGTCGTATCCCAGCGCCGGATCGATATCGCTATGCAAGGTAGAAAAGTCCAGAAGTATGGTAAAAACACGCTGTTATGCTTTATGCCTCCTCACGTCGGGTCCGGTCCCAGATTCGCTATGCTCAGGGTGCAGTGAAGTCAAAGCTCGTCTCGTCCATGCCGCTAAAAGGCACGAAGGTGAGCGTCCAACCAGATGCATGCTGGGCCTTAGTCACTGGAACCAGGGACCGTTAACGCAGCCGCCATAGCGAGATGACGATGCTTCGAGATTGCTTTTCCCTCCGATCCAGAAACGCCAGCGCTCGAAACACAACAGTTCCGAAGGTGAACCACAAATGTGCACAGTAGTCGGCCAATGCAAGCTCGCCTCATGCAAGAGAAATCAACGTAACGGCTCATAACGCGTAGTCGTAACATACTCCTCTGGCGGATTGGCATACACCACGCGTCGCGGCGGTTCAGCTAGGTACTGTGCTGTGGATGGTGCCGAACCATAGTAGGCCGTAGTGACAGGCACATCATACTCGCGATACCGCTGCGGCCCAGAATCAGAGTACGGGTCGCCGATGGGCTCAAGGATTCGTCGTGGAGGCGTCGCTGTGTGGACCGTCCGTATGTTATCGTAGTGATGGGCTGGTAATGGTTCTCGGCGAATGGTGACTGGCTCAAGGGGTCTATCTTGGAAGGGGTTCGAACGCGTATATGTGTGATCTCTGTCGCTGGAATAGACCGTTTCGCTGTCGGTGACCATGATCCGCTGCGGGGCTGATTGAATGTCCACAATCTCGCGTCTCGATCCAGTACGCTGCATTGGCTGATCCTGGATGTATTGACCAGAAGCGGTCCGCGAATGCTGAGTCTGGCCGAATGGGTTGCGGGAACGTGCATCAATAGGACTGCTTCGACCGGACTGGTAGTCTTTTCTGTCCCGGTATTGTTGGTTGGCGGAAATCTGATGGTTTTGTGATCTTGCGTTTTCGTTGTGACGGATCATACTGGGTGAGTATGCGCCATTCGGGCCCTCAATCGACTGAACAATTGTTCTATCTCCGTCCGGACTGGCTGATCGACGGCGGGCCTTGACAATAATCGGCGTCAGTGGTCTCGAGTCAGGGTGATAGACAGGATGAGGTGGTTGATAGCCGTCATCGATGGGTTCGTATCGCACTTGCGGAACTGCATCGTCTATTCGTTCGTAACGTGTCTGCGGTGCTGAGTAGCGTGGTGATTCCGGTCGTGAGATGACCTGAGTGGTGTTAGTCATCCCAGGCATACCAGAAGCAGTTGAATAGGATGCTGTTGACGTAGAAGTCTTGGCTTCGGAATGCGAACCTACCTCCACGGGTCCTGATCGGCTTGGTCCAAGGTATTCACGTTCAAGGACTCTACCCTGGGGTGGATCAAGTGGAATCAGATGACGAGCTGGGGAGGGCTCTCGAACCATCACTCTCTGATACGACGGCCCTGCTTGTGACAATGTCGATCGATAGTCTTGCCTGGCTTGCTCCCATCGAGCAGCTCGGTTGCGTTCCCTTACCGCGATTTCCTCTGGCTGATAGCGATATGAGGCATGTGGAAGGAAGCGATACCCTTGCGTGGGCTCATCAGCAACACGGAGGGGAGACAATGGTCGAGTAGCAGCGGGCCAGTATGTGCTGTGATCTAGCTCTTCGACTCTTACTTCGTTTTGGTGAATGGAATGGCCGTCTTCAGGTTCAGCATCGCTCTTCTCTTCGTCTGATATAACAATCACATCGTCGAGGACATCGTTGATGGCGCCGGACTCGGCAGACCCATCGCCTCTCCACTCGACGAGCTTAGTCAAGGTCTCAGCCTCAACCTCATGACGAGCGTTGTTGTATGGCATTCGCCTCAGAAGCTTATCGTAGCGGGTGTAGACGTGACGAATGTGAGCAACTACAGACAAGGAGGCTCGACGGGTAAGTGGCACGTCTTCAGCAGTTCCAACCTTACCGTCGCCCAGTTGAAAGGCTGTCTTGATGATTTGGAACAGGTCGTTATCCGGAATATTAGGGAACAGATCCTTGATCGTCTCCTTGGCCTCGGTGTTGACTGTGATTTGGTCTTTAGGTATCTCCGCGTCCAATACAAGTTGTCCTTTTTGATAGACTTTCATGAAGTTGTCGTTTTGTTTTTCATCAATTACATGACCGGTGCGAGTCAGACGAATGCCGTAATGATTGCATACCTGAGCAACAACAAACGTGGGGAAGTGGTAGCCAACACGATGTACCTCGCGAGACAGTTCATGGCGAGAAGCGTGGGGTGTAGTCTGCGATGTATTAGCCGAACGATGTGTTTGGTGCTTGCATTGACATACCGAGACCGAGAATATTTTGTGGTTGCCTCGTTTGGCAAACTCTTTGAGGGCTGCAGTGAGTTGCGGGTTGCCTGCCGGTATGAATGTATAGCCTTGAGGTGGCTCTGTGTGGAAAGATAGCTGACGGGATCGATGAGCATGGGCAGAAACAGGACGATGACCTCGTGCGGTCGGCAATTTGCTGTTGCTTACCACATTGCGATCCTGACCTTTGCCGCTTTCTACTACAACCTTCTGCTTCTGATTGTTCTTGTGGTGTTGTTTTGCTATCTGTGAGCCTCTGTTGTTGCCATAGGCGCCATTGTGCCTGGCATTTTTCTGTGAAGTAACACGTGCCATACCATGAGGTGACCCCGAGAACTACAGAGAACAAGTCCAGGCAACAAAGGAAAAGGGAACTGGGCGTGACAAAACGTCGACTCGCACTATGCACATGAGGTGATCCGTAGTATGGAACAATATGGGTCCAGTGGTCGTGTAGCAATATGGTAACAGCTTCTGCTGTAGTTGACGCCACGAAACTGCAGTGCGTATCCTCTGGATCAAACGCGATGTGGCTGTAGTCGGATCGCTGAAACGCAAACAGAGAAGCTTGGAAGCGAATCACCTCGCCTCAAGTTCTGTTGGCAGCGATGTCGATGGCTTGCAGTCAAAAGGATGTCGTGAAGATGACAAAGAGAATGAAGAAGAAAACTGCGAGGTGGAAGAGCACTTAGGCCGCAGAGATTCCAGCTGCTTTTAGTGCCGGAATTGGGAGTACTTAACACCGCACCAGGACCTCCTTCTTTCTTTCGCTGAGCAATGTCTTGTCATGGCAGCTACCACTACTGTGAAGTTACCCATCGCATCCCATGTCCGCAGTAGAGGTGCGGACAGCCTACCGACGGCTATTCAAGACCTCGCTAGAGGCCATCCGGCACTCAAGTCCGGCGAAACACATCGTCAGAGATATACTACGACGATCGTTCAGGGAAGAGCCCCGAGAATCTTTCGAACCAACACGCATCGCCAACACTCTCATTTTCTTGGAGCGAGCGTCAAAGTATCGCGGAAGGGAGCACAGGATACTGAGGAATATTTTGAAGGTCCGCTTCCATCGCCAGCAGCCCATCAAAACCCGCTAGTACGTTACCGGCTTTGTCTCGGAAGCCGGCATGTTCACTAACGATTGTAGTATACAGAAGCAGACAGAACTTGCGCGAGACGTGAGGCGCACAGTATGGTCGCACTTCGATGCGACTCTGGCAATGTTGAACGAAACACAGCATCTCTGTCTACGGCCATGAGGTCTGAGCAATGCAACCCCACTGCTACAAGCTAGCCCACGTCCATGGCATCAGGGAATGCCTCTGCGTCGCTATCAGCGTCTAGCTGGTCACGCTCTCGCTGCGAGGCTGCCTCGACCTCCAGCATTGCTCCATTGGCAGTTTTCCTATCGGCTCCATTCTTGATGGCCTGATGGTACGCTTTTCGCCTGTCCAGGTCGATATCCTCACGTCTAGCCATTCGTTGGAGGCTTCTCTCCATACGCTGCAGCTCTGCTTCCTTATGCGCTGCTAGATTGCGCTTGAGCTGCTCATTTTCTGTCTTGAGTGTCTCTGCTTGACGCAGGGTGGACTTTGGCACCTGCGACTGCGAATCCGCACCACTTCTGCTCACTGCGTCGACAGCAGCGTCAAGTATACTGCTCGGCCAGCCATCAGTCGTCATGGCCAGCGCGACTGCATTCGTTTCCGATTGCCGCTTTCCTCGCAAGCTCGCATGCAGCTTGTAGGTTGCGGGTATGTTGGTACTGCCACTATCTGATTGTGCGGCGAACTCAAGCCTAGGCTTTGTGACTTCTACGATGTCGAAGCTAACCGGTGTCGCTTCTGGAAGCCCTTCTGGACGAAGTATCTGGACATTCGAAATCGGTTGACCTAACTTGGAGACATCAGACATGACTTTGTGCTTGGCCACGTCCCAGCGGAGAAGATCGCCGTGTGTGTGGCCGGACACGAGATAAGTGCCGTCGTAGGACACATCAAGGCAATGCATTGAGCCAGCGTTTGACGACGTCGTCCATTGCTTCTGCTTGCCGATGTCGGTTAGTCGGCCACTCTCACCCGAGGTTACTGTTGACTGGCCCAGTTCTATCAGGTCGATGTGGCTGATCGATCCGGACTCGTCGCCAAGATATGCTGCACGATCTGCGGGATCTATGGCAATGCACATAGGTGCCGCCGGCAAAAGCACAGTACGGAGAATCTGGCATGATTGAATCTGCCATATATGACACGTGGAGTCCGCTGCGGCGGAGACCGCGAAGTTTGTGCTCGACCTGGAATTTCCACAAGACAGTGCAGTGATTGGATTTCGGTGGTTCTCGAAGGTGTTTATGGGGACATTGGATGCCTCCCCTGAGTATGAATGCGCAGACGAGGAGAACGACAGAAGTTGCGACAGGGACCAGATTTGTACAGTCGTGTCAGGCGAGCCCGAGAGAATGAGATCGTTGTCCGGCGTCACACGGAGCTGTGTCACTGCCTGCAGATGTGACGCTGAAGATGTCGTGATGCGGCCAGTCCCGACTTCCCAGAGCACGAGCTTCCCATCATCGGTGCCGAGAATCAGTACCTGTGCGGCTTCCGCGAAAGCCACGCTATGAATGCGGTCAGGAAATGGAACAGTGGCTTCAAGATTACCCTTCTGGCGGCTGTAGACGTGTACTACAGCTTTAGTAGCCTGTGCCGCGTAGATGTGTGCACGGCTGACAGCGAGACAGCGTGGGTTGGTCGAGCTTTTCTTGAAACCTGTACGGAGAGTGGTCTGAGGTTGAATATCATACTGGAAGACTCCGACATCTTTGAGCGATGCCGCCAGATGTTGACTGGGAGCATTCACCGTTAGTGTAGCGGCTATTAGTGATCCGGTCAACATTCTGGCATTGTCATGTCAAACCTAAGCGACCTCGCTGAGCCTAGCCGTCTTGTATGTTCTGCATATTCTGCAAGACGAACCTTGCGTCCAAAGAATCTCAGGCTCAAAACCGATGGATAATTCGTCGGCTGTCGGAGAAAATTTGGTTCCGCGATCCCAACACGTGACTATGCTTGGCTTTTTGACGCTCAAACTGCAGTAGCCGTGTGCCAAGTCTTTGCGAGAACCCGCACTCACAATTCCGACCCTCTTGCCGCAACTTCAAGCGCATCTTGTTCGACATCCAGCTACACCTACTCCTTCAATCTTGTTGCGTTGAAGGACGAACATCAGAGTCCCGTGTTGTTTCTCTGACATACACTGGGCAAGATGTCGTCGTTTGAGCCAATTGTCAGTCTACACCCGCCCGTCTTCGCAATCCGACTACCCATCCTCATCCAATCTTCCCAGCACCGACCAGGACTTCCGGACCGTTGCTAACAGGACTCTCAGGTCGTCATTGATGGCAAGGGACATTTGCTCGGCCGTCTCGCATCGACAGTCGCGAAGCAGCTCTTGAACGGTCAGAAAATTGTTGTTGTACGATGCGAAGCACTCAACATCTCCGGCGAGTTCTTCCGCGCTAAGCGTACGTCACCCGTCCTACAGACGAGACCTTGCGCATACTCACACACGAGACTACAGTCAAGTACCATGCCTACCTCCGAAAGATCACCCGATACAACCCAACCCGTGGTGGCCCCTTCCACTTCCGTGCCCCAGCCCGCATTTTCTACAAGACCGTCCGCGGCATGATCCCACACAAGACCGCCCGTGGCAAGGCCGCTATGGAGAGATTGAAGGTGTTTGAGGGCGTCCCAGCTCCGTATGACAAGAAGAAGCGGATGGTTGTGCCCCAAGCTTTGCGAGTACTCAGACTCAAGCCTGGTCGCAAGTTCTGCACGGTTGGTCGTCTGTCTCATGAGGTTGGTTGGAAGTATCAGGATGTTGTTGCTAGGTGGGTATACGCAGTCACTTCTGAAGTTGTGTTACTAACGAGGACTCTAGACTTGAGGAGCGACGGAAAGTCAAGGGTGCTGCATTCTACGAGCGAAAGAAGGCTGCACGGAGACAGTTGGCTGAGGCAAAGAAGACTGCCCCGGTTGACCAGAAGGTCAAGGACAAGCTGGCCGAGTACGGCTACTAGATGCGAGTCATCTCGGACAACGAAGAATGGGCGGACCCCACGGCTCGGTTCTGGATCCTTCGCCACACGACCACGACAATAACGACCGACGCCCGTCGACACCGCAAACAATAACGGTGCGCTTCTCCAGACCCCACGAAGCCCGCCGTGAGAGGTCGCAGTCACCTCCACTGGCGGATTGGGTGGTCCAGAGAAGCATATCGCGACTGATCAAGATACTGCTACGAGCATTTGAGGAGTATTGCTGCGCTATTTTGCGCCGACTTCGACTTCTGAACTTTACGTTTAGCTAGTTGTGTGAGTCTTCTCGCATGAAAATGAGAAAATATTCCATCATCCAACGCAGACGCCGTCCACTATGGGCCATGACGCCTAAAACTGTGGCAGTTCGAGGCCTGGGAACGATTAGGATCGTAAGAATACTCATGAAGTGACTCTGTCCGCTGCGTGCTTGTACCTACTGCTGCTGTATACATACTACTGTTATTACGCATGAGAATGCATGATCTTCGACCGGATGACAAGAGCTGCATTACCTAAGCAGATGTCCAGATCTCCAAAGTACACCTCGCCGCAGGTCTGCCTACCATACCCTCACACGAACACCCTACACCTTTATGACCAACCTCTAGTAGTCGTCAGCATCAGCTCACAGCACCTCGCGGTGCCCTTCTCATCATAATGGAGCTCTCACGAGCCGCAACGAGGGCGCTGCCGCGGCGGCTTGCGGCCCTGGGCAGCACCCGAGTTGCACCTCTGGCAGTCTCGCCGATGGCCATCTGGTGTCGACGACAATTCTCTCTAGGCACAGGCAACCAGCTGCCAGGTCCAGGCTCGAGTCTTGGTGGAAGCGGTGGTGGCATGCCGCAAGCATATTTCCAACGGTCATCGAGATTACCTACGAATACAATTATCAAATTTGTGCCACAGCAGACTGCGTGGATCGTGGAGCGGATGGGCAAGTTCAGTCGGATCCTGTCGCCCGGTCTTGCTATTCTGATGCCAGTCATTGAGGTACATACAGCCTTTTGACCGGCTCCGATCTGCATGCTAACGTGAACACAGAGAATCGCTTACGTCCAAAGCTTGAAAGAATCAGCGATCGAGATACCAAGCCAGAGCGCCATCACGGCGGACAACGTCACACTTGAGCTAGACGGCGTACTATACACCAGAGTCGTCGACCCATATAAAGCGAGGTAAGCCCTCACAACAACACACAGACACACCCGACCCCACTAACAGCACCAGCTACGGCGTCGAAGACGCAGAATACGCGATCGGCCAACTCGCGCAAACCACGATGCGCTCCGAAATCGGCCAGCTCACCCTCGACCACGTCCTGAAAGAGCGCGCCAACCTCAACTCCAACATCACACAAGCCATCAACGAAGCCGCATCCTCATGGGGCGTCGTCTGCCTGCGCTACGAGATCCGAGATATTCACGCCCCAGACGGCGTGGTTGCAGCGATGCACCGACAAGTCACAGCAGAACGATCGAAGCGGGCTGAGATCCTGGAGTCGGAGGGACAGCGGCAGAGCGCGATCAATATTGCGGAGGGACGGAAGCAGAGTGTGATTCTGGCTTCGGAGGCGTTGAAGGCGGAGCAGATCAATCAGGCTTCAGGTGAATCGGAGGCGATTTTGCTGAAGGCGAATGCTACGGCGAAGGGTATTGATGCGGTGGCGAGGTCGATTCGGGAGGGCGAGCAGAGTGCGCAGGGTGCGCTCAGCCTGAGCGTCGCGGAAAAGTACGTGGATGCGTTCGGCAAGCTTGCAAAGGAAGGCACGGCGGTGGTGGTACCGGGCAATGTGGGGGATATGGGTGGGATGATTGCGAGTGCGTTGTCCGTGTATGGGAAAATCAGTGAGGGTCAGAGGAAAGCCATTGATGCGAAGGCACATCGTTGAATTCATCGTCGCCGACTGAGGCTGGCGATGAAGTTGTGGACGCAGCAACAAGACCTGGCTCGGACGTTCAGCAGACGATGTTGGGGGCATTTGACAAGGTCAGGGCTGGCAAGAGGTGATCTCGGAGAACGGTCCAGGTGGTATTCTACTCATTCATATTCCAAGCTCAGCTCTTGAAGAACAGGGCGGCCTCTGTATGTCTACAGTGTATAGCATAGGAAAGCCGGAATGGAAAAGCATATGAATCCTGATTCATTTCCAGCTTATGGCCGATCGAGCATGATCCCGTTCCCTAGGTATTCTGAGGGCGCCATTTTCGCAGCCCAATGTGTTCAACCCGCGTGAAGCCCGCCCGAAACACGTCCTTTCTCCAAATCCGACACGCGCAACTTCCAGAATTGACATCAGCCTCACATGTAAATCATTTGCACCTCACGAGTACCTTACACCAACAATCAACACCCATAAATCGCGTCACATCGTTTATACCCTTCGGGCGGCCTCTATCTGAGTCTTGACTACCTGGCACCGAGCCCGACGATTCTGACACTGCAAGAAGAGGGAGGAGAAGCAATGCGCCGGCTCCCGCTGGGGAGGACGCTGGGATGTTGATTCTGAAGCCGAAATGGCTTACTCATGGCGGTAAGTCAAGAAAGAGTGAGGCGAGTGTGGCTGAGGACGTGCGAGTCGAAGTCTGCCAGATCCCGCTGGGGAGGACTCTGCAGCTTCATGGATCTGGAGATTGGGTAGTCGAGACACGATTCGCAGGACGCAGACGATCTACGTCTTGTGGGCGCTAGGGAGGCCTCTGATGCAGAACAGAACAATGCTAATCAGACACGTGTACAGGTGAGAAGAAGAGCTTCGAGGTCTATTCATGCGACATCTCACCAGATGGCGAGAGGCTCGTTACATCTGCCGCAGGTAAGTACAGCCATTCTACGCCCGGGGAGGCCTCTGACCCATTGTCCAGACGGCTACGTGCGAGTATGGGCGACGAAAGCGATCTACAAGTCCGAAGACGCCTCCTACACCGGCCCGAAGCAGCTAGCGTCGATGAGCTACCACTCCGGCACCATCCACACCGTCCGCTTCTCGCCCGGCGGCAAGTTTCTAGCCTCCGGCGCCGACGACAAGTACGTCTGCATTTACACGTTAGACCCAAATCCGCCGAAACACTCGACCTTTGGCTCCAACGAGACGCCGCCTGTCGAGCACTGGCCTGTCTTCCGAAGACTGATCGGCCACGACAACGACGTGCAGGATTTGGGCTGGTCGCATGATGGGACAGTTCTGGTTTCGGTGGGATTGGACTCGAAGATCGCGGTATGGTCGGGCTATACATTCGAGAAGCTGAAGACGATATCGAACCATACCAGTCATGTCAAGGGGATTACGTTTGATCCCGCGAACAAGTACTTCGCTACGGCCAGCGATGATCGGACGATCAAGATCTTCAGGTTCACATGCCCAACGCAGAACTACAGCTCGCATGATGCGGTAAACAATTTCATACTGGAGACCACTATTACGCAGCCGTTCGTCAACTCGCCGCTTACCACGTACTTCCGGAGATGTTCCTGGTCGCCGGATGGGGTCCATATTGCGGCAGCCAACGCTGTCAATGGACCAGCGCCGGCGATTGCTATCATTGTGCGAGGGACATGGGATGGGGATACGACACTGATCGGTCACGAAGCAGCAGTCGAAGTCTGCGCGTTCGCACCACGACTCTACAGCGCCCACCCCGATCCACAACCAGACATCAATGGCCACATGCCCCCCAACACCACTGTGATTGCTTGTGGTGGCGCCGATAAGACACTCAGCATATGGACTACACAGAGTCCACGGCCGATTAGCATCATACGAGAGCTGTCGGAAAAGCCAATCTCAGACCTACGCTGGGCTCCTGACGGCATGACACTGTTCATCACAGCTCTCGATGGCTCTGTACTATGTGTTGTGCTCGAGGAAGGTGAAATTGGCTACCCGCAGCCGGTCGAGGAGAATGACAAGTCACTCACCAAATTCGGCACGTCAAGGAAAGGTCAGGGCTTCCCCGAAACGACAGACGCGCTGCTGCTCGAAGAGATGAGCCGTGCTGGTGAGCAGAAAGGTGTAGAGAGCCGGATGGGAGCACTGATGGGAGACGCACAACCCGCAGCGCAGACGAACGGAGAGAAGAAGACGTCCGATGGCGCTGCCGGCGACACGATGAATGGCACTGCTGCACCTACGAATGGCACGAATGGTGTGTCCACGCCACCAGTACAGGACCAGAGTCAGGCGAAACTCGAGCGGCTCAAAAATCGGGTCGAGATTGTGAATGGCAAGAAGAGGATAAAGCCACTTCTTGTCTCGAGCGCTGGCGGTGGGGAGTCCTCCTTGCCACAGACGAAGCTTATGAGCGCCGCTGCAGCGGTACAAGCTATGGATGCACCCTCTACGGTGCTCGATTTGTCGAAACCCTTTGACGGCCTCCCCAAAGGTGGACTGGCAGCGCTTCTACTTGGGAATAAGCGAAAATACGCGCAGATTGACGGCGAGGAGGAAGGAACGACCGAGAAGCGAGTCGCTGCAGCAAGTCACAGTGACCGTACTCCCATACTACAGAGCACTCCCGATGGTCTCGTTCCCGCAGCGCCACAACCCGCCGTTAACGGCCCACTCCCAACTCCAGAGTTCATCCGGCCAGCAGTCGTGAACCCAGTAATGTCCGTTAGTCAATTGCGCCTAGCGGTACCTCGGATACGGAATATGATCATTCTGGGCATAGACGGAGATGGAAAGCCTGCTGACACAACCGGGTAAGATGATTCCTGTTCTGTTTCCCATTACCCATTTTTCTGCGCAGAGGCCTCTCTGGACCTTTTGTTTCTGATTTCTGACGGAGTCTTCACTCAACCAGTACCAACAATGCGAACGAATCCACAAAGGCCGCCCGAGCGGAGTACATCCTCGAGATTCGAAACCCATCCACGCAGTCACTCACTCAACGCGCCCAAGACCGGGAGCCCGCCCGGATATCGCTCAGCAAGAACGGCTCTCCGCAATGGCAGGACTTCCTTCCCAGAACGATCCTACTCGCCACCGGCAACAAATCCTTCTGGGCCGCAGCAGACGAGAACGCGTCGGTCTATGTCTGGACACCCGCTGGTCGAAGACTGAACAGCGCACTAGTAGTGGAGTCACAACCTGTGCGATTGGAGAGCTACGGATCGTGGCTGCTGTGTGTAACCAGCGTAGGGATGTGCTATGTCTGGAATGTCAGCACGATGGCGGCGCCGCACCCGCCGGTGAGTCTGGCGCCGGTCTTGGACGCAGCCGTTCAGTCGCTGGCGGCGCATCCGACGGGCGCACCTGCTATCCACCACGTACGCCTCAACTCAGAGGGCCGCATCATCGTCAGCTTGTCCAATGGCGACGGCTACGCGTACAGTCCACAGATGTACTGCTGGCAACGCCTGAGCGAGGTCTGGTGGGCTGTGGGCAGTCAATACTGGAACACCACTGACGCGTCAGTCTCAAATCTGCAAGCAAAGCAGTCGTCAGAGGGCGCCCCAAAAATGGATGTTTCCGCGGGAATATTGCCTTGGCTGGAGCGGAATACAACTACGGAAACCTTGCTTAGGGGTAGGGCGTTCTTCCTACAGCGGCTCATCAAAGTCCTCCTCAGCAGAGAGGGCTACGAATCATTCGAATCAGGGGTTTCGCTCGCTCACTTGGAAAACCGTCTAGCGGCCGCCCTGATGCTGGGTTCCAAAGAAGAGTTCAGGGTATATCTAATCATGTACGCGAAGCGCCTAGGGATGGAAGGCCTGAAGGGCAAAGTGGAAGAACTCCTACGGACGCTAGTAGGTGGTATAGTCGAGGCGGATCCCGACGAGGAGGCCTCTGGAGCTGCAAACATTGCAGCAAACGTGGTCGAGGGACGGAATTGGAGGGAAGAGAACGCGCTTATCTGCGGGTGGAAGCGGGAGGAGCTGTTGGGAGATGTGGTGCTTGTGCTGGGTAAGTGGTTTCCGTTTCGTTTCCCGTCCCAAATCCATGGCCACAGAGCCCGCCCTGGAGCTTTTCTGACGACGTTTTAGGGAAACATCGCGAAATGCAGCGATCTACCGTCCCATATGCGCGCATGTTGGGCCTTGTGGGCGTTAGCAATGGCACTGGAGCTGGAAACGGAAACGGGAGCGGAGGCGAAAATCAAGCAGATGTCGAGATGTAGAATTCCTCGAATAATATGCGCAGCGCCCGCCCTGAGGAGGTGAAAATTCCTCCGGAGCTGGACAACGCCAACACAGTTGGAGACCGTGAGATGCCAAACAACGACTTGGTGAAGATGCCACGCGCGACGAGGTCGGGATTGCGCTGGGCGGATTGATGGGCGCGTGGGGAGGCCTCTGTACAAGTATGTATAAGTACAGGCAAGTCAGGGATTACTACCATAGACACGGGCATGAGGTGTCTGTCAAGTGCCTATAAGAGCAAGATCAAATTTCGTTGACTTGCAGTTCATCTTCCCATCACACCGCCAAGCCTCCGAACACCACATGCAACCTCATCGGGACCACTGACCACAGCGCAGCGACTACATCCTTCGAACAGCATCGCACACCAGAGCCCTTCCCGACGACTCCTGAGTCCGATCGTCGTGCCCACACCTACCTACCGACGAGCGGACGAAAATGGACGCCTCTTCATCAACAATCTACTGCGCCTCTGAACCCAGCGAAAACGATCCTCCCTCAAGCCCGCCGTTCGCCCGGTCATTCACATCATCGAGCGGTCCTTCTCCGGTGAAGGCAGGCGCGCACGGCTACGACTCGCGAACACGATCGCGACGACGAGATGACGATGCGCCGAGGGGGAGAAGGGGGTGTAACTCGACCGCGTTCCGTATCATCGCCCTCCTCACACTCATGCTCCTCGCCATCTGCCTTCACCTCGGAACCGACCTCTCCACGACAGCAGCATCAAGCACAAAGCCCGCCTCGGTCCTCTCCAACCCCGGATTCCGCAGTGATAACAACCACAGTGCCCGCCTTTCGCCTTCCCACTCGCAGGGGAAAAGGCCAAAAGCAGCACTAATCTCCCTAGTTCGCAACGCCGACCTCGAAGGGATCCTCCAGAGCATGCGCCAGCTGGAGTATCGCTGGAACAGGCGGTATGGGTATCCTTGGATGTTCTTCACCGAGGAGCGAAGCGGCTTCTCGGAGGCTTTCAAAAATGCAACCTCCGCCATAACATCCTCTTCGACACACTACCACACGATCCCGCCTGAGCACTGGTCTACCCCGGAATGGGTTGATGGGTCGCTGCATCGGGATTCGCTGGGATATTTGGAAGGATTGGGGGTTGGGAAGGCTGGGATGTTGAGCTATCGGCACATGTGTCGGTGGAACAGCGGGTTTTTCTACCTGCATGAGGCGCTGGAGGGGCTCGAGCGGTATTGGCGAGTTGAGCCTGATGTGCACTTTTTATGTGATGTGGAGGAGGATCTGTTTGAGGCGATGAGGCGGAGGGGATGGAAGTATGCGTTTAACATGGGGATTTTGGATGATGGAAGGGGGTTTGTCGGGTGAGTTGTTACCTTTCCCCGTCGCTCCGGGGTGTTTGGGATTGTTGCTCTGGCACAATAAGTGATGCTCAGCTCGCGACGAGGTGCAGTGGGGAGTCTCCTACGGCAGCGTTCTCCTGGTGGGCACTCACTGCGTTTCCGAAAACCGAAGAAGCCAGCCAGATCACCCGATGCTCATGGCGCCCTATCCTTTCTCCCTCTGACCAAGACCATCCAGCTGACAGCTCATCCCAACCAGGCTATGGAAAGCAACAGTCGACTTCGCCCGCCGCCACCCCGAACACATCCACCCGGACGCAGACTGGTCCTGGCTCGTCGACACTCCCGTAAGTCTCTCCCTGTCCTCCGATACCCCGTACCCATAATAACCAACGACAGCCACCAGAGCATCCAAACGACGGCAGCGACACGTCAACAGGAACGTACAACGCATGCCAGTTCTTCTCAAACTTTGAACTCGGCTCTCTCGAATTCTTCCGTTCCGACGCCTACCAAGCATTCTTCCACCATCTGGATCAGACGGGCGGGTTCTTCTAGGAACGATTTGGCGATGCGCCCGTGCATACCCTTGCGGCGAGTATGTTGTTGGGGAGGGGGGAGGTGGGGTTTCTGAGAGGGGTTGGGTATCAGCATGATGCCGCGAGACACTGCCCGTCCGAACATAGGGAGGACTCTACCAAGGATCACAAGGGCGACGAGGCCGACCAGCGCATTTGGGACAATGGCGGAGGAGGAAGATGTGCATGCGAGCCAACGCCACTAGACGAGAACTTCTACAAGTTGGTACCCATGGAGAGCCCGCAGAAGAAGCCGGCGGATACGTGTATAAGAAGGTGGTTGGGTGGGGAGTGGTTGCGGAAGCGGGAGGGGTGGAGACGGGAGGTTGAGGTTGCTGTTGGGGGAGATGGGTCTGGGGGTTATGTGTTGGGTTGAGGTGAGGTGGTTGAAGGGCGAAGATTGCGGCGGAAGGGCTCGACAAGGGTGTCGTGGTGGCTCAAGTGCCATCTTCAGCGCATCGTTATAATGAGCGGACACGATGTCTGTCGCCACCCTATCAGGAAACGACGCATGAGATCTGCCTCAGGCGATGCGTGCCACGAGCACTTCTTCGAGGTTTCAAGGTTCGCCACTTCGACACAGCTGAATTCACCTCATACACGCCGTCATCGACTTTTCATCTTGTCAACCTTCCTGCTGATTCCGTCGCTTCACATCGGTGCCCAGCGACCTGCACCTTCCTCTCGCTGGATGCACAAGAATCCGCTCCCGCCGACTTCGTATCACAACAGAACTATGCTTCTCTGTCGCAATCGACTCAGCAGATAGCCACCATGTTATACATGATCCGGCCACTGCTCTTCGCCTTGTCGCTGACAGTCATGCACGCCGCAATCGGAACGCAGAGGCCCAAACCTCCGACATGGCACTGCCCATTCCTAGCAACGTCATTATCGCATACATAGAGGCGACAGCCAGATGCGGCGTAGTAGAAACCGATGGAGTATACGCTGGCGTCTGGAAGCCTGAGATCCGCGGGTGAGCCGTTCCAGCCTTGGCCGTATATGTTGTAGTCCTTGGAAGCCCCAGAGCACTTTTGTCCGGCGAAGGCGCGTGCCTCGACCAGTTTGGGGTTGCCTGCGATGGATAGTGTTGGTTGGGGGATGGGGGTGAGACCAGTCGTGGCTTCGAAGTGTGCGGTCACTGTGCCGGTTACTGCGGCGATTGTGAGACGTGCTGTCAGGAGAGAAAACAGGGAAGCTTTGAGGATGTGCATGTTGTTGTGGATGGCTTCAGTCGCAATTGACAGACAAAGAAAGAGGCGCAACGTCTCCTGGATATATACTTACCACAGAGACGATCGTCAGGGCTTGTTAGTAAGGTCAGAGGATGACTGCATTGTTGATTTCATGCTGTGCATCGATTACACACGAGTCAATATTGCTGCTGAAGCAGTTCACGGGTACCTTGCCACTACGCCGATCACGTTGCAAGGATCATTCAAGTATGCCCGTACCACACCGCCGTCAGCGTTTGTGGTCTGCTGGGAGTATCAGCGTGTGCATATACGGAACGGACGCGTCAAGCTGTAGCGCCAGTCGGACATTTTACTGTCTGCGTCTGAACATCTGGGCCGCCGTGTAATTTGAGACTGATCCTGCTGACTTCAGAACCTGGGAAGTTGAATTTTCCTAAGAGCATCGAAGAAATGCCTGCAACAGGGATATTTTCAGATTGCTGCTCGCCGCTACGACAATCCTTAGTTGACGCGGAATCCAGTTTAAGCCAGTAGCCGATAGTAGGCATCTTGTCGTCAAGACTCTCGGCGCTGTCCGTCGTTCAAGCTGCGTAGGGTCCAAATTGATGCCATATTCCTTAAAGTGCCGACGTGTGGCGTACATGTGGCATTTAGGCGAGGCAAAGAGAAGCCGAAGTCTGCATGTGATTAAAAGCTTTATATTGGACTTGAGTCAAAATTCTGCTTCGAAACCACGCACATATGCAACACCATCTTCTCGAAGACAAATCATTCTTGTCCCATGAAATATGCCGTACGTTAAATACTTATGAACCTGAATCTGAATTGGGCGGGACACTAACAGTGCAATAGCTGCTGGCGCAATGGTAGCGCGTCAGGTACGCCTTATAACATTTCAGTTGCTTGCGATCGCTCCTAACCTCATCATTAGACTTCTACTCGCTGGAAGCATCTTGACCATCTGAAGGTTGTGGGTTCGAGTCCCACGTAGGGTGGTTGTTGCAAAATTTGCTTTTTGCTCTTTGGTCGCCTCAAGACGCCGCTGTGATCTTCTCAATATGGGAGGTGGGCTCTCAGCTTTCGCGGGATCGACGGTGGGCGCAAGATAATCGAGTCAGTCATTGCAATGATTGTGTAAAATTGACAAAAGGCGTTCGCTGTCTGCTCGATTTCCAGAAAAGGCGATCGACGCCTAGCGCGCCCGTTGCTTCCTTCCTTTTCGAGAGCAGCGTATGCATACGCCCTGTACGCCTTTACTCATTGAGTTGAGACGAATACAAGTACTGACTACAAAGTCCTGAATATCGAGGCGCGCACGGTTCGCTCATCAGGTTCTCAACGGAAGGATTGCCACACCCACCACTTCTGCACGCGGAAAGCAATCCTCAACCATGGCCGCAATCAACACCAGCACCAACACATCCCTCCCAATCGTCCCGCTCCTTCAGCCTCCCTCGCCCGACATCATCACCCAGCTCGTCGCCTTCCACCAATCCTCCATCCTCCACGACCGCGTCCTCATGAAATTCCACCCGCCCTTCACCCCGGCCAAAACCGCCAGATGACCACCTGGTGGACCAAACGCCTTTCCACACTCCCCTCACCCGAGACACACGTCTTCTTAGCCCTCGCCCCGCCCCAAACCTCGCCATTTCTAGTCAGTGGAGCAGCGGCGTCCGAGGGCAAGGTAGTGGGCATCGTCATCCTGAGCACGCCGGAGAGCGACACGCAGCATTTCGTGGGCGACGTGCAGATGTTGATGATTGATCCCGACTTCCGCGGCAAAGGACTGGCGAAGCGGTTGATGCAGGCGGTAGAGGAGCAGGCAAGGAGTCTGGGGCGGACAATGTTGACTTTGGGCACGACGGTGGGATGTGAGGCTGATGCGTATCTGTACCCGAAGCTGGGGTGGGAGATTTATGGGCGGTTGCCGGGGTATGGCGAGCGGCCGCCAGCAGAGGACGGGACAGGGAAGGGAGAAAAAGTGGATGGGGTATTCTACTTCAAGGTCTTACGGTAGTTGGACGGGCGGCTAGGTTGATCTAGGTTATGTACTTTCTATATACAAAAGAGACCCTCTATTCTCACCAGCACAGAACTTCCGCCGTCATTTCATTATTCCTCATTGCGCAGCTCTATCAAGGCCACGACGACGAATCAGCCGCCAACTCTCTCGCATCACAAAGCGTCACATCGTCCTTCCCTCTTTAGCCCGCCACCAGTCCCCTTCGAATCGTCCCCAGCCCCCATCGCACTCGCCACTCATCCTCAATTCGTGTACAACCATGTCGTAGCTCCCCTCCGCGGGCGTCTTCCCCTGACAGACATTCCCTCCCATGGCAATATTGAGCAACACCGTCCACTCCTGCATCCGCCTAAACCCATCCGGAATACTCGCCTTCATCACCGGCCGCCCATCAATCCACCACAAGTACCTCCCTCTCCCCGTCGCATCATCCTGCTCCCATGCGAACTCATACTTGATCGGCCTCCGCCCCAAATCATGAATCGGCGTATCAATCACACGATGCTTCTGGCTATCGGCGCCATTGAAATGACCCCAGTGCAAACACGTATGATTCGTCGGATCGCCATTCCAGGACTCGCCTACATCCACCTCCCCCTCATTAGGCCACTGGAAGGGCTCAGCCGGCAGCAACCAAAACGCGGGCCAGATCCCGGGCGCAGATGGGTTGCTTATAGTAGCGGTAAGACAGCCCCGTGGACGGTCTAGGCGCTGGCGGGTCACGAGGCGAGCGGAGGTGTATTTTGTGGCGGGATTCGGGTCAGAGGGGTGTGAGATGGCGCGTAGGACGAGTTTGTGGTCGGGCGTGTAGAAGGAGTTTTGGGGCAGGTTGGTGTAGTGTTGGAGTTCGTTGTTGCCCCAGCCGTCGGTGTTGCCGAGTTTGTGGTCGAAGTCGGTTGCGACGGAGCGAGAGGAGTGGAGGATTGGGACCCAGTAGTCTGTTGGGTTGCCTGATTGGGGTTGTTGTGGTGTTGCGGCGGATTGGGCTTGGGGAGGCGGCTTGGTGTGGTTTGGTGGTGGTGGTGCCCATTGTTGATGTTGCTGCGGAGGTCCCCAGTTCTGTTGCTGTTGCTGTTGCTGTTGATAGCCTTGATAACCCTGCTGCTGATTACCGGGATAAGACTGCTGCTGCTGATAGCCGGGGTAAGATTGTTGCTGATAACCAGGATAGCTCTGCTGCTGCTGCTTGTTGTCGCCCATGCCAATCTCCCGTTTGATTTGATCGAACGCAGCGCGGCCTTTCTTCTCTAACGATTCCAGAAGTCCCATGTTTGCGGAAATGTCCAAAAATTTCCAAGTCAGATGCCACACTCCTTCGCCCGAGATCTCTCGGCCGATGTCAGATCGAGTATGCAAGCTCCCAAAACATTGACTGGCGTGCTATAGAGCTCTCAAATCTACAGGACTTCAAAAGCTGAAGTCGATTATGCAGACGGACTGCTTTCGAAAGGTCTATATCCGGGAAAGTAGCGGTCAGGAACGCTCAGCGTGAAGCTCCGATGCGCGTTAGGAGAAGCTGCGGACGGAGATAATCTAGAAGTGGCACACAGCTCAGATGTTACAGTATTGATAATAAATGCTGGACAAGAATAATCTTCAGAAATTGGTGCATTACCAAGTACTATCGAAATAAATGGGTAGCTGTAGCATGTTCGTCGTCCGATATGCCAGTCTTGGCGCTACGCAATCTGTCTTGAAATCAGGGAACCATTTCTGCTTCCTGCGACTACCTGACTGTATTTCAAGAATTACTCGCTAGAGACGCGTGATTCCTCAGTCTCGTCAACGACCGTGTCAAAGGCCGGTGCTGCTCGACGCACCCACTGGTTTCCGGCTTACGTCGTTTTGACTTCTTCGCTTCCGCCTTCTCTGTCGCTTTCCGCTTACGCACCCCAGCATCGACCTTAGCATCAAAAGCCCCCTTTGTCAACGACCGTGTCAGGGGCCGATGTTGCTCGACACATTCAGTATTCTTCGATTCACGTCGTTTTGGCTTCTTCGGTTTTGCCTCCTCTGTCGCTTTCCGCTTACGCACCCTAGCATCAACCTTAGCATCGAATGCTCTTAATATCCCGCTAACATCAACATCCGCATCACAACAAGTTCTATTCGGAAACGTGTCATCCGACAGCAACTGCAATGTTCCCTTGGAAGTGATTCCGCGATGCGCACGGTAAGGCTGTTCCGAATCTAGCATGAACCCAATGGCCCTGCGTAGCTTAGGATGATTGTCCAAAATGGTCTTAACTACCCTCAGGTCGGGTATCTTGAAGCCCGTCTTCGTGACCGGATCAGCCTCACCACCCCAATGGACGGGCATCGTGAGTTGAAGCACGGCTAGGTTTGGTAGTAGTGCGACAAGTGCTGGGACATCCTGGTCTGACCATGGTCTATTGAAGCTTTGGCGATAGCCGTTGTTGTCGATGCATTCGAATGAGATTGCTTTGACATGATCTCGCACCAGCTCGGACTGACCGAAGAACTTGAACGCGTCGGGGACGTATTGAAAGCCCCAGGCACAGCGGGGATAGAGCCACTGCGCGACGTCCACACGCAGAAAGCGGGATGTGAGGGAGATGTCTCTCAACCGGTCAGTCCATTCAATTCGTTGTAAGATTTTGTTGTTGCGGGTGTTCCGAAGACCTTGATACTCCTCGCGAGCATCGCGAACGAGTTTGTACCTATAGCGACCTACTCGCCGAACTTGATACTGACGTAGGATATCATGCCGCCAGGATTTTCGCCAGGGCGGTCCTTTCCCTGATCGCGTCCACGTCCACATTCGGTCTATCCTGATTTTGTACGGTGAGTCGGCGGCGACTTCTGGAAAGAGGTGTCCATAGATCATGTGTCGGATCTCCACTGGGAAGGCTGAGAGGTCCATGGCCTTGTGACGGGGCCGAAGAGGTTTGGGTTTCCATGTTGTCAGGTATCCTTGTGTTTGCATAACAGCATCGAACTGGTGTTCGACTTCCGCTCGTAGAGTTGCGATGACATCCATGTCTACGTTTTCAGAAGCGATGTGGGACAACAAGTGGGACATCTATTGGAACACTTGGAAGAGAGTGGTTGCAGATGTTGTCAGGTGTTTTACGAGGTTGTGATGTGAAAATACGAATAAATGGACAGGTGTCTTTAAAGGTACTCATGGCTTTTTCAGCTGCTGGGCCCCCTGCCTGGTACTGCCCATTCCCGCACATGTCAGGAGTCAGATCATGGCGCGGCGCGGTTACGGCCTGTGTGTAGGGAGACAGGTCTTAGCTCGCACCTGACTCGTCATTGTAGTTGCTCATCTGGGTAGAGGATTCAATCCTTGGCAGCACTTCCCGAGACTGCCTTCGTCGTAACATCCGCTTCCGCCGCTCACGCGCTTCTTGCTTAGCCAACTTTCGCATATAGGCCTGAGCATCAGATCTGCTCAGCAGATCACTGACATCAACAATAGCTCCATAAGCAGTAGTCGGCTTCCGCGAAGCATCATGAGAAAGCAACCGCAGTATCCCCATACGAGGAGGCTTGGCCTGGTACGGGGGAAACCGGTCGCAACCTAGTATGTTTCCCCAAGCCATACATAGCTGAGGGTGATCTCGCAGAATGGACTCAGCGGCTTGCAGATCGCCGAACTTCCATGGCCGCTGGGTGTAGCGAGTGCTGTTGGATCTGAGGTTGAGAGGTATCCAGAGGTCCAGCCGGGCTAGATTTGGTAATATGGCTGTAAGATCCACCACGCTCTGCCCGATCGGCGTCCCGCGAAATCCCTTCTGATTGTAATCGCTGTCAATGCAATCGAACATGATCGCCGTGACGTACTTCTGCATGAGCTGGGATGGCCCGAAGAACTTGAAGGCGTCAGGAACGTGCTCGAACCGGAAGATGCATTGTGGGTAGAGCCACTGTGCAATGTCGACGCGCAGGAGGCGAGAGCACATAGAGACGTCCTTTAGGATTGTGACCCATCCTAGGCCGTGCGGGTTGTGATGGCCGCTGGATACTTGGTATGGTCTTAAGACTTGTTGTCCTTTTGATTTGGAATATCCGCTGTTGGTATCAGACCGGAACCCTTCGTACGATCGACATATACAGATGTCGTATAGTCTAGGAGCAGCTTGAGTGACGTCCGGGAAGAGGTGAGCATATATCATATGTCGAACTTCCGTTGGCAGAGTCGAAAAGGAGTCCATGGTTATCGAGTCGGCCGGCAGAGCCGAGACGGAGTCCATGTATGTTGGCCAAACGATCTTGCGCGACGACGATTTGAACAATGGCCGAAAGGGTATGACGTGCGTGGTTTCCAGTGTCGTGAGGTATCAGAGGACTCAATATATCAGGATGCGATACTCAAGGTACTCATCGAAAAGTAGATCTGGCTGTTCACCCGACCAGCGCAGTACCATCGGTTCACATGACAAAATGCACAATTGATGCTACCTACCTTTCTTCAGTAGGTGAGCGTCGAGCCGTGCCAGACCATTCATACCAAGGGGCTTGTGCCTGCGTCCGTCGGTCTCGACATTCCCTGCACTAACCGGCGAGTTCGTGCTCAACTTACATTATGCCGCAACGACCGTGGTATCCCGGGGCGGGTGCGCGTCGCCAGAACTTCTTGTACAACCATGATTATTGTCGAAGGTGTAGCGACCAGAGGAGAAGGAAGTCATCTACCTTCCGATGATCGCTCCCCTCTGGTGTTGAGTGCTTCCGCTAGACATTGCTACGCGAAGGGCTCGGCCGCGAGCGAGCTCCTTCCACATCATCGTCCGGCGTACCTTCCAGTCCACGAGACTCGTTCGTTCTCGGACCTTGCGTGATTCAAGTGTCAAATTTGATGCCATGATGCACACGAACGCCAGGAGTTCATCAACCCCACCCCTGTGGGCTTCGCGGGGTTCTGCTCAAGGCTGAAACGGCCGAAGCTTTTCGCTTAAGAAATCTTCCGAGACTTCACATGTGCTTGACCCTTCAGCAAGCCACCAAGCTGATGGCAATTTCGACATCACGCATATGTGATGAAGCATCGCCAGATTGCAGTACCTCAATGCCGCTGTGGGACACGGTTCATAGGGAAAGGCTTCTCATCTTCTATGAAATCAGACTGGACGAAAGCGTAAGATAGTCGACTTGACGACTGCCCAGTATGGCCAGGTTTGCTCCCAGCGGTATCTCTTGCCGAGGCGCAAGGCACGAATGCGACATTGACGCCAGTAAAGTAGACGACCTATCGCGAAAAGAACCAACGTGCATAAGCGAACAACATGTCGACTTGCTGTCATCCTCTGATTGATGGTCTCGGCCCCTGACTAAACTCTTTCCAAGATTGTTGCTGGCGCATGAAACAGGTTCTCGATATCCTTCGAATTCCGTATATGTGATATACGCAGGTAGGTTGGACGGCCACGCAGCCGCTGAAGATGGCTGCGTCCGTTCTCTTCTACAGCTTCACGCTCCTTTTACGTGGTGACCGGCAGGCCAGGCGCCCCGAGGCCGTCGCCTGACCTTGAATATGTTTTCACTTAGTGCTATACCATTTATATTACTACCATTGACTATAGCAAGACCGATAGACCTTGATGGTAATGGTATTCCAGACTTCTGTGTTCCCCAGGATAACGGATCAACACTCTGCCTCGATCCAAATGGGAAGTGGATAGAACCACCATCGCAGGATGTTGTTGCCCCACAAACAACCTCACCTCAGCCAACTGCAACAACGGGAACACAGAACCCAACAGACTCTACAGCACCCCTCGTAGCGTTACCAACAGCATCAAGCCTTCCACCACTCAACCCATTTGGCAAGACCGCAGACTTTGCTTCCGCAAAAGGCACCAAATGGGACATCTCCTACATCGGAGACATCAAGTACACCGGCTCCTTAGCCACCAAGTCAGTCTATGGGGACAAGTGCCGCACCAGCAAGATCGGCTCCAAGGTCATCTGGAACTGTGGCGATATGAGCTGCAACCCCAATGTTGACGTCTGCGGCTTCGCCATGGGCCCGGCGTTCTACGGGACAGACGATGTGATGACTATCGACACCGACGACGTCACAAGTGTCCAGAACAATAACTTCGTTGAGCCCTGGGTCGGAGATGCGCAGCCGGAAGCACCACAGACATCTTGGGGAATGGATACCAGCAACGTCGCACCCATCAACGATACGCACGGCGTGGCGTTCGCGCGACAGATCTGGCGCGGTGCTCCTGATGGGTCGTATGCAGATCAGGGCAACGCCGTTGCGTCGATCACGCTTGGCCAGACCATGCCGAAGGCTACCCGCGTGGGACCCCTGCTCACCGGACCGGACATTGCCGAGTTGGGGCTGGTGGCTATCCTACGCGACGGCGAGTATATCTACGTCTACTCTATGGCCGGCCCATCCAAAGTCGCCGTCAGTCGTGTTCCTGCCTCTGACGACGTCTTCGACCGCGCCAACTACGAATCACTTGTCTACGACCCCGACAGCTTGTACACCATGGGCACCTGGCACGCCGGTCTCCCGCTCAAAGACACCTCCTCGTCCGCCAGCAGCCCCTCATCCCCCAATACCAACACTGCCAGCCCCATCTACGGCATGACGACCCTCGAGCCTCTGGTGAGTTCGGGTGCAGCGTCTACGGCTCAGCCTTCTACAACGCCTATCTCGGGAAGTATACCATCATTTGCAATATCTTCATGTCGTTCACGAATATGTATCTCTCCGACACTCCTTACGGACCTTGGAGTACAGGCTACAGCCTGCTCAGCGAGGTCAGTGGGTATGGCAGTCATGCGCATCCGGAGTATTCGGAGGAGGGTGGGAGGACTATCTACTTCAGTCAGGGTCCAAATGGCCAGTTTCAGATGTATAAGGTCACATTCGATGGGTATTGAGCAGGCTGTGTGCATGTCTTCGATTCGTATGGAAGAGCTTTGGATAGATTGGTTTAGACTACTTGCAAGAGTACCACAGAAACGACTCGATGTCTATCTATTAGCCTGTTCGTCTGTCTTGGTTCTTTGCACCTGCAATTCTGACCAGGTCGTGCCTACCAAGCCTCCTTTCCCTTCCTATGGTCATCTGTACCTGTCAAGTACGCGATTCAAATTGCTCATCAACTCAGACTTTCGCTCCTTCTTGATCCAGCTACATTCAATAGAATTCGTCACAATCTGCCGCCATTCATCAATAGCCAGATCGAACGCCTCTTGAACTGCGCAGTAATTGTCCAACACATATCCTCCGAAGTAAGCAGGATCATCACTGTTGATGCTAAACTTCACGCCGGCCTTGAGAAAATCCCGGATCGGTAGCTGTCCGACCTTCTGCACCACCTGCAGACAAACATTACTCAGCGGGCACACCGTGAGCAGAAGACCCTCCGCCACAACCCGACGCATCAGCGCCGGATCCTCAGCCAGACGCACACCGTGGTCGATTCGCTCAACACCAAGTGAGTCCAATGCCGCGGCAATGTACGACGGATCTCCCTCCTCCCCAGCATGTGCGGTCCGGTGCACGCCGAGCTCCTTCGCCTTCGCATAAACGCTCGTGAAGATCTCCGGACGAAGTCGACCTCAGCAGAGTCCAGGCCCACCCCAGCAATCACCCGCCCCTGATCACCACCGCCCTCGAAATACCCACCCCTGACCGCCTCATCCATCGTCTCAGCAGCATCCTCCAACGGCAAATGTCGCAAAAAGCACATGATCAAGCAGCTCGTAATCCCAAATTCCCGCCTCGCGCGCTCACACGCTGCTTTGAAACCCTCAACAACGGTCTCTAGCTTTACGCCACGGGATGTATGGCTTTGGGGATCGAAGAAGACTTCGGCGTGCTGCACGCCGTCATGATGCGCGGTCTGGAAGTATGACCAGGCGAGCTGCTCGAAGTCGGAGGCTGTGATCAGAATGGTTAGGGCGCGGTAGTAGTATTGGAGGAAGTCGGAGAGGTTGGTGAAGTGGGAGTATCGCTTTTCGAGCGCCTCTTGTGACTGGTACTCATCCTGTGAGGGCAGATTGATGTTGTTCTTGGCGGCTAGTTGGAAAAGCAGGGCTGGGGTGAGGCAGCCTTCTAGGTGGAGATGATGTTCGCATTTTGGGAGCTCGGCGATGAGTGAGTGAAGTGGCGATTTGCACATGGTGTTTATGCTAGTCCATGAGATCCGAGCAGTTGATGAATGATGTTGGATTGCCTGAGCCGCGGTGTCGACGAGGATAAGCTAAGATACTCTACAATCTAGTGAGATGTGCTCGATATAGAGACTTCCCAAGCAAAGTTTCCTGAAGTCCCCGCTTATCTTCGATCTCGGCCAACTCCGATCATTGTTCAGACCTTACTATCATCAGTCGGAGCCGTCGTCACCTCAACATCGAATTCCTTCTTGTCCGTCACCGGAACGCCACGTGTGACATTTTGCTGGCGGCTCGCAATGTACTCTGGCTCAGCCCAGAGAAGGTCGATTTCTTCGAGGGTGAGATCCTTGGCTGCAGCCCCTAGTCAGCATATATCACTCCTCGAGGGGGACTTTGCAACTCACTCTCAACAACAAACAGCCAAGCCAGCACAGTAATAATCCCTCCAGTGATACAAAACGTGATGTACACCTTCGCTCCCACATTAGGATCCGCAGCGCCCTGCCCGCCGAAGTAGGCCGCGATGAAGGCGAGGAACCAATAGACTGTGTTGGACGAGGCTTGCACTTGGGAGCGGTATTGGAGTGGCAGGATCTCGACGGCGTAGAGGAATGCAAGCCAGATCCAACTGGCGCCGTTCACCAATTGGAAGAGGATCAGGACGACGACAGACGCCCATTGTACGCCGGTGCTTAGATTGCGGATGTTGGCAAGGCCAGTGTAGATGCACATTCATGAACGTAGACCCTTCAAGCAAAAGTCAGGGTCCTGGGTTTCGCTCAAGATATGGCTGAGCCTGTCCTCTAACGTCTCTAGATATGTCTGATGTCGCGATTTGAAAACGAATGGTCGGCGCGTTCCGGGGTTCGTACAGTGCCTGCACGAGCTTGTTTGCACTCGACTCCGTGCAGACGATACTTCCTGGGATGGAGACTGGATGGGCTGTGCAGGATCTGGCGCCCCAGGAATTCCGTGAACAGCATTCGTCTGATCAAAGGGGGAGGCGCATGGCTACCACGTCTTCACAGAGTGGCAGTGGAACAGTCAATGGGGTATGTCGAACGATGAACGCTGCAAAGCTTCTGAGGATGCTTTTGCAAACCAAATCGTCCGCGTTGCGCGCCCAGGGTGGTCGAACTCTGATAGCGTTATGCGGTGGCCCTGTCAGCGGAAGATCGATCCTAGATGTGCTCAACGCCCTGTAGAGGTCTGATGGTCGCAGGACAATATTTGCTGGCTGCGGGGAGTCACAGGCTTCCGTCGTGACAGACATTTCCATGCTGATGAGTTGTCGGGCAACGACATTAACCTCTTAGTAGTCGTGCACAAATGGGACTCGAAGTAGCTTCCAAGTAGATGGAGTGCCCGAACTGGTGAAGTGCAGTAAGCGCCCGGTAGCAGACCTGGCCGTTTGCCCTCGTCCGCAGACCCTGATCACGCGAAGAACTTACGCCTTTCATTGGTGTTGGTCTCGGACATGGTGCGACAGCCAACACCTTCAACTGCTACACGCCGAGTCTCCGCATGACTATAGCCAGCGCTGGAGTCCAACGCTGCTCCCACGGTCGCCAGAATTTTTGGCCATAGCGTGACCATGCATCCTTGACGCCCTTGCGGAGCCCGACAATGCTGTTCGGTGTGCATTGCGTGCTTGCTTCGCAAATGGGCGCGAAAGCGCGATTCTTCGTCGAGAATCATTGTTGAACTAGTTGACGGAAACGACTCCTTCGTTGTCAGGCTCCTTTAATGCCTACCGACGGAGTTGTGTCGCGGTCACCAGAAGGCTAGACTAGACATTTGCAGGCTTATTTGCAGCCGTAGCCTGGAGAGGGTCCGCAGTTTACCCGGCTACCTTCAGAAAATCAATGCTTAATAAATCGCCTTTCCGTAAATTGCCACATTGAGCGACGGTGTCGGCATGCAGTACGCATATCCTCGGACGCGGGCACGCTCATCTTGGGCGTCGACGTTGTCTCCGAGGCAACAGCGCTCACCACGCGCAGGGTAATTATGCAGGGAGCTGGGGAAACACTCAAATACCGAGATCAACCATCATTTATGCAGGACACTGATCAGCTGTGACTCTGTCTATACAGGCAAGAAGCACACTGGCAAGCTGACACTTTCCGACGAGATAGAGTTCAGCAGGGAAGTATCACGGACCCAGCACTGACAGCAGGTCCACCATTCCTCCTTACGCCGGCCACTGACTACCTGATACCCTCACTGCAGCGTGCGTCTAAGGGACGGCTATGTGCGGTGATTTGGGATCGACACTATGTCTCACGCCGTTGTTCTCTTTGGCCTCGATCGACTTTCGGTTGATCCACCCAACAAGCTGGCGGGCTCCAGACGTGACACATACAATCTTCCATAGTGTGCGGAAATGGTGACTGTCACAAACGAATGATGACTATAAGTGAAAGCCCAATTCCCAGATTTCAGAACACACTGATGAACCAGTCAGGTCTGTCCACCAGCCAGAAGCCAGCCGACGCTGTCACTCGCCAACAATCGAGAGAATGCGACCGCAACTCACTCCCCTTTCCGCCCTCCTCACTATCCTACTAGCCCTGATTCCCACAATCAGCGCCACCCCAACCCCAACCCTCCACACGAATCTCACCGGTCGTGGTTCACCTACCCTCAACGTCAACTTCTACAAAGGCGACGGCTGTTCCCAGTACAGCGGATACTTGCAAATCGGCGAAGTCTCAACTTTTGACTGCCATAATCTCGGAACTGGCATCCACGGTGTCAGCACATCGCAGGTCAACCAAGTGTTCTTCCATCAGGGCTTCCAGCTCTATGTGCATCACAATACAGGCTGCGGTTCTCCGGCGAGCAGTGTTGATTTTTGGTATGATCTAACCAACAATGAGAATTGTCACCAGCTTTTGGTTGCTCCGACCACCGGGGCGGAAATTAGGAGCGTGCGTCTCGGGTACAAGAATTGACGCCCGATGTATATCAGTAGAGGAGAGGGTGTAGGGAAAGATCGGAGCCTCTGGTCGGGCTGTCCACAACATTGATGTCCCGTAGAGCGCGTCATAACGACATTTGTGTGCTCATGATGACCTTGGCATAGTCGTCATGTTTGGGCTGTACATATGTAACGTAGAGCTCAATGATAGTTGGGTAATGCGCATTCATCTCAGAGCCGATCAAGATCTCGGGTGGTGAAATCGTTCGTATCCAGCAGGAAGTAAGACCAGGCCTTCCTACCAGCCACACAACTCAATTGTGCATCGGCCAACACAGAGCAATTTGCCTGGCTCCAATCCCCGTTAGTCACACGTCCGCGACTTCAGTGCTCGGCTGGTACCGGTACGTGTGCTGTCGCGAGCCTGCTTGCCGTGCGTACTCAACTGCGGCCGCCTTGAAGCGTCCCCGGCCTCCGCGGCATTAGAGAACGCAGCGGTGCTGCCCAAATACCAGTGGCATGTCTGCCGTAGATGGTGGGCGACGGCGATTGACATCATATCGGACGAAGCTTCCAGACTGCGCCCAGCTTCATCGTCTAGATTCTTCCTGCCTTCAGGACCATCGAGGCATCAGCTCCTCCGGGGCTTGCAGAGTCTTCGGCCGCGTTCCAGAATAGGATGAGTTGGTGCGCGCGGAAAAAGGGCAACTAGAAAAACTGTTCGATGAAGTTGGAGCATTTCGATTTCGACGGGATGCAAAAAGGCTTGGCGGCGATGGCCTTGAGGTTAAAACCTACGTCGAGCTCTCCCTTGCCGCTTGAAGCGTTGACGCAGCCTCGCCTCACGGTCGACTCCCCAAGATCCTTTCTACTGAATGGGCTTGCTTATGAACCACATCTGACAAAACTGTTGGAAACAGGTCCGGCTGAGGGGCCGAACCGACCCTAACTCTTATCATATTGTGGGGTGAGCTGTTAGCCCACACAGTACAAGGCCTATCCACTCATCTGCAGATCGATCAACTGATCTACCATAGATGTCGTATATCCTCTGGATACTGTACGTCGACGCTGGTGCTCACCACGCAATGCGCGCCACCGGCCCATTTGGCCACTGCCTGACGAGCAGCTTCCTGAACTCATCCATAATCAGAATTCCCAGCGCCAACGGCAAGGGCAGCAACCAAAACTCTATGGGGACGCTCGCCGTGCCGAAAATCGATTGAATGCCCGGCTCCTCGGTCACAAAGATGGCAATGACCAGCGATGCCGCGATGCCGCCCAACAGCCACAGATTGCGGCGTTCTTTACGAAAGAACGGGTCGGCCTGGAGGATGGAAAGTCTCTTGTTGCGGATCGACAAGATGTTGCCCCATTGCAAGATCACCAAGGTGACAAAGTAGACACACTGTCCGACGGTGTTGAAGTAGGTCAGCTCGTCGGCGGTGTAGCCATAAAAGCCGTCGGCGTATTTCTCAAAGGCCAGGAAGAGGGCGGAAGCGGGAATTCCGGCATGGCGGTACATGTAGAGGAAAAACATGGCGTGGGCGATGACGGTCTCCATGACGCCGATAAACAGGTATGATTGCGCGTAGATTTTGAGGTTGATGAGATGGTCACGTCGTGGCTTGCGCGGTGGAATGGACAGGAGGTCAAATTCTTCTTTCTCCATGATCAGGCTCAGCGAGAGGAAGAGATCGGTGAAGACACAGATGATGATCATCAAGAATGAAGAAAGTGGCAGGGGAACGCCCACGAAGACGTTGAGTAGTACCGGCCAGATTTCCGACCATGATCCTGCCGGGAGAAGGTAGGAGATGACTTTTTGTAGGTTCTGGAAAACGAGACGTCCAAGTCTGATGGCGGTGACGATGGCGGAAAAGTCATCGAGAAGAACCAAGTCGGCGGCCTCAAGTGCGACATCGCTGCCGGACGCGATGGCGACTCCGACGTCTGCGGCCCGTAAAGCTGGAGCATCGTTGACTCCGTCACCGGTCACCGCGACGGTATTCTGTCTCTCGCGCAGCGCATTGACGATGAGGAGTTTTTGATTCGGCGTGGTCCTTGCAAAGACGATCTCTTCATAGCTGTTCACCACTTCCCATTCCTCGGGCGTAATCCTGTTGATTTCCGTGCTTTCGAGCAGGAGCGATTGTTTGCTATACTCGGTAAGTCTTGCTGTCTTTTCTCCTGCAACGGCTGACGATGTTTGTGCAGAGATCGTTGCATAAGTGTCAGGCTCCCGCTGGTCGCTGAAAATGCCTACTCGCCTGGCGATTGCCACGGCTGTGCGGCCAAAGTCACCAGTAACCATGAAGAATCGTATTCCAGCTCTGCGGCACGTGGCGATCGTCGTAGCACAATCTTCCCGGGGGGGATCGACCAATCCAATAATTCCAATCAATGTCAAGTCCGATAGACAATTGGCCACAAGCTCATCTCCGAGCGCGTTGCTACCAACAGCGGCGACTGGAGTATAGCGCCGTTCACACAGCATGAGGACCCGTTCGGCGCGTCCTGACATTTGTTCCTGCAGAAAGCCAAAATGGCGCTGAGCAGCAATATCGAGTTGCATCCTTTCGCCATCGCCTGTGAGAAAACTGCTGCATTTGTGCAGCAGTATATCCGGTGCGCCCTTAACAATGACAAGGTTCCCATTCTCTCCTGGCTTCGCGGCACTCATTGTCATCATCCACTTATTCGTGGAGTTGAAAGGTATCTGGAACAAGACCTTGCGCTGAGTGACCGCCGACGCCGAGTGCGAGCTCACAAACCTCAGTATAGCCCCATCGGTGGCGTTACCCTGCACATGACGTTCTGCAACTGGCAGATGGAGTGTCACAGGATCGAATGCTGCTTCGTTGCACAATTGACCGGCTTCGACTAGCGCAGTGAGGCCATTGGACTCCACAGCCAGAGCCTCGTCAGCTGCAAGCGATCGATCGTGAAAAGATACAGAAGCGACCGACATCTGATTGCGCGTCAGTGTCCCCGTCTTGTCGGAGCAAATGACATTGACGCAGCCCAGTGATTCAACGGTGGAAAGTCCTTTTGGAAGAATGTACGCTGACTTCATCCGCCGAGCAACCATCATCAAGGTCAACGCAACTCCAACTGGCATCCCTTCAGGGATAAATGCTACCACGCAGCCCATGACGTTGTTCAAGCAGGCGACCAGGTTCATGTAATTCGGCTTGTCGACCCTGAGCCAGCCCACCCAGGCGAGCAAGATCAGAAGCGCAAGACAGAATGTCAAGCAGAGAATAATCTTGATGAAACGAGTGATTTCACGCTGAATCAGCGTTGGCTTCTCCTTGACATCGGTCGTAGCCTGAGCGACAGACCCCATCACAGTATGTGGACCGGTGCCAACCACTATTCCCTGTGCTTTTCCATTTGTGACGACTGTTCCCATGAGCGCAATATTCCTCGTCTCAAGAAAGTTATCGTCGGTGGGATTGACAGCGCCATCAATCTCGTCGGCCTCTCCGGTAAGGACAGCCCGGTCGAATCGCACATCGCCAGAGGTGCTGAGCAGCCGAAGATCTGCGGGCACCTTATTGCCAATACTGAGATTGACGATATCGCCTGGAACCAGGTCGGCGGATCGAATGATGGCCGTCTGTCCTCCTCTGACGACAGCGCATTGGGAGGGCAATAGATCCAAGATAGAGTCCATTGTCTTCTTCGTTGACCAATCCTGAAACGCCGAAAAGGCTGCCTGGAGGAATATAACAATCATGACCAGGATGGCCAGGCCGAGGTTATATGGCTGGGGAGGATTTCCTAGTGGCCTCCAGCAGATGAAAAAGATGACCACCCCGACCCATAAAATGGAGCAGAAATTGCCGAACACGTAGAACAGCAGCTTCTTCCAGTATCTCTTCTTTTTCTTGGGCAGGACATTCCGTCCATAGCGCTGGACACGAGCTTTGGCGTCATCCTCGCTGAGGCCTTGGTCGGGCTGGACACCAAATGTCTCACAGACCCGCGAGGGCGCCAATATGTGATGATTGACGTCCTCGAAGTATTCTGGATTGGTGGCGGCGTCGAGCTTTCTGTCAGAGTCCTGGAGTCTGGCCACTTCGAAAGACAGTGTCCTAAAAGCCACCGGCAGTCCCGAGGTGGCTTGCGCTCGACTGCGCACGCTGCTGATTGAAGTCGCGTCTGAGGCTCTTCTTGCCCTCGGCGGTCGAGCATTGTGCGAGGGCTTCACATCCACGTCATCGTCAAAGATGATACGTGGTTGACGGCTAGCCTCAATCGCATCGCCCTTGGCTTCGTCGTCCAACATGACTTGGCGGTAACGTTCTGGCGGCACGCTTTGATCGGTACTTGGAAATGAAAATATGGGAAACCACAGTCAGAAACAGCTCGACAGGAGGGAGGATAGCAGGCATGGGCTCAGCTTTTATGAGCCACTGTGGTATACTTGGTGGTGGGAACATCGATGGTTCGAATCCCAGGTTTAGAGTTTGCGGCAAGACGGAGAAGCCTACCTAGGTACTGGTATACCTCGCGGAAGACGTCCTCTCTTACCGCTTTGTTGTACTACACTACTTCGTTGCATGGCTTGCCCCGTTGTAGCTCCTTTGAGACTCGCCGTCTAGTCCACTCTGCGCGATTTATTTCACCACATATACCAGAGCATTCGCTTGTAATTTGCTCGGCTGAAGGTTCGTGGTCCAGGTAGTTCTTGCCTCTGACACATACCACAAGATTTGCTGCTGTAAGTCTTTGGTAAATTTTACGTACTCTTCGCAAATATAGGCGCTCAGGGTCACTTGTTCTCTTAGATTCGAGTTCAGAATCCATCTGGTGCTGCACGACCTGCACACAATTAGCTGCAATATCGAAGATTTCTTTGCACACATCCAGTGCCGTTGCTTCGACACGCTGCATACGGACTAGCGTGAATACTGCGCTCAAGCTTTTACGGCTTGTGCTTGGCCAAATCTAAACCGAGGCAGCATTGGAGAGTGGCTTCAAGGAAGATTCGCCAGCGACCCCGCCATCGTTGGAGGCAACATGATATTTGACTGGGCTTTGGTCCTGGGAGTGTGACTGCGCTGGCAACTCGTTACCGGCGGTCGTCCAGGGAACAGTTCGAGTCCATGATGAGTAGCAGCGTGACGTGTTGTACCGTAACCCTGCTCGTCGCCACGTTCTCATCGCAGGAGCATGTGCTGGGTCTTGTGGCTGCTTCGCGGAGAGTGAACCGTGTGCAATTATCGTTGCTGCATCGCTGTACACCTTTACGGCGGACTTTACTTCGCGATTTTGCACTGAGACCATTCCAACAGGTCAGCAGGGTATAGTCAATCGTACAATTTATTGAACTACCATCTGAAGTGTGCTGGTGGTAGGAACGAGTTAGCCAGTAGGCGGTGCTCTGGCAGCTGATGAGATATTTCAGCACCGGGATCCGGTCGGCCGCAGCGCTGTGTACCGAGAGGCTGCGGAGGATTCGATCGAGGAGTTCTCTTCGTAGGGAGTTGCATTCGTCAATCGCATCGATGATGGCACAGATGCAACCATGAGACACACTAGCCAGCGCGGTCTGATCCAAAGTCCATAGGAAATTGAACGAGTGGTCGATCTGATGCTTGTCAGTGTAGAACTTGCGCTTGAACTTGTTGGTGAAGTCCCGTTGCGAGCGCAGAATTTGGACAATGAAGTTCCGAAGCAGAGATCGAGCATCGCGAAACTCTTCATCGATACGGGTGCAGAACCAGTTTTGACAGTCCGCATTTCCTAGCGCTGTCCCAGAGCCGAGACGAGGGTAGACTTTCGTTTGCCTCAGGCTCGTGCTCATGCACTTGCTAAAAGAGAATTCATGGTACAGACAGATTCAGCATTCCAGTAGTTAGGACGCGTCGACATGTGGAGGATGGAAACATTTCGGCCCTTGGAATCGGGACCGTTGCCTCTGCGCATCTCAACCTCCTTCCATCTCGTCAGATCCCAGTGCAGTACCTTGAACGCGGATGACGCAGAATACACGCTTGCATAGATCGTATATATCTCCGGGCTACGTGAAGGTCCATAGATGAGCGTTGTGAGTAGTCGAGCATCACAGGTCCGTGTGTTCGAAATAAGGTGTTCGACGTGATATCTAGAATCTAGTCATCCGGTCTCTGATAGCTCTGCCTGCCAAGGAGAGCGCCTTGGCATAAAGTCGCTTTCGAGATTCAAGCAGCTGCAGTGTGCGCAGGACAATGAACCCATCATTACACCTTCTGCTGTTGAGCGCAACGGCACAAAGTCCGCCCAGTCAAGTCTGCTAGAAATCGAGGCGCAGTCCTCTGCCGCGCAACCTGTCGCGCTCTCCGCTAGCCATCCTATTTTTCGCTTCTTCCACAACACATTTTCTTTTTCCTGCAGCAGGCTCTGCAAACTTCGGGCGAGCTGCTTGTAGCTTCAACCGGGCGCAAGCCCAACAGATAGCGCAAAAGCGTAACTACGCCAAGAGCAAAGCCAGGATGCCGCCCAAGAAAGCCGTCAAGGAGGAGAAGATCCTGCTGGGAAGACCAGGAAACAACCTGAAGAGTGGTATCGTATGTAGGGACACCAGAGACTGCGCAAAAATCACACTGACACGCCCAGGTCGGCCTAGCTAACGTCGGCAAATCAACACTCTTCCAAGCCATCACAAAATGTACACTCGGCAACCCTGCCAACTTTCCCTTCGCCACAATCGATCCTGAGGAATCGAGAGTGCTAGTACCTGACGATCGATATGACTGGCTGTGCAAACATTACAAGCCAAAGTCGGAAGTGCCAGCGCATTTGACCATCTACGACATTGCTGGTCTGACAAGAGGCGCGTCGACGGGAGCCGGTCTAGGCAATGCCTTTCTATCACATATCAGAGCAGTCGATGCCATCTTCGAGGTCGTCCGATGCTTTGACGATGCCGAAATCACACACGTCGAGGGCGACGTTGATCCAGTGCGCGACTTGGACATTATCGTGGGAGAGCTCATCGCCAAAGATATCGAGTTCACCGAGAAGGCCAAGGAGAATCTGGCTAAGCAGACACGGCGAGGTGGCCAGAGTCTGGAGATGAAGAAGCTGCAACAAGAAGAGGCCACAGTCGACAAGATTCTGGCATGGCTCAAAGACGGCAAAGAAGTGCGGAAAGGCGACTGGACGCCGAAAGAGGTAAGCTACACCAACTCCTTCGTTGCTGTTCCCCTTTCCATGATGAACAAGAGCCTTAGCTCTATAATCCCAGCTCGTCGAAAGCGGCCTCGTTATACATCTCACGTTGGAGGCCGTTATGAGAGGAAGTCCTACCTGAACCCCATTACAAGTCACCACAGTGCTGAAATCTATCATCATATGTGCACGACTGACATCCGTCATAGGTCGAGGTCATCAATCCTCTCTTCCTCCTCACAGCAAAGCCGGTTGTCTACCTCATCAACCTCTCAGAAAAGGACTACATCCGCCAGAAGAACAAATACCTCCCCAAAGTTATGGGCTGGCTGAAGGAACACGCCGCCGGCGACCCGATCTTGCCTATTTCAATATCCTTCGAAGAGCGACTCACCCAACTAGGCGGCGACGCCGAAGTGGAGGAAGAGTGCAAAAAGCTCGGCACAAAATCCGCCCTCCCCAAAATCATCACCACGATGCGAACATCTCTCAACCTAGCTAGCTTCTTCACCACCGGCACAGACGAGGTGCGGCAGTGGACGATACGGAAGGGGACAAAAGCGCCCGGGGCTGCCGGAGTGATTCACACTGATTTCGAGAAGACGTTCATCCAAGCAATCGTGTATAATTTTGACGTGCTCAAGGAGACTGGTGACGAAGCTGGCGTCAAGGCTGCTGGCAAGATCTTAACGAAGGGCAAGGACTACGTTGTTGAGGATGGCGATATCCTGCTCATCAAGGCGGGTGCTGCTAAGGGTTGAGCAAGTCCAACGGACAGCTGAAGAACAAGTTCGTCGGCACCTGGCTAGCCTCAATTGAGCTTTTGCTAGCATGGCTCTAGACATTGCCATCATCCAAAAGCCAATCTTGCTTGCTCATACTATTTTGATGACCTCCCGCGTAGTCCGCAAAAGCCTTACTCTCTAGAGTCGATGCGTAAGACGTGTTACCATGGCACGAAGTAGCCTGGGCCAGTCAAGCCAGTAACTCGACGCCTAATCTGGCTGCCTGATTTGTTGCCTCCTTCCGTCACATGAAATTACAATGATCGAAACATCGCCTGACTAGCAAGTACGTAGCAGAACGGACAAACCTTATCATAACAACTTTGATTCCGCAGGGCGCATCTTCGAGAGGGCTACACCGCTATTGTAAGCCACCCCGATCACCTTTTACTCCCTATTTTCCGCACCAGACTACAGTCCAGCGCCAACCCCCCCGACCATACCCTTCCCAAGGATGGCCACCTCAGCAATCGCCGGCACGACGTCACGACTCCGCAAGACGTTCAAAGCCGCCATCGACGGCGATGATTCTGACATACCCTCGGACATGGATGAGCAGGAACAGGACGAGTTGATCGAAAAAATCAGCTCCTCGAATGATTCCGCCAACCTACTGTACACACGGATATTCACAGTGCTGCCTTTGGTGGGCGTGCTGCCGTTCTTGTGGACGTTGCTTTCAGGAAGGTCCTTCCTTCCGTGCTTATTGGGTATAAGTAGTCTCCTACTCAGCAGCCTGACAATGGGATTCATCCCGTTGGACACATCTGCGAACCTTGGCAGCAACAGCGAGCCTACACTCTCAAGCCTAGCACATGCCCGTGCCTCGCGTCGCAACGCCTCCGCCGCCGGCCGCGGCGCCTTGCTTGGTCTGGACCTACCCTTCGAGCTCATCAGCGTCGACGAAGGCAGTCCGGTCAGGCGATACGCATTGGTACTGGATGGAGTATTGAGTGCGATCATGGCGGTCGGGGGTTTCATGTTGATGGGTAGAGACTCGAAAGAGGTTGGAGATGGAGGGTTTTGGTTGTTGTGTTTGCTGCCGGGGGTGATGTGTGTCGTTGTGGTCGTTGTGAGGGGTGCGATGAGGGATGCGGAGAGGGGGTTGGGTGGGTTGCGGGCGCTTGGGGAGAGGGGGGGTTTCAAGGGTGCTTGAGGTAGGAGTTCTGCGGCCAGGGAGAGGGGATGGAGTGCATGGATAGGTAAGCCTCTGATGTACCGGTCCAGACTCCAATTGCCGCTCTATGTATCACGAGCGCGTAAGCTTCGGCGTCTAAGTTCACTGTTTCCTCATCGCAACTTCTTCGCGCTTCACTGCTCCCGCTTGGCAATGTTCTACTCAGTCGGGACCCGAAGTCTACATACCAACACCGCTCAAAACTTGCTCATCAATCATCATCCAACGTGCCGAGGCACTCATTTGAGCGGCATGGTGTTGATGGAAAACACATCAAACGAGGTCAGTACTAGCCATGGCTAGGTCACGGGTCTATGGCCCGGCTTCGTGCGAAGATCCCAGTTTGACTCTGGGTGCTGCTTGGGTAGTCATTCTTACTTTTTGCTATTGCTTGGTATGGAGGACAGAGACGGTTGTGGATGTGGGGATCGTAAGGGTTAGCTGGGGCAGGCACGGATGGTGGATTGTACGAATGTCTTCACTGGAATAGAAGTGTCAGAGAAAGAAATGAAGATTATCTACCTATGCTGACCCGGCTTGATCTCCAGCACTTGCGACCTTGAAAGCGCTCGACACAACGGGTAGCCGGCCCTGCTCTTTCTCCAGTCCGAAGTGGATAAGTCCCTTGAATGCCCGATGCTGAATTCCCAACGCCCGAATCGCACCTGCACCAGATCCTGTCAACCAGCACAACGACTACCCAGAAGAACACTGCGCCACGCTCACAACAACATGACAACCCCAACCAACCCACCAACCAATCCCAGCATACTTCCCCGCGCAGCCACAACAGCAGCACCACTCTTCTTCGTCGCGCTCGCACTCGACGCACTCGCCGTAGTGGTGCCTTGCGGTTTGTCGTGGACTACACCGCCATACACGCTGCTGGGGACCTTGACGTCGGCGGACTTGGCTTTGTCTTTGTAGGAGGAGAGAGTTTGGTCGGATCCGGATCTACACAATAAGTTAGTAAAAATGCTGCATGAAGGTAAAGGTGAAACGTACGGTGCGTTAATAACCATCCCCATTCCCGCTTTGCAGTGTTCGCCTGCGGCGCAGTACAGCCACATCGGGTTCGTGTCGTTCAGCCTCATGGAGAAGACTTTGCTATCCTCGTCCTTGCCGCTACCACCCGCGAAGAAGCCCGAAAAGATACCGTTGTCCTGGGCTTGGCAGGGCGAGTCGTAGGAAGATTGCGCGACGGAGTGGTTCCCATTGTAGAAATGGAAGTTGAGTAGATCGCCTGGACTGGCGGTCAAGGTCTCGGGGTCGAACTTAAGGTTGTCGGAGCCGACTTTGATGTCGTAGGTTGATGTGGCGGGGATGCCGGTGGTAGTCGCACTAGCAGACGATGAGTCGTCGGCTAACGCGACAGCTGCGAGCGCAGCGGTCGTGAGCATCTGGTAGCGCATCTTGGTTCTTTGTGCCTGTCTGTGTGCGAAAGCTTGAGGATCTGAGTAAGTGGCGTCGCAGATCTGCAGTGGAACGAGAGCAGGAAGCAGAACAACTGAACTTGAAGTAGTGGATGCAGCTTGATTCTTGAGCGACGCTGCAGCGAAAGATGGTCCGAGGCGGTAGTGAAGGCCAACGAGTGTAAGGAATGTCAGGAACAGAAAATGGAAGAGGTTGCTCGGGTCGACGGTTGCGGCCGTGCTTCTTCAAATATGGGACGATGACATGGCAACCGTGTGGTCTGTGCTCTGAACAAGGTCCCATTGTCTAAAATATTTGGTACACGCTGTTCGTACAATGGATTGATCTGCATATCGCCGCATCTAGAACTGGTTAATTACGCAGTGACCGTCGATGCCGTTGTTGCGTCGGGTTGTTGCGATAGATCCACGACCTCGGCAGGATCGACGTCCTTCGGGTCAAAGTCGATCAAAGGAGGAGGCATTATCCAGGGCTTCTTTAGTGCATCCTGAACCATGACAACGCAGCCTTTGGGTCCGGATACGGCGCCTGTGATGGGAGATTAGCGTTAGCACAGAGAATTTTCGAGATATGGCTGCTGAGGGTGCAGCTTCTGCTCACCTTTGACCAGCAATATGCCTTTCGCAGCATCACTCTGCAGCACCTTGACATTCTGCATCGTGACCCTCTGCCCACCCATATTCCCCGCCATCTTCTTCCCTGGATGCACTCGACTACCGCTTCCCTGCCCTCCTCCAGCAGAGCCCATACTCCTATGCGTCAGCGACACACCGTGACTCCGATCCTGACCGTGAAATCCCCATCTCTTCATCACGCCCTGCCACCCCTTCCCCTTACAGTGCGACCGCGCATCAATGAACTGGCCCGGCTGGAACCAATCTGCATGTATCGACGAGCCCACCGGCAAGAGACCCCTCTCGTCCCGCACCCGAAACTCCTGTAGATACCTCTTTGGACTCACGCCTTGCACCGAGTACTGGCCCAGCTCGGCCTTGGGCACGTTCTTTGCCGCCTTGACGCCCGCGCCAACGCAGACGGCGAAATACCCGTGCACTTTCCGTGTCTTGTGTAGGACGACTTGGTTGCGGTCGAATTGCAGGATGGTGGCGGGGATGAGCTTGCCTTCTTCGTCGTACAGCGAGGTCATGCCCTTCTTGATGGCGAGTGCGCCGGTGCGGTAGGGGAGCGCATCGGCGAGCTCTTTTCGTTTATGTGCTGCTTCTTGACTCGCGGCGAGGGATTTGGGGTGGTAGCGGTCGTGGCGGGGGCGGTCTATTGATCTGATGCCGAAGGTGCGTTTTTGTATTGTGGGCGTTGACGGCTGGAGGATGGATCGTGGAAGGAGGAATGCTGGGGGGAGTGGTATGGCGACCAGCACCGGAGCTTTGGGGGGCATGGTGCTGGTGCTCGGGCTGGGCGGCCGCAACCTGCGATCAGCGAGCGGGATCTCGAGGAAGCTGCAGTCGAGGCCTTCGGAGAGTCGTCTGCGTCTGTACGTGTCAGATTGCGATGGCGCAAATGTCTCTACAATGAGTAGTGTTGTTGAGGCATGTGTCGACTTTCTTGATCATGGCAAATCTTCGGTCTTGGCGACGTCTCCGAGCACCAGATGATGCGCCGAGCCGAGCGCGCGACGGTTCTCATCCAATAACAACAACGCAACTCGACGATCAAGGGCTTATAGAAACTAGCGATGGGTACTTCATTCTCATCGGCAGGCTAGACGGTGACCAGGCCGCATGCGTTGCCTCCTTGGCGACACAAGCTGGTCAGTGGTACTCAAGTTTGTCTAGGGTGTCACTGGCATCGACTCGCGCCAGGCCACAGGCAAGCTGTTGATGTATGGCTCAAACTCTTGCAGTCCTGTTCGCGGCGCTGAATGATCATCGATTTCCGCCGAGGTATAGCATGTGGCGAAGCAAATCCCAGATTGGGTCGGTTGGCAATCGCACATGCCTTAGAGACCACGACCGTTTGAGTAGGTGCCCGCTATGCGATCAACAAATGGTCCACATTCGAAAGGAATTGCTGCTTCATGCAACTTGAATCGCAGTCCACTACTATAGCGAATCACAGGCAGAGCATTATGCAGGACCAGACGACCTCCCGTGGCTGCGCCTACTACAGGGCGCTTACAGAACCTAACCGGTCACAGCTTCGTATCTACTGACGAACCACACTGAGTTCTACTTATAGGAACCGCCGCCGGGCGGCGTGCTCGTACACAAAGGCCGTAACAATATGAATTCAACTGCCACGACTGAAGGCTGTCAGGTCCAGAAGCCAGCAAATGCTGCTCTGCGCCCCTCTACCCTGAACAGCACATGGGATCCGCAAATGGCCGCGCTGCCCTTACCAAGGCCATTGCAAGGCGCTGGTCGAGACCGTTCTTTCTGGACCCAACAACTTGATGTTGCAGACATTGTCAGTACACTGAGAGTTCTTGCGGCGTCCATTCCTCGACTTACACTTGCGTCTGGTCCATTGCAATTCGACCAAGATGTAGAAGCACGCAGCTCCGAGCTAAGCCAGCAAACGAGCGCGAGAGGGGCTCGGAAAAGGACAAATCCAAAGGCACCAGCACGACGTTCGGCTAAAAAGGTGCCGAATGCGGATGATGCAGCAAAACAAAGCCCTGCACACCGGCGGCATAAAAAGTGCGGGAAAGCGATAGAGGTTCAACTCGATCTTATCTTGAACAGTGATCATACCGACAATGCTCATCTCTTCATCTGCTGGGGACCGGCCAGCAACTGCCGAATAGCGGCCATCAAAGTCCCTAACGGTGCCGACGAGGTCAGCGTCTGGCAGTCGATTCGTCGAGAATGGTACAGCAGCCGTGGGAAGTGGAGGCGATATTTCCGCTTCCTAGATGTCCGTCGCATCGAAATCGTGCAGGTATGCAGAATCGATCCAGGTCGTCGGTTCAGACGTGTGAGGCTAACATGCGCAGATCTCAATCGCAGGTAGCTCAGATTCCCGAAAGAATAGCTCCAAATCGACTGGTCATCTCATCGGAACGCATGCATCTGCGGAACTGGACCAAAGGAAGCGACAGGATGAGACAACTGTTGCCCACCCGACGGATTTTCCTTGTTACTATTATCCCTCTACGGGCCGTACTGATTGCGAAGATGAGTGTTACGAACTGCATAGAGATTCTGAATGTCCTGGGGCTGCGTGGTATACAGCCCGGAGGAGACTGCGTCGACACAGGACGCTCGGACTCTTGCCACTCCTATTCTTCCATCCCGAGCATGCTGAAGCAAATCACCTGCTGGAGGGCTGGAAGTTGCTGAAGAGTCACCAGTAAGCAGCCTTTGACCATAGTGTCAGGTCGGTGTAATGGTTGCTGACGAAGAGACCAATAGAGCCATCCTGCGCGAACTCGACAATGAGCATTGTCTCCAACTGGGAGAACTTGAATTCGAAGCCCTTTGGCTGGACGATGGCCGGTCATCGCGATATATTCCACTGGCGTTAGCTACGGTGGCCACCCTGGCCGTGGTAGGTCTGTCTCAACTGTGTTTTCGCGACTGGAGTGTGTCGTGGACTGTCGGCGGGGTCGCATTGGCACTGGCAGCACTGTATATGGCAGTAGCAGGTGATCAATTCGAGTCCTAGGACATTTGGTGACACGCATGACGAAAGTCCCTCAAGCAGGGCACTTTGAAGCCAAGATGCTAAGCGATGGGAACTTTGGTGGTCGTCTCATTCGAGCACCACACCTCTTTCCGCTACGTGCTTCATGGCTGGTTTTCTTCCTCGTGCGCCTGAGCTTTGTATTCTTCACTACGAGAGGATTTGTTGTGGTGTGCTGTAGCATACAACGAGTTGACATAGAAAGCCGCGCCTTGGACGCTGTTGTGTCCATCCAATCGAACACAGTGCTCCAACGATGTCAAATGGCGAGGCCAATTCACACTGAGCCGAACATGGTCTACCACCGCAGTTGCACTGTTCGACGATGGACCTGACCCACGACAGCGACGCTCAAGCGACACACGATATGGAGCCGGCGATTCGCCGCTTCTCATATCCATATCTGCCAAATGATGGGCAGCATTTTCGCCTTCTCCAGCTCTTTCAAGACGATGAGGAGGCCTCCATACGGTGCGAACTTTTCACCGCCCGGAGAAGCGATTGGAAAGAGCAGTACTTTGCCATGTCCTACGTTTGGGGATCAAAGGACAACAAAGCTGAAATCATTCTGAATGAGAGGAGTTTTCCACTTCGACGCAATCTGTTCGACTTCCTCAAGGCGTTTCGCGCTTATATGATGGACTGCGGACTTCCCTGGGCAATAATCTGGGCCGATGCTATCTGCATCGACCAAGAAACGATCGACGAAAAGAATCATCAGGTGCAAGTCATGAGCAGGATTTTCCACGATGCGGCTTGCGTGTTCTCTTGGCTGGGCTATGGCGACGCTATATTGAAAGAGCAGTCGATGGCGTTCGTAAATACGCCATGGATAAGACTTACCCTCTCCATAACATCTCCGCCTTTCTGGAAGCTTTTGGCGCCCTAGAGTATTGGACTCGGTTATGTAAGTCGTTCTACGCTTCGCATTTTCATCGACGTTTGCATTGCACCGGGTCTCGAGCTCAATGCTATGCATGAGTCTTCAGCGCCAGGGGAGCAGCAGCTGTCTTGCGCAATGGCCCTGGTCAAGCTTGTCCTCGGATGAAGAAGACTACTGATACATATGTAGGGGTCGTTCCGGAGATTCTCCTCGCACGAGATCACGTTTACATGTACGGGCGATCCGTTTGCAGCAAAGTTCAGCTGTCACCATTTGTGAGGGTTTCTGCTTCTGAGAGTCGCATGTGGACGGTACTCAAGTTCGAGCTGCGCAACCTCAAGGCAGATTCTGCAGTCCTGCTTTCAGCTCTTTTTGATACATTTGGATGCCTTGGCTGTGCATTGGAATATGACCGTATCTTTGCACTGGTTGGTGTATGCAGCCTCGTTAGCAGGATGCATGACCTTCAAATTCGAGTTGATTACGGGATGTCGAGATCCGATCTCCTCGCGCTCAGTGCGAGCCAGCCAGGCTGGACACATTCCGTTAGCTGGGAAGACGCCACAGTATTTCTACAGAACTTCTTGTTCACGATTGGCATGAGCCCGGACGAGCTCTGCCAAGACAACAGGGTACTCATGCAAACGTTGCCCCCGTTCATATCACTACTGCAACGTATGGTCAGCTGGCGCAACGCCGGGGACTCCGACCTCGTGCGCGACAGAGCAACAGTTGTAAAAGTCCGCGATGTCTTATTCGAAGACGAACCGCAAAATACTAATATGCAGGGCTACGGGCATGTGATTGGTAATTCTCTCTTTCTTGAGTACAAAACGAGCATCCTACCGTTTCGGGGCGACGACTTCACATTGGACGAAAATGACCTGATCTGCCTTCAACCAGCAAATATTAGGTTTCCCGAAGAGTACGCAAAGATGTACTCTACAGGCTTCCTGGTCAGAGCCAGGAGCGACGGCCCGAAGAGGAATTTGTGTTTGTGTGGTATCTTGATTGCGTCTCACCTACAACTAAAACATCTCGATGAAATACCGCCAGACCTGGTCAAAGCAATTGCCACATTGCAGGAATTTGGTCGAGACCTCGACGATGCTATGCCTGGCATGAACGACGAGGTTGTCACAGCGTTGAAATGTCCGACCATGCCGTACCTGCGCCTGCTTGCACAATTCCGCCAGCTGGTACTGCTCTTGAGACATTGGAGAAGTGTTCGCAACCAGCCATACATACCAGATGCAGATCTCTGGAAACAGCGTGCACACGAATAACAACGCGCTATTTCCGATAATGTCTCCATATGATCTGGTCACAAGGTCCTGTCACAAGCATGAGCAAAGGCAGTCCGATAGAGAGCCTGTTATCTGGATCCTATACCACGATGAATTACTCCTTGCGCTTTGCTACGAGGCCCTGACCGGAATTCGCGACAGCTGTATCGCAGGCGATCTACAAGTGGCCCTTGACGTCACACGCGTCGAGATGGGGACACAAATCGCCGTACAGCCGCCTCAACATTTCCGCCTTCCAGACCTAGCGGCTTATTCGAAGACCTCCCGTGCTTCTCGAAATCCGCCTGGAACTCATCTCCTCCAAACAATGCGCTAGCAGCCAGCGTTCCCTGCGCGATCATCCATGGCATCCCTTGCGCACCGCTCTTGATCACCTCCTCCGCGCCCTTGATCTTTTCTTCGCTGGTCACGTGCTTGACTTCCCATTTGGTGCCTGACACGTTTTCTGCCAGCGCCAGTAGCTGGTTCTGGCTGGTCGAGAAGGACGAGGTGTAGACGTACTGATTCTTCACCTTCTCTGGTTGGCGCAACACCGCGATCGTGCTTTGGCAATATCCTCGTTGGTGGAAGCCGAGAAAGTCGCATCGCCGGAATCCCAGATCTCAGCAGTTTGGCCCTTGAGGTTGAAACCCAGCAATCCAAATGGGAAAGCGAGGTCGAAGAAGATCCCAGTCACTATGGCAGTCCAGATCATGTTCGAGGCGGAATGCGTGGAGCTCAGGTAGTCGATGTCGCTGTCGAGTGCCTCCTGACGCTCAGAGCTAGACCGGACGATGGGTAGCTCGGCGTTGCTGCTCCAGTGGTTCGGAATGAGGTGCTTGACTCCGGCTTCTGCTGCCGCGTCGATGATTGTTCGGTGATGGGCGGCGTTCGCGGAGTGGTTGAAGGCGATGATGACGGCGTCTTGGTTTTGGAGAGCGGTAAGGAGTTCGGGCTTGGTGTAGGCATCCGAAATTTTGATGATGTTAGCCTGTGGTGGGTACCTCGTTTGCTTTCCTGATTCTCGGACGACGACGGTGACCTCGAAGTTGGCTGCGAGCAGTGCTGGTAGCAGTGGCTGGCCAAGGTGTCCTGATGCGCCGAAGAGGGCGACTTTCTGTAATGTCTCTACCATAGCCGGTCCTCTGGACAGTAGCTGTAGTCAATGACTCAGGATTTCACAGCAGAAGTTGTATGCGCTGGTAGATGATCTTGACGAAAATGGTGTTTGTCATATATCTAGGTGGACCTGTATCAGTTATAATTACAGCCTCAACGAAAATGTGTCCGAACGGAGACATTTGCCTGTCCTACTTCTGCAATCGAGAGTTCCCTTCCTGACACGGTGTGCGAGGACGGAAAGTGTGATATCGGTCATCCAGTAGGCCTGAAAGTATAACACTTTGAGTGAAGATCAAGTGATAATCGCAGGCTCGAGACAGACCAAGTTGCTCAGAGCGTCTCAGCGCTGCGACGAGCATAGCATGGCAACCTCTTAGCATTATCCGTGGTTTGCTCACATGCGTCTACCCGGATCAAGAAGGAGAACCATCAGAGCTGTGCAGCGCCATGTTAAGACGCCGGTTGTGCACGAGGGGCAGCAGCACACTCTGAGGCATTGAGGCACTCCATCGGAAATTGTAAGGACCCTACAGCCGCCGCGACTGCATTACGGTCATGGAAGACCTAAGGCGGTGGTATAATTGAGAATTTCGAGAATGCTGAGTACTTTGAGGTACTTCGGTAGTCACAACTGGATTTATATTTGCTTGGTACAGTGCACCAAACCCTTGCACAGAACGTGGGATCCCACGCCTACCCACCTGGGCAGTGGCTGCTGTGGCTGACCCCTATAAAGCCACACGCCGGAGGGCGAGTCCGCGGCACTAGAGCCCAGAGATCTCGCAGCTGTCAGATCGTCGATCGATCAACCACTACTCAGATCTTGCTTATTGAACGAGCAAACATGTAACCATCATCAACTAATCCGGTTGCCTGTCCCGCCTAAAGCTTCACCGACGACTCTTTTTGGTCAAAGCCAATTCTCAATCTGACCGTACTTCTGTCCCACGCGACCACTGAATTGGCATGCTACACGACAGCGAAGATGGCACCAAGATTCGAGAGCTCACCGCCGGAAGACGAGGAGAGACCTTTGCTACACGCCGACAATGTCAGCTTTCATTCTGCTGATGCACACGACAGCTCATCGTCAGAAGGTCAGCAGGTAGCGTTTGGCGACGAGGATTCAGAAAATCCGCGGCAATGGTCCGACAAGCAGAAGCTCACAAACGTCGGCATTATCGCGTTAATGGCAATCTTGTCGCCTCTTGCGTCGTCAATGTTCACGCCGGGCATTTCTCAGATCGCGAAAGACCTCAATTGTGGAGAGCAGGAAGTCATTGCAACGACGACAGGCTTCGTGATCATGCTTGGCGTGGGACCTCTGATACTGGCTCCCTTCAGCGAGACATTTGGCCGGCGTATAGTCTACATTGTCTGCTTTTCGGCGTTCACCCTACTCCAGATTCCGACAGCACTGAGTCCGAATATTGCTACTTTGATCAGTGTTCGGGCTATAAGTGGTCTGTTCGGCAGTAAGTCCATCGTCACTCCACCATGGTGACATTCTGACTGACCTCACAGGTGTCGGGATAGCAAACGGTGGTGGTACAATTAGTGATATGTATCCGTCCTCGCAGCGGGCCGGTATATTTGGCTGGTATCTGCTTGGCCCGCTGCTTGGACCAACATTGGGACCTCTGTTTGGCGGAGTGATCGTCACACGTCTCAATTGGCGATGGATATACTGGGTCTTGCTCATCATCTGCTGTATCAACACCGCCGTCGGTATCATCTTTCTCCGCGAGTCATATGCTCCGGTCATCCTAGCCCGCCGTAAGAAGGCCCTGACCGACAAGTTCTTTGCCAGCCAACGACACAGCAATGGCAATGGCAGTACCGAGTCCGATCCGCTGCTCGATGGAACCCATGGCGAGAGTGCGCCACCAAAAGATCCCGGATTCTGGTACGAAGGCGAAGACCTTCGACCTCTTGGCACCAAGCTTTATGCTTCTCTTAAACGGCCCGTTGCAATCTTCATCCAGCCAATCGTTTTCACCATGAGCTTGTATCAGGCCATCATCTTTGGGACAACATACAGCATATACACCAACATGCAGTCCATCTTCTCGGAGAAGCCTTACAAGTTCAACTCCGAGCAGATCGGGCTACTCTACCTCGGTCCTGGGCTGGGCTTCTTGGCCTCGGTCTGGTTTCTTGTACCCAAGATCGACACCGTCTACAACGCGCTCACCAAGAAGAACAATGGCGTATCCATGCCCGAGTACCGCCTTCCACTCGCCAACATCGGTGCTGTTCTGATCCCAATCACTCTGTTCGGTTTCGCCTGGACCATTGAGTACAAGCTGCACTTCATGATCCCGATCTCCATTAGCTTCCTGTATGGGTTTGGTCAGGTTGTGATTCTCAACACCGTGCAGAACTACTATATCGACAGCTTCGAGAAGTACGCGGCAAGTGCTATCGCTGGTGGTAGTGTGTTTAGAAGTGTGATGGGAGGCATTGTGCCACTATTCGCGCCGATGTTGTTCGAAAAGCTTGGGTATGGCTGGGGCATCAGTGTGTTCGGCTTTCTCGCTCTGGCAGTTGCGCCTTCGCCATTAGTGTTCTGGAGATACGGGCCTGCGTTGAGGGAGCGGTTTAAGCTGAAGGTGTAGGATAATATGGAGGGAGGACACGAAGTCTGCTGTGGAATGGCGGTGTATCGACGCAACCATGCCTTGCCGTCCTTGCTCGGGGATGACAGGAATAGTATTGCATATATGGTGGCACGTTTTCTATGTGATGGCGATTGGTCGCAGTAAGTGCACATTTATATTCATATGAGCATAGCGCGGCGTTTGTTGTGACTACTTAGGTATACAAAAGCTCATCGAGGTCAAGGATAAATTTGACAAACCAAATGATGTCTGTGGGAGGAGTGTACCATCTCAAAGAAAGCGTGATCGCAGCATAGTAGGCACGTCGGTATATTCGATAATTTTTGCTGCGGCACTGTAAAACCTAAACTTGGAAAGCGCGATGCTCTTCTTGACTTCGTTTCACATCCTTCGGGTAACACTTCCATCAAAATTCGATGATGCTCGCAGGCATGGCTCCGGCGCTGCCCAACAGATGGCGCTGTTACGAGCTTCCGGAAGCCGTTGATCGACAGCGGCTCCATGTTTCGGGTCTGACACCGAAGAGATGAGGCGGTCAAAAAATCAAGATCTGCGCGCCCATTCCATATCGGGAATGCCAAACAGAAAGTTGGCTAGGATCTCATCTATCCTCGCGTCTTGAGCGGCGTCGATGCGCGAGACAACACATCTCGATGCAGCGAGCTCACGCATTAATGCGGTGACGATGTGGCTTCTGTAAGCGAAACCATTCGAATGAAGTTTGTCAGGTCTGATTTGGACCAATTCGAAACATCCAAGGAAGCTGTCGTTAACAGATCCCCTGAACCTGGCAGGTGAGGCGCTGCGAACCTTATTCCAAGGTCGCAATTCCAATGTCTATTGGCCCGTGCCTTGAAAGAATGCCCAAGGTGCTGGAAAGGGGATCCCGACAACACGGTAAGGAGTTAACGTCTCGAGATCGACGTTTTGGTACCGAGAATGCCGCAATCGTTGGTTCGTACTTTGCATATGTTGACCTGGTACCCAAGCATGATCTGGGCCGGGAAATTGATGTCTAGGCACGACTTCACTTCAACGGCTTACAAGTAGCCAACCTCAGCATCAAGGTACCTTTGACTTTCGACAGCGTACTGACCTATATTCACGACTCACGACTAACACTGCCTCACGCACCATGGACGCCTCCATTGAGGTGCTGAGCACCTCTCACGTTTCTCTCATCAACCAATGCAATAACACCCAGCCATCACTGCTCCAGATACACGCAAGAATACGAGTGTTACCGAAAGCGTCTGATGCTTCGCCTTTTGATTCGGCGACCTTCACACTGTACGGCGCTGTAAAGACAGAGATAGGCTCGAAGTTTGCCTTGAGAGAAGTGGGTAATCAAGACGATCGGACAGGAGCGCGGGCTAACGTTGCACAGATCTTCGAAATATCGGATGACAAGAGCTGGTTGGAATTCGAGCCATGTTACAAAGAGTCGGCAGAAAGCTATGTGGATGTCACCTTCGACATTCTGCCTAAAGATGACGCCTCCGACAAGTCATCGTCGCAGTCTTTCGTGCCATCTCTTTCACTCAGCGGACAGACCACCGTAACTACATCAGACGTCCTCACCAGCCAGCAAATCATCAAAGGACAATGCGACGTCTTTTATTGGATCGAGGCGGAATTCTGGCATCATCGACAGGTCGTTCATCGAATGAAAGTCAACGTCCACGTATCCAAGTCCACCGCACCAATCCAAATGCAAGTCACCGCTGCTACCCCAGCAGAATTGTTGACGACTCCTGTCAAGCCTCAGAAACGAGCAATGCTCCGCCGAGGCTGGCCACTGAAGCTCAAGAAATACCTCACCCCCAAGATATCAGTTCATGTGCCGAATGACCTCGGCATGGTCTACGCCGCGACCACCAAATCCTATACCGACTACCAGCTCATCGCTGTACCTCTCACATTCCTCCTTGAGACGCCTCCTGCCGACGAGCCGAAGCTCACCGACATGATGGGCCGCTTTCTTGGCACTGCCTCCGTTGAAGCAAAATGGTACACCACGAAGACCTTCTCAACTGCCAACATAGCGGCGCAGAACCCCGACAAGAACAATTCTCTCACGCCACGTATCACCACAAGATCAGTGGTGACGCAGAAACAGCATCTCAGCTTTCCGCCTTTCTACCAGGAGCGAGCATTCCAGACATTGGCAGGAGAAGACCACACAAGCAGATACAGCGCAACGGCGATCTTTGAGATCTTGCTTCCGGACACGATCCGCTGCCCGACTGTCGACACAGAGCTGCTGAAGGTGGCTTACGACTTGGAGCTGAAGATCTCGATGGAGGGCAACAATACGGCTGCTGAGAAGGACTTGGGAATCGTGCCATGTGCGGCGAAGTTGAGGTTTCCGGTTCGGGTCGAGACGATGTGATGTGATGATGCTCACGATGATTTATTCACTTCGCATATTGCACCCATGGAGTGCATACTGATCTTAGCAAGCGCCCGCATACCATGGCATTTGGTAAGGCGTTTATAGATTGCTTCAAGGGTATACCCACAACGATGCGACACGACGAATGACGATATAATATCATTTACAAGACCTCCAGGAATCTTGCTTGCCATGACAGATCATCTTTGTTGCTTACTGAGTCTAGATTACATACTGTTGAGCTCAATCAGAACGTCGATGCCATTCAGTACAGAGCACACTCAGTCATCACTCAGCACAGTCTTGTGGAACTTCCTCGCCGGGACTTCCCTCGCATACAGCTTATCAAGCTGATCGGCCGTCCGATTCTTTGTCTCCGGCAAGAACCAGAACACCCCGAGGAAGCCGAGCAAGCTCGTGGCGCCGAAGACAAAGCCCACCTTCCCGCCCAGGTTGCCCGCGTCGGGGTTGAACATGTAGGGAAACACGAACGCAACAGCCCACTGGAAGAAGCACAGCGTGAGATTGGCCAGACCCTGGGTCTTTGCTCGGAGGCGGAGGGAGGGGATCTCCGCTACCACAGTCCAAGCAACTGTGCCTAGGGTGAGTTGGTAGGTGAATGCCTTTGCACGGGTCAGCAAGTTTTCTAGCTTGAGGTGGTGAGTTGACTTACCCAGACAAACATAAATGACACCGTAGCGAGGTACCCCGGATTCGTCCCAATCAAGGAACATCCGCCGATGATGAACAGACAAATTGTGCCACACAGTTCACCCCAAACGATCAGCGGCCGTCGTCCCAGAGCGCTGATCAGAAACCAAGACAAGATGTTCGCGATAAATTGGAAGCTGTTGTTCAGCATAGTGAGGAAGAAGGACTTCTTCGCGCCGAAACCGATCAACTGGTAGTAGTATGATTGATAGCCGAGCACGAAGACCAGGCCGCCGAGGTACTGGCAGGCGTAGATCCACATGCTGATGAGCGTGCGGCTCCGATTGTGGCGGTTGAAGCACTCGGCGTAAGACGCTGTGGCATTTGCGGTCGATGCGGACTTTTCGTGGTCCAGGGTTTCTTCGATCTGCGCAAGGATGCCCTCTTGGTCGATGCGGCTGTTGCTGCCATGGAGTGCCTGGAGGGATTGGATAGCCTTGTCGCGTTTGGCGGTGTTGACCAGGTAGACTGGAGACTCTGGCCAGAAGTAGATTGTCAGGAGCACAAATGAAGGAATGATCCACTGAAGCATGAATGGGATCTGATAGGCATCGGCGCTGTCCATGGGGCCCATAACATAGATGACGCCTGTGAAGAGGAGGACACCTGAGAACTGAATGGTGTTTGTGACGGCCGTTAGCCAACCTCTCAGCTTCAGAGGAGCTATCTCTGAAGCATACAAAGGTCCGATGACGAGCCATGCTCCGATAGAGAAGCCATTGAGCCCCTTACCGACGCACAGGATTGGCAGTGAGCCTCTGGCAGCGACCTGGGCTCCGACAGCAGCGATCGAGATGGCGCAAAAGATCGCGTTGGTGATCTTCCGTCCCAATCTGTCTGCGAGATAGCCGGTCATCACAGCGCCCAAGATGGCAGTGAGTTGAGACACGCCGGAGAATATGGCTATCCAGTTGGCCGAGATAATGTAGGCCGGAACACCGTCGACCACGAACGCTTCTCCGAAATCTTGTCGAAATCGAGGGATTCCGAGAAGAAACGCAGCGATAACACCGTCGATTCCGTAGCCGAAGACCACAAGCTGGCCGTAGAGTGTCCATAGGATGGATCTGTGGTAGAGCTTGATGGTCTGCCAGAAGCTGAGGGTGGCATCGTTGGCGGCGTATGCCTGTGCCAGGCGAGCACGACCACTCAGGTCTTCTGAGCTGTTGTCATGGTCGACCGACTCAACCTGCTCCTCGCTTGCAGGCTTTTCTGGGACTTGATTGTGCATACTGGGTGTGGATGAAGGCTTCTGTAAGGACTATGGCCTGAAGTTCGGTAGAAGCTATTCCTTGCCTGGCGTTGGAACATGGTCCCTTGTGCGTCTGGGGGAGAGTCTTAAATGTGAAGGAGACCGTCCATGCTGAAGATGGAGCCCCATGGGGCACCCCTCAGGCGACGGGACTCGAGTCGTGGAGAGGCGTTGCTAGAGGAAAGTTTACTTTTCTTTTTGACAGCCGCATGGGTGTCAAGCCAATGCTAGTCCAAGTTTTTGCGCCAAGGATGTGTAGTTGACTCGCTCGGCTTTGTCAACACTCCACCCCGGACTTTTTGTGCACAATAGCACGCGTTCTGGGGAAGACGGCTTCCGAGAATGCGCGAGGACTCTACAGTCTCAGCGGGACATTGCAGCGAGGCTATCGTTGATAATGAGTGCAAGCGCAACCTCGTCTAGAGTGCTTGTATGCACAGAAGTCGTCCAAAACACCAACCGTGCCAAGCCAAGTCAGGGACCACTTCAAGCTCACAGTTATGGCTCCCGGCATACTCATTGAGGACACGCCGGAAGAGTCGGCCTTGTATGAGGAAGCGCCTGTGCTCCCGCTCCCGCAGTTACCGGACGACTATGGCTATACATACGACCACCGAAATGGATACGTGCCAGAGTCTTTGGAAGAGACGACAGCGTATAAGGTCGCCGAGCACATCTTGTGGGCGCCTCGCAAAATCCGCGTGGCGTCCATAGGGGCAGGAGCGGCTGGAATCATGCTCTGCTACAAGAAGGAAAAGGAGTTCGGCGACGACATTGACCTTGTCGTATACGATCGTTACGACTCTTGCGGAGGAGTCTGGCATGCCAACAAGTATCCGGGATGCCGGTGTGATGTCCCTTCGCCAGCTTATCAATTTTCGTTTGCTCCTAGTGCTGAGTGGCCACGTTACTACTCGTCCGCCGAGGACATCAAGAAGTACTATCACGGCTTCGCAGAGAGCCACGGATACCTCGAAAAGTACATCCGGCTCAGACACGAGATCACCTCGGCCACGTGGCTGGAAAATGAAGGACAGTGGCTGCTCAATATCAAGCACACATTGTCGGATGGATCCGTGGTCCGGAAGCAGGACAGAGTCGAATTTCTCATCGCGAACATAGGTGTGCTCAATACTTGGAGATGGCCCAACATCCCAGACCGAGAACTCTTCACTGGCGCCATAACGCATTCAGCCGCATACGATACGAGCATCGATCTAGACAACAAGCGAGTAGCTGTGATCGGTTCTGGTGCGTCATCAATACAGATCATCCCAGCGATACAGCCGCGGGTGAAGGAACTGGTTTCGTTCTACAGAACACCACAATGGATCTCTTCCGGACTCGGCGTGGCAGGGTACACTGATCCAGAGGGCAAGAACTTCACGTTTTCCGATGAACAAAAGGCACAGTTCCGCGACGATCCTGAGTACTACCTCAAGTTCCGCAAGGCTATGGAGCAGCAGATCAACTCTAGCTTTCGCCACAATCTCAAAGACCATCTATGGCAGCAGAAAGGGCGGGAGATGACCAGTGAGCGTATGCGAAAGCTGTTGAAGGATGACCCGCGCCTTGTGAAGCGTCTTGTACCAGACTTCCCAATGGGGTGCCGTCGACTCGGGCCTGCAGAAGGCTTCCTCGAGGCGATGCAAGAGCCTAACGTCACACTGCCCGAGTCAGCCATCAAAGCATTCACGAAGAACGGTATACTCACCGAAGACGGACAAGAGTACCAGTGGATGTCATCATCTGCGCAACGGGCTTCGACGTCAGCTTCAAGCCATACTTCCCGATTAATGGTCGTGGTGGTCAATCCCTTGCGAAGCAGTGGGATAAGGATCCTGCAGCATACCTTGCGATGGGTGCTCCCGGATTTCCGAACTTCATGGGTGAGTCCCTTGGCCGAACTTCGCAAACTGTAGAGTAACAATCTTCTAGTTGGCTCATTGGGCCCAAATTGTCCTGCTGGTCATGGGTCCTTTGTAACTGTACTGGAGGCTGCGCAGAATTACATCTGCAAGTTAATCCGCAAGCTGCAGACAGAGAATATCAAGTCTCTTGATGTGAAGCACGATGCGGTACAAGAGTACAACGAGCACATACATGAGTGGTTGAAGCGAACGTAAGTCGAGCATCCCCTTCTCCGCCTCTCATCATCGTCCGTCTGCTAAGCAACGCAGTGTCTGGACTGCTGGCTGCAGATCGTGGTACAACCAAGGTCAAGCAGGAGGGAAGGTCACCGCTCAGTATCCCGGATCTCTGGTACATTGGAAGAAGATCCTGGAGGAGCCACGATACGAAGACTTCGACATCAAGTATCGTGGAAGGAATCGTTTCCAGTTCATGGGGAATGGTTTCACGAAGGAGGAGGTCACGGGTGAGGATCTGAGTTGGTATCTTGATCCCGAGTTCCTAGCGAAACCGTTGTTTCACCACTAGATGAACGTTTGAATGGAATTATTGTAATGTAGAGAGAGAGTGCAGCATGGATGCGTGGACATTTTGGCCGGAGTCGCAGCGTGTTTGATAAGATGCAAATGGGAAGAACTCCAGGGCTGTTTGTTCCTATCCCAGAGCCCCAAATATCAAATCACAGGTGCACGTCAGATAGCTGAGGAGCCCAGTCCAGGCGCCGAATGCCCCTATAGTCCGAGTCTGGAAGTCTGGACCCATGCGGACGCCCCTATGCCCCGCGAAGATCCCGTGTGCGGGGAGAAGGAGCTATCGACCCCTGCCTAAATTACCAATCCCCTCCAGGGCTCTCTCTGCTTCTTCGGCTAGATCAACCTTCATCACAACTCGTGGACGATGCCACGACCTCGACGTCGCGACCGTTGGTTGCTGGCAATGTGTTCGAAGACGAGGACGACAGCGTAGACCGGCCTGGTAAGGAGGGAGAGAAGTCTGCTCGAAAACGCGCAAGAGATCGCGTAGCCCAGCAAGAGCACCGAAAACGTCAGAAGGTCTACGTCGAACAGCTGGAAGCGAAGATCGAGTCCATGATCAAGCACTCTTCATCCAGTGACTTCACGGCACTGATGCAGGAAAATGAGGCTTTGCGGAATGAAGTGAAACGACTCCGAGGCTTTTTCGATGGCGTCCAAGCTCTTGTGCAAGCACAAGAGCCCTCCAGTCCGCCAGCTGGCGCCGTCGTCGACACTAGCAATTTTGATAACAGCGGCGATGTTGGGCACAGCAGCCTCCAGCAGCATGCTAATGTCGCTATGAACTGTGGCGTGGATGGGACGCTGCGGGCCGGGAATTCAGAGCTCACACCACCACAATGCAGTAGCGAAGATATCGAGCAGGACGAGCTCAATGAAGCTACTGCTTGCATGTACCCGACTCTGGTCTCGAATGCCACCGAGTACGACTCGTCTGCTGCATTCGGCACGTTGAGCGTGCCTTTACATATGCAAGCTCACAGCTCGACCGTGATGACCAACCAGGAGCAACCATCTCAGCATGCTTTTGCACGTTGGCCGAACACTGACACTCACGACACACGTGTCTCAAGATCTATTCGAGTACCAACGCCTCTTTCGATGCTGGACTTCAGTGCTGGCTGGCCCGAGCTACTTCCGTGGTTCCAATCACCCGCCAGGTCTCAGGGGCCATACGCGTACGGCACCGGCAATTTAGCCCCGGGGACAGAAGCGCTACAGGACGCCTCTCAGTTCTCGCAACCTTTCGCTCATACCAGAATGTCCAGTCAACAGCAAGGCGAGCAATTTCCTCATCTGCCGCACCACCTTCGATTGCCGTCCTTGTTGGGACATCTCGCGTCAACGGACGCAATCTTACTCGAATTTCTGCGCCTCCCTGACCACGGTCTCATCCACGCCGGCGGCTCGCGTCTGCCGCGACCATCAATCAAGGACTTTATTCTCAACAACTCGCCCAATGGTTTGTCTTCGAGGATCAAGTCCTACATTGCTCCTTTTAGCCGCAACGAGAGAATACCTGAGACCTTAGCATCATACTGGATCATTACGCTCTTCACGCGCTGGTACATCAACAAGGACCAGGAGTCTTACAATGACATGCCAGCTTGGCTCCGGCCGACGAAGCTTCAACAAAGCATGTCTCACGCGATGACCCTTTCATTCATGCCCTGGCCGGGAATACGCGATGCTGCAATTGCTGCGTCTCTATCGAGTCCGGCCATGGTCGAAGACATCATGGTGACTCTTGGCCAATTCATGGAAGTAGACTTGAGCTGTGCATATTCTCAAGCCGGTCTGAACACTGCCGATCATGCTTCATTCAACGGTTCTGGTAATAACGGACACGATTTGTTAACCCAGATCCTGGTCAGACCTGACTCCTCCAACGTGCTCGACACTGCCATCAAAGACCTACGGAATTGGACACTGAGAGATGGATTCTTTGCCAGATACCCTCAATGGAGAAGTCTTTATGTGGTCCCTCGCGACCAACTTTATCCTCCACCAGCGACCGATCAGGGCTTTGCAGTGGACTCGATGCATCCCGGGCTGGCTTTGCTAGTGTGACTACTCGCATCTAGTCAAGATAGTACGTCAAATCCTCCCTGCGAGACTCTCGCTGAGACCTTCCATCACCAAGATACGAGAACATGTCGCCTGCCTGACAGTAAGTCATCTCGAAGTCTTCCCATCGTGGGTTCTCGATAGCCTCCATGAAATGGACGCTAGAGCCGGGCCAGACCGCTGTTACTCTACCAGAATTTCGGTCTTTGTCTGTCTGACGTTAGCCTCGGTCAAGATCGTCGCAACCTACTCACACCAGCTCTTGCAGTTACCAGTCCAGACAAGATCTTGATGCACTCTGTGCATGTAGTCATTAAGCTGACGCTGCACGCCCGATTTCACCTCCAATGTTCGTATCTGGCATTGCTGCATCTTCTGGATCGCCCTGCGAATGTATTTGGCAGTTGCTTCAATACAAGGGAATAACGAGCCATTGGCGATAGGACAGTTCGGACCAAGCAATGTGAAATAATTAGGAAGTCCAGCAACCGTCAAGCCAAAATACGCCTCTGGACCGCTTTGCGACCACAACTCTTTGAGAGTCCGACCACCTCTCCCAGCTATCCTATATCTGCCGTGGAAAGATGTGTCGAAGCCAGTCGCACAAACGAGCACATCGAGTTTGTGCATCTTTCCGTCCGTCGTCAATATGCCACTTTCGCAGATGGACTCAATTGGAACACGCTCAACATGGACATTTTTCTGTTGCACTGCCTCCAGATATGGCTTCCCAGGCGTTGGCCGACGACAACCGAGCTCCCACTTAGGAATGAGTTTCTCCTGCAACTCAGGTGAAGATGCAAGTGCTTCGCGCATCACATTCTCAGCCCAACGGCGTCCCGCATCCTGCTCTGCGGAGTCCTTCCGCTGTCCGGCGAAGTTCTCGTTCATTTGCTGTTCGATCCGTTTCCGGAAAGCCCGGTACATGGCTGCATCACTGGCGAACTGCTCCTTCTGCGACTTGGTATAACATTCATTGTAGATCGACGACTCTATGCCGAAGCCGACCGTTGGTAAGATGTAAGTTGGGCTGCGGACGAAGACCTCGAGTGATTCAGCAATCTTCTGGATCGAAGGAACGATCTGAATCGAGGATGCTCCGGATCCTATGACACCAACACTACGGCCTCGCATATCGACCTGGGGGTTCCAGGACGCCGAGTGCAGAAGCTCGCCCTTATATGATCGAAGGCCGGGGATGTCGGGCCATCTCCAATTATTCAGAATCCCACCAGCATTGACGAACAAGTCGCATTCTTGGAAAGAGGTCTCCTGCGAGACCTGATCTTCGATCTGTATCACCCACTTGGACCTCTGATCCATCCACTGAGCATCCACAACTCTGCTCTTCAGCGTGATGTACTCGTATAGCGACTCTTTGATTGCAACAGTCTTGATGTACTCGCCTATTTCTTCGGCTGGGGCGAAATGGTGACTCCAATTTGGGTTCGAATGAGAAGACCACTGGTAGGCGTGGCTCGCCACATCGCAGGCTGCGCCCGGGTATCTGTTCTCGAACCATGTGCCGCCGACGTCTGCGTTCTTCTCAAAAATCTGAAAGGTGATGTTTGGCAATCCCTTCAGTTCCATGGCAACGGACAGGCCTGAGGGACCGGCGCCAGCGATCAACACATGCAGCGGTCTCTGCGAGCCGTCGTGTATTGGATGACGACCGTATACTCCAGCGGACTGGGTCTCTTGCGCGAGCTTGTCTGTGGTCGAGTCCTCAACATCGGACCGTTCGCTGATGGTAGAGTCGCCTAGGGTCGAGTCGTCCGATAGTGGGGTTTGCGAAACTGCCATTGTGAGCTCCTTCACCTCAAGCTCTGTTATCGAAACAGCAGGCTTCACAGGGTCATCTAAGTGTGTTGCGATTTTCACAGCCATATCGGCGGTGTTACTTGGGCGACAGCAATAGAAAGGATCCATTCCTGCTAAAGCTGAGATGCTCAGCTGTCTTCGGATGATGTCTGGACTCACAGTCACTGCTAGTAAGCTTCATGCCTGATGGACGAAACGCCTGCTGCTTACGCCTCAGGAACCTCCCACAGTTGAGCAGACTTTCCCCAGATTTTCTCCACATTGACTCGGTGCACTTAGTCATACGATACACAGTGCACGATCGTCGGGGAGCGTGCTCCATTACCAGCGTAAGGTCATCTTCACAAAGGACTCACCTTGACAGAGCTGACTGACTGATCTAAACCATTGCGTTGACAACTCGGAAGTCGGCTCGAAATGACATTCGGATCTGTCTATCTTGAGACCCTCCACCTGGTCTCACCTTGCTGCGCACAATATCGCCAAGTATTGCCGAGACTAAGGACGCTAGCCTGGTGCCGAGTGTTGCTTCGGATATTGACCGACGTCAATCAATCAACGCTCCTGCGCCTTCGCTTAGCAACGGAGGATCGATCTAGACACAGATCGGTCATAAATTGGAATGAAGATTGTTGTTACTGTGTATTGAGCTCGGAATAAACTCAACGCCGGAGCAATGCAACTCCTCCGATTGGTTGCGGTTCCGAACGGGGCAGCAACTCGAACCCATGTTCAAGGTATGCACCGGCCAAGGTCTCGTCACATCCATCTTCTCAGCATGGACAACCGGCGACTGTTGAAGCACCAGGCCAGCAAGATCTCAGGAAATGCGCAAGAATGTCAGTACTTCATTTCGCGCCCAAATCGCCTGTGGCGCGTGTCGTGTCCGCAAGGTCAGATGCGATGTGTCGAGGAAGGACGCCGGGAGCAGATGCACCAACTGCAAGATCGACGGCAAGACATGCATCGTGACGCCTGGTCGAAGGCAACCCAGACGACTGCAACCCATCGAATCGCATAAACAGACGGTGAGGAGTCCGCCGGGTCGCGCGCGGCAGCGAGTTGGCTGACTTGCTATCGCAGAGACAGCTCAGGCCTCGACGCCCTGATCAACTCCCAGACGAGGTCATGGCCAAGCTGCTTGCTGAGACACCGAATTTCTTCAGTGTTCCACAAAAGCACATATGGTCGTTGATTGCAACAAATTACATCGACTATGTGCACCCGCATTTACCCTTCATGCACCTACCAGCGTTTGGAACAAATCTGTTACAACAAGTCGACAACGGATCACTTAGCCCTGTCCTGCTCTTCGCGATCGCAGCAGCCTCGTGGCCTCATATGGCGGTGGAAATCAGCCAGGAAGCAGGATTCTCTTCACCAGTAGAGGCCTCCAAAGAGAATCTTCGAAAGGCCCAGGTACGTCCCTCCCCACTTTGCTGAGTGCTCCTCTCACAGCCTTAGTTTCTAATCGAACTCGATTGGGATCGATCAAAGCCTATAAGCAGAATCTCCAGCCAGCTTCTGGTGGACTATGTTGGTTTGAACTACGACAATAGCCCGGCATGCTCTACCTCGCCTCTTCTTGAGCAAATGACGAAGATGTTTGAGCTGCCAAACCCGCTCGACCAGCCTTCAGCGACCCCATCCCGCATAATCAACGACTGTGCATCGCGACGACTGTGGTGGTCTTGCTTCGTTCAAGACCGACGGTCGAGCCTCATACACAGCACCACGCCTTTCCACATCGCAATGGACCGCGTGATACCCATGATCTCGCTCGATGATTTCCACTTCAGTCAAACAAACGAACAGTCTGGGTCCGCCCTCACGCAAAATGCTATGGCCCAAATTCATATGGTCGAGCTCTTTCGTTTCGAGGTACAACTATGCCTACAACTTGACAAAGCTCCGTGTTCGGATCTGTCTTATTTTGCAGATCTGTCCAAGCGCTTACAACACTGGCTGGCACGATATAACCGCAGCGGCTTCAGCAAGCGAGCTGTCGCTGAGGCAGCGCGCTGTCTGAAAACTCAGTGGGAGACCCTTCGGCTTCTACATAACGTCGTTGCACTGAAGATGTGGGCGGCGTCGAGCAAGTCAGCTGCGCTACACTTCTCTTCAGCGGAGGACCGCAGCGCTTGCCTGACGCACCTGTCCCGTCTACGGGACGCTCTGTACTCGTTGCATGAGTCTCGGCAGCTGTATCGAGTGCATGGAGCTGGCATGTGCTATTACGGTGGCGGTCTGCATTGTGAGGGGGCTCGTCGATGCCAAGCCCGATATGGCGCACCTACTTCAACAACCTGTGTTCAAGGATCTTGCAGCACTCGCGGTCGAGTATGGAGCTCATCCGTCCCATGCCGCGGCCACTGTCATGGATCGGCTCACATTGGAGCCCACTCCCTCCCACGGCCTGCAGACGCACGATGGTGTGCGTGAGTATTGCTCTGGCGCAGAAGACACCGACGGACACTCCCTCTCAAGACTAGGCCTCTTCGACCGTATGAGATCGTCAGCGCAATCGTCTTCGTCGAGCAGTGGAACACCCGATGCAGATGGCCTGTCCATCGCGACCGAGCAGGAGGCATCTGAGGAACGCTTGCTCCGCCTCCTGTCGACTGTCGAATACGGGGCATCTGCTGGCATGAGCATCGACGATACCAGCAATTTGGCCCTAAGCTCCGACGGCTGGAGCCTGGAGAGCCCTGGGTCTTCGGCAGATGAAGGACTGAACGAGTTCTGCGACTTCACCCGGTTTGTACATATGTAAGCATGCCATCGAGAGCATTTCACCAAGTCAAGCAATGTGTACGCAATACAGTGAACTCAGAGCGAAAACATCATGTAAACGAATCGAGCATCTAGGTCCCTGGTCACAACGTGACTCCATGGTGCAAACTTATGCAATATTGCTCCGTTTCTCCACCAGATGACAGATCGTTGAACCGGCCCACGGCAGCTATACTGCACTTACAGAGATAAAGAAAGAGCCCGTGGGCAGCAGCAGCAGCCATCGTCAATCAATCAATCCTCTCCACCTCCATCACCCTCTGACCCTGCACGCTCAACAGCCTCCCGTTCGACCCCTGCCCAGCACCCACCAACAGCTGCACGAACGCCTGCACCACATCATCTGGCTCGCTCGCTGGCAGCCCCTCCTTCAGTCCCGCCGCAATCCCTGCCGTCATCGGCGTCGTCGTCAGCCACGGACACACCATCGACACGCTCACACCAGCCTCCTGAACCTCCTTCCTTCGGGACGTTGCACGAACCAGGCCTAGCAGTGCGTGCTTAGACGCACAGTACAGATCTTGGCCCGGGAAGCCGTTGTATGCGGCGGCAGAGCCGGTGACGATGATGTGTCGCGGGTTCGGTTGTGCGAGGGTGCCGCTGTGTAAGGCGTGGGCGTCAAGGGCGGTCATGTGGTGCAGGGCGAGCTTGATGCCGTAGATTGTGCCCAGGAGGTTGACGTCGAAGATTTGTGTTGGCGGCGCTTTGAGGGTTTGCTTGGGTGGGGACTGGGAGTAGGGGGACGCTTGCATCCATGATGGCTGGCCAATGGCTTCTTGCCCTATGGAGGAGCGATCTGTTGTTTCGGTCATGGCCGACGTCTTCTCATTCGCAAGCCAATTATACGCGACTTGATCGGCCGCTGCAGCTCCCAGCTGCGGGTCGTCGCAACGCAGCTCCGGATCGATAGCTGCGTTCAAACACACAATATCCAGACGCATGAAGCGGTCAAGAACGACCTGGAAGAGATGGCGCTGTTGCTCCCAAGCGGCGATGTCACATTCGTATGCGAACGCACGGCCTGGAATGTTCTTCTGGGCGGCGGTCAGAGCGTTGCTGTCGCGATCGACCATGATCACTGTGGCTCCGTGGGAGGCGAGCATGCGTGTAAGAGCGAAGCCGATGCCGGAGGCGGCGCCGGTGACGAGGGTGACTTTGTTCCATACGGCGTCTTTGAGAGCTGCGTCTCCGTTGAGAGTGGGGATAGGTCTGATCGCCATATTTGTGCTGTGAGGGCGCTCACTGTATTTGGGATGCTGTAGGAGCTTCGCTGTTGATTGCTAGCAAGATGGGCTGCTTTGACCATGGCAGCCATGGCGCGTTTCTATACATGAGGATTTCCTTGCCCAAGACTCTGTGTCTAAGACTTTCGAATCCATATCTCAATGACGAGTTATGCTGGACTGCATAACGTCGTTCCGCAGTACTGGGTCGCTGACATGCAGGTGTGTGTCCATGGCCCTCGATACGAGAACGAGCCACCTCCCCAGGTATGAGAGTGGATCAACTCCACATTTATATGCTGATCCAATTGGCAGCGAGCTGACTTGCTCTCTTGACTCAACACACCTCCCTTCTTATGCAGACATGGACGAACAGATCAATGCACCGTGAGCACAACTAGTAGACACAACGCATCGTATTCGTACACTACTCAGGTAGGTAGTCGACCAAAACATCGTGAAAGATTTGCCCATCCAGGTGTATCTTCTAAGCATATACTGCCAGCAACCGTGCCGAGTTCGATCTGCCAGACCACAGAACTTCTTTACATCCATAGAAAGCGCGTTCCCAATTTGGCATCATGGGACCTACATCCGACAACGGCCTGGCCGGCCGCGTCGCCATCATCACCGGCGCAGGCGGCGGCCTCGGCCGCCACTACGCCCTCTTCCTCGCGTCCCAGGGTGTCAAAGTGATCGTCAATGACTACGGCGGCTCCCTCGACGGCGTCAAAGGCACTTCTGCCCGCGCAGAGGCCGTTGTGAACGAGATCAAAGCCGCCGGCGGCGAAGCCACGGCTAATGGCAGCGACATCTCGCAGCAGAGCGAAGTAAAGGAAGTCGTGGCTCAGGCTGTGGAGGTGTATGGACGGGTGGATATTCTGGTGAACAACGCGGGGACTTCGGGGCAGATGAGCTCGCATGATGCTGTCAATGTTGAGAGCTTCCGACGGACGTGGGAGATTGCGTGTTTAGGCACGGTGTTGCTGATTAGTGCTGTGTGGCCGATCATGGAGAAGCAGGGGTATGGGCGGATCGTGAACACGAGTTCGGATTCGATCTATGGGTTTGGAGGTGGTGGGGATGGGGGGTATGCGAGTAGTAAGGGAGCGGTGTATGCGCTAACTAGGGATCTGGGGAGGTTTAGTACGAAACATGGGATCAAGATCAATGGGGTGCTGCCGAGCGCGGTGAGCAGGATGAGTGATTTGAGTCCGATCATCAAGGATATCACGCACAAGTACTTCAAGACGGAGGAGGTGGCGACTTTTGTTGGGGCGCTGGCGAGCGAGCATTGTCCTGTGTCGGGTGAGCTGTTCAGTGCTGGAGGTGGGAGGGCCGCAAGGACGACGCTGGCGACGTTTCCGGGGTATAATAGCAGTACGGTCGAAGGGTATTTGGAGCACTTTGATGAGGTCATGGGTGATGCTGGTGATTGCTTCATTCCGAAGGATACATTGGATCAGGTGTCGTATGCGATAAAGCATGCTACGGGCACTGATGTTGGGAAGATAGAGATGGATTCTGCGATCTAGAAGATACACCGTCTCCTATGTCATATGCTCTGCAGAGCTCGAATCCTGTTGGCGACCGCTTGTTGAGTGACGCTTGAGGTCGGGTTCAGAGCCTCAAACGCATGAGGCACTGATGGGTACACGTGGAACTCCAACACGTTATTTACAGCCGCGAGACGAGCAGCATACTGCGTGACCTCTGGATAGAAGATGTCCAGGCCTCCTACGTCCATGTAGGTAGGCGGAAGACCTTCGAGTGACGTTGCTCTTGCTGCTGAGGCGTAAGCAGGTACATCCCCTGACCCAGCTTGTTTACCTAATAGTGCAGTCCACCCGACTGTGTTATCGTTGAAGTCCAGCAGGCAGATCGTCCAAGGTCCACGTCTCCTGACAATGTTCTGTCATCCAGCATGGGGTATATGAGGATCTGCTTTGCGAGTTTTGGTGTAAGCTTGCGGTCCCGCGCCATCTGAGCGACCACTGCAGCAATGCCACCACCAGCACTGTCACCCTGTATCGCGACGCGGTGGGGGTCGATACCGAGCTTGTTCGCCGAGTTGAGAAGCCATTCCAATGCTGCGTAGCAATCTTCCGTAGGCGCTGGATGTGGATAATCTGGGGCGAGACGATAGTCGACGGAGAAGAACTGTACACCCGACTGTTGTACTAAGGCCGAGACGGTTGGAACGTACTGTTCTACCGAGCCCATGAACATGCCGCCGCCATGAATCTGCAGCACAGCAGGAGCCCTGTGAGTTTCTGTCGATTGTTCTCTGCCGGTCGCAGCAAGCTCGAAGCGATGAACGGATATCGACTGTCCATCGAAAGACTTGACTTCATGTAGCGACCGTACGATATCATCATAGGTCACTTGAGGAGGTGCAGGCAAGTCTGCGAAGCATTGGTAGATGTCTAATGCCCGTTCCTTGGTGTCCAAGATATCGGAACGCGGACGGGTCTGTCGCTTCCTGAGGATATCGGTCAAGATGCCTTCGTAGTCTTTGTCGATAGAAAGGGGGACTCTGAAAGGCGGCGACGACATTGCGGATGGTAGTTACTACGATTCTACCTTCATAGCCAAACGACGCGTCGTCGTTTCTGACTTAAGTGTGCATGGTGCAGCATCAGTTGACTCATGGGACTTTGTCATCCACTGGGGCCTACTCGCACATTGGCATCAAGGACCTCGCCCGCTGCGCTTTCCCCTCGCCTCCAGACCATAGCATGCGAAGAAGCAGTCCTAAGACCGATGATCATCCAGAGACTTGAAATGTGCCGGACAACAAAGGTCGTCGCGGGCTCTCCGTGCAAGTGGGACACAAATGGCATTGACATCATCGTGCAGCGGCGGCAGTGGAGCATGAACGGCAGACCGGTAGACTGCTTGATTGGTTGTGGCTGCAGCTGTCGTCTTGACAACAACGCGGCTAGTGCCGGCCCGACAACAAACAAACCCACGCGACTTCGAACCACAGCAAACTCCACGGTGCTGTTCAATGCTGCCTATGATGCTCTGCAACGTGGCTCTCTTCATCGCAAAATTCTCCAGCTGTGTCGCTAGGTTTGCACGATGAGTGTTGTCTTTTCACGCGTGCAGGCCAGCGGTGAAGCAAATGCTCCGGCAACGAGACCCTAGTCGCGAGAAAGGAGGCTGACCGCTATTTAGTGTGACATGGCTCTGCATTTCTCGCGTTCTGACGATCTGACTGGTGAGAAGACCATGGGCTTTCTGCAGCTTTTTCGGAAGCGGATCTGGGCGTAACGTTCGTGCGGCAGCAGAGCCGTTTAGTATATCACAATTGCTTTGTAGCATCCGTGCTATAATTGATCCCGTGATGTAAAGCCTTGGGCGATGCTTCTTCTGCTGCTCACTCTCGCTTCCATGATTGCTTTGTGACAATGGAAAGTCATCGAACACCGTGTTGAGAGCTCAGAATGGTGGTTCCAGTGGTGATCCTGGTCACTCCGTGGACGGCGTGAGATCCCCGAGGGCAGTGTGCCTTTAGCGCCAACCCAAACATCAAAGCAAAAGTTGCACCACCCAGGCCGCCGGTGCCTGTGCACCTGCATCATCGAGACAGAGCTTGCTCTTCTACACACCTCTACCTGCTCCTCACTACCAACAAATCACTTCAAGCGTGCAAAATTCTCGAGCAAACGAGAATCGTAGCGCCCAGCCACCCACAATATCGAATTTATGACATCGGCACTCGACTCTGAGACTCGAAAATTCCCCGAACATTCCTTCTCCACGTTTTCGAGGCAAGCCGATTCGAGTCCAATATACAGCAAGAATGAAGAGTAGGAGACCAATAAGGACATCACAGAAACGACCTTGGATACGATAAAACACACTACCGCGAGTGAGAGCTCGTGTTCATGGAGGCACCGCCTCCGCCGCCACCTCACGGTGCCGGTGCGAGCGGCGGCAAGAGTGGTGGCCTGCCAGATGGCAAATACGATATCTTCGTCATCCCTCCAACATCGTCAGGTTCTGGCTTCCTCTATCTTCCATCATTACAAACCCAGCGGAATAGCTTCCTGGCGGGATGTGCTTGCACAACGTTTGCATTCGCAGTGTGGAACATCATGGTGCCAGCGGTCAAGAACTGGCTATTTGACACCATGAATGGCGGTGGATCAGGCGTCGTTGTGCTCATACTGCTGGTTGGAATAGTGGCATGGGCAGTGGGGAAGACACAAGCCGAGTCTGAACACGACAAAGGCGGCCCAGGCTCAAGCAGTGCTGGCTCAAAACAGAACTTCAACACCAATGGCGTACCACCACAACCCAACACAAGTCCACCTCCACCCAAGTCATCATGGCAGAGACCGCAGTCAACACCCAACTCAGGCCAGAAATCGGCATGGGAGAAGGCACGAGAGGAGACACGAAAGCGCGAAGAGGAGAAGAAGAAAGCCGAGGAAGCCAAACGGAAAGTTGAAGAACTGGAGAAACGAAGAGCAGAGCTCGAAAAGGAACGACAGAAACAGCGAGAGAAAGACCTGAAAGAACGACTCGAACGAGAGCGCAAGGAGCGAGAAGAAAAGACAAAAGCAGAGAAACCATCGCCCACCAAGCGACAACCCACTGCCCGCACCGAAGACGAAGACGATGCATACTCCTTCCGACCGTACGACCGACCCAAACACAAAGCCAACTCAGGCGCTTCAGTGTACTCTGAGTCGTCATATGCCCCGTCGCAGTCGACCGCACGCACGACACCACCTCCTGAGTTCACAGGCCCGTACTCAACGAAGGACCCGGACAAGATCACGATCAAGGGCGTCTTCTCCTTCAATAACGCTTTCATGCGCACACCGATAGCACAGCTCGTGTCTGGTAGGAAGCCAGTCAGCGACGGCCTGATCCTGCGCATGACTAGCGAGGGCCTCTTCATCGACGACGACCGTCGAAATGAGCCGCAGCGGGAGTGGGACGTGAAAGTGTGGACGATGAAGCTGGTCGAGGTATGCTCTTTCCCGCCGCTTCCACAGCAACTCAAGCTAACATTGTGTGTCCACAGAGCTGCGAGATCGCCGGCGTCCAGATCGTCCGTGCCACTATCCGTGACCAAGAAGGCAAGAAGTACGTCTTCATCGTTCCGCACAGCGAGGGGTGGAAGGTAGCGATCGGGCTGCAAAGGCTGAGGAGGAGCGCGCTGGTCAAGTCGTTGGGTGTCGCAGGGTTGCCGCAGAACGAGGCGAAGGCGCTGCTGGAGGGACTGGGTTTCATATGAGCGGAAGCGTGGTGCAAATAAACGGTGAGGTAGCATTCCTGAAGGGAGGTTCTGGAATGTTACTTTCGCTATGGACTTTGTTGCAAGTTGTTGTGGTCTGTCTAGTCTGCTATCTAGCGATGCATCAGCGACGGAGTTGGGCAGATCATCAGGTCATGTTGTACAGTCAGTCATTCGCTCTTCAGACGAGATACCATATGCTCAGGTAGAGGTACATATCGTTCTAGGATGACTCGATGAGCCTTGGATCCCTGTCTTACCTAGGTAGGACACCAAAAGAAACTTTGACTTTGCACGAACCATGAACTTGGCGACAATTGCTTCGATGGTCGCTCTTTCCACAGGCGCACTTTCCATGTTGACTGTGAGACGTATGTTCAGGTAGGTGCGACCCGTGCCGCACGTCTGTGGATCGAATCGTCTGCAGGCATCCTATATTTCGTCATGACTACACACCACATCTGTTATCCATTCTAGCTGTTGTTTCCACCACTCCACCCTACGATGCTTGCAATCCATTGTCACCTCGCGCAAAGCACGCGGTTGGAAAGCCTCTGAAGGCATGCAGAGTGCAGTGCACACTGTTCTGATGATCGAGGCACTTGAGCTGGCTGATAACCTGCGTTTCAGCTGCGAAACATGGCCAGATCAACGGCCTTTGTGTGCACCTTCAATCCCCCGAGCCCACGCAAACTACACAGTCGAACTAGGAATGTCACCGTGACAGATGGATAGTTTGCTGTCCATCTACGAGGTTCGCCTAGGAGAATCTAGCCATTAGTGGTTGAATGACGGACATGCGAAACATGGCCGCATCCATGGCCGAATGTGCCCCTCAGCTTCACTCGGCGCTTGCAATCCGGTGACTTCCCTCATGGACGCCATCAGTATCATCATCTCAGACTGCTTGCAGGGTGGTACGTCAATCGCAGCGCAAGCACCCGCATGGCTGACACTCCTGAGAAACCGGAGCTACGAAAGCTTCTCAAACGGTACAGAGTCTTCCATGATCAGAATAAGCGTGAAGCGCCTGGCCACGAGGATCACTTCCAAGCCATACAAACCTTAGGAGAGTACGATGCGAAGCACTACCGTTCGACTGTCACCATAGAGTCTGCACAGAAGCCTTGGAGGCAGAAAACTCTAAGCAGGGCAAAAGTCCTCAGTGAGAAGGCTTATCGATGCCTTGAAGCAGATAAGAACGGGGCTAGTTGCGTCTAAGCCTAGAGACCGAAATACTATCACGGTTCAGTGTCGAGGTCGTTTGGTGAGCATCCTTCTGGCACGATCCAGCAGCACCTGACAGACTATTAGTCCAGAATGTTGCGCTCGCCTTTGGAGATCAGAGTTGGAGGTTGCCCTGACGAAGATTGATGGCAACATCGATGATCTGGCGAATCGACAACGTAATCGACAGGTCTGTCGCTGCATGTCACGCCGGGTGGGCGAGGATCGGTAGGTACTTCTGCGTTTCCTACATGGCAATACCCGTTGACCTCCTCGGGTGATCAGGTTTGATGAAGGCATCAATCACCTGTTCGATGATCGTGCCGAGGAATAGAGCGAATTCGAGGCCGAAATCGAGCAACTTCTCAAAAATCTGAAAGGCACTGGCAAGAAGCCCGATCGTCTATTCGGCTTAAGAGTCACGAAAAGGCTTGAAAGAATTCTTGACGACGCAGAAGGCCCGACTGGAGAACCTATCAGGAGCTTCATCAGAACGAGTCCGTTGACAGCCAACTGCCAACCGCTCTTGTTCCCGTTTCTGGTCCTGGAGGCCAAATCCGAAAAGAGCGACGATACATTCTCAAAGATTCGGCTTCAGACCAGCTTTTCCATTCGAGCTCTGCTCAAGCTCCAGCGCGACCTGGCAAGCGCTGTATTCGAGCAGCAACAGCCGGTCATGAAACCTCTGGTATGGTTTTTGTCCAACAAGGGAGAGGTATGGCGTCTGGCTGGCGCATACGTGCAAGAAACGAAGGACGTCACGAGACCAAATTACGTGAGCGGCCTCTCATGTCTAAGCCCGCAGAACTTGTTGTTGATATATTACAGCGTATATTGGACCTCTGGGAAGGCAATATAACCTACGAGCAACATGCACTTCGCCTCCTGCTAACTCTGGACTACATCTTCGATTGGGCTCGTGATGTATATCGCAAAGAGATCACGAATTGCTTACTCTCCCTAGCTGCGCACGCGACAGCAAGTCTGGCCGCTGAGACTGATGTTTTCAGCACGCTTGGAAACCTCGTCGATATCGGACAAATGCAAGACTTCGACGCAGAGCCTGTTGACCAGAGACCTCAGCCTTTTGACGTGCCCGACCTATACAAGGCCTTTGACACGAACACTCTCGCAATCCGCGATGCTCGATACATCCGATTCACCTAATTCGCCCTTCATGTTACTCTCGAGAATCTGGATAGTTTTCTGCTCTCGGTCTCAACTGCGAAAGAGGGCGAGAAACTGGCTCGCAAATTGTGGCGCGTGATGCTGAGCTCCTCGACTTGGTCCGTTACCGCAAGTTGTCTTGATGCGCTAGAAAAGCTTTGGACTGGAAAAGACGCCGATATGCAAGCTTACGCAAACCCTGAAGATTCTTTTCTGGCAATTTTCATCGTCAGATCATACATAACAGGTGAGCAAGAGCGCTCCCACGAGCGAACGCGCAATGTGGCTACAGACGAAGCATGGAACCTGACTCAAGAACTTACATACGTTTCCATCGCTGTGAATGCGTTGGAGGCTCTACGCACACGAGCCTCGTACAGCACTCGCTCTCGACTAATGCGCAGCGAACAGCGGCCAAGAGTCTCTCAAGAGTGGGTCATGGAGCAATTTGCAGCTTTGCGTCACGCCCCTTTGAAAAAAAGCTTTCTCGCTGCTGTCTGCCGGAGTACGTTGTTGTCCGTCACTGCGCGGCGCTCGCCTGTGAGGGATCAGAATGCCACTCCTCCCTTCCCTCAGGACAATCCAGGCCGAATTTCTAGCTATGAACCGTCGTTGACGCGTTTTCATACTACTCCGGTTCCCGATGCCGCACAACTTGCCTGGGTCATATATCGGCAGCTAAAGGTCGGAAGGTTGGAGCCTACGCAAAGCTTCATGAGGACCTCGCGTCAGCTCAGCAAATGTCCGTCAGTGTCAACTCGGACAGAGACCTCGCTGTGGCCCTGGGAAGAAGCAGCAGCATTTCTATCGACCTGCGGCTCCTGCCTTTTGGCTGGAGTCGGAAGGCACCATCACCCGTTCGAATTCTTCGAAGATCTCGTCATGGGTCATTGTATCTTCATCTTTGACCCGTTCTCAGGCATCTCGGATGATGCAGAACATACAGACGCCCCTCCCGTAGCGTCAACACAGGTCATGGTCTCAGTGCTCAACCTGCACACAAGCAGGGCGCCTGCATGTAACTTGCCGTTCTGGTTCCGGGACAAGTCAGATTTGTCAGTGGCTTATAAGATACTCGAGCATGTCTCGTATCGTTATGGCATCGCATGCGACCTTCTGGATACCGACCCAATCTTGGGAACGGCTACGACGAATAGAGGAACCTTCCGGTTAATGACCGAGCCAGAACCCGACATCACGAAAATGAAAGCCATTGTCAGCGTTGGGAAATCTTATGAGTTCGGCAAGGTTCTGATGTGGGTCAAGTACGGCTTCGAAGAAGCGATTACAGAAGTGGGAGCTCTCCCCTCCGAGCACGGAGACGCTACAAATGCTGTCTCAGCGAAAGACAATGAGCTTGCTGGCACTGGTCTTCGATCTGGCTATCAGGTGGCTGAGATCGAGTCAGAGGCACTCTCACTTGCATCAGCCTCAACGCATACGACTTCCTCCGTCGCAAGGCGTTCTGGCGTAGCAGCTGTGGACCGGCAGAGAAGGCGCAAACGAGATGAGAAGCACGCATCTGTAGCAACCACACCTGAGTCTGAAGAGACAGTGAGAGCAGGAAAGAGGCGAAGACTATCCACCGACGACGATAGGAGAGGTCGCTAGCCATATATGTGAAGGATAACAATGTGTGTCATTTAATGGGCAGCCTCTGGTACTATGACCAGGCTGAATAGAAACGCAAGAGCAGCAGATGCCGTGCCAGACCCTCCCCACCTTTTCCCCTCATTCATGGTCCATGCTTAATTGGTAAGCGCGGCCCCTCGGCGCCGTGGTCGAATGAAGGTTTTGGGGCCGGCAATGGTATCCTGAAGATCAATGGCCTTTATGATAAGGACGATTCCACGGGAAGTCCGTCCATCCATCTGTCAATCCTTTTCATATCTGCCTGTCGCGCAATTGTCCTTTTGTAGCAAGCGCTCGACTACTCGCGGTAACGCTGTGACGTCTGCGTGCAGAATACGTGAAATTGAGGAGGGACAGGGGGAATACGACGCCCGGATCCTCAGGCAGCAGCGTTTCCACACGTGGTGGCTTCCAAATAACTCCATTACATCAGGCACGAGCATTCATCGCTCGGCCATGACGCTCAAAAAGAAAGTCGTGGGCGAGCGCAGTCGCAGTTACGATACATTTGAGGAGTCTTCGAGCAGCGCTGTCCAAAATAACCCATCGTCATCTCAGAAGCCCGACAAGAGTAAGCTTGCTGGTGAGGAAGCACAGAATCTTGCTACTTCCCAATCATTCTGGCGGGACGAGGACGAAACTTTACCACGCCAACCCACGAGTTCGAGACCCGGAAGGATGGGTCACCCAGCAGAGCTTGAAGCCAGAGGTCCCTACCAAGATGACCCAAATGATCCGCCCCCAATCTACACGCCATCAGACTCTGTAGCAACACCACTGACACCGTCGTCACCCGTCGCTGCACGAGCACAACCTCATCCTCAATCACAGCCACAAGTAGGTGATCCATCATCTCCTACAAGCCCCACACACCCAACCACACCCTACGAGGACTCGCCTCGCCCATCAACGGAAGAGAACGAGTCCTACGCCCGCTCTACGCTCCTCGAGCTAGCGCAACAACGATCGAACCGCCATCCTCGCCGACGCGGTTGTGGCGGTCCACTCAATGCCCTATCGGAGCACCGCAAAGACCGCGAACGCCGCCGCTTCCGCAAGATATGCTGGTTCACACTCGCCTTGAGCCTGTGCTTATGGTTCATGATCCCGGGAATGCTGAGCGGCAAAGTACGCACACTTACTACAAATCTACTCTTGATCATCCACTGACTTCTTCCTCATAGGCACACACCCACACCCCCGGCTGGTGGCACCAACACAACGACTCCTCCCGCAACCCGATCCCCTCCTCCTCCCCCAACAACCCTCTCCCCGGCCTCAACCGCGAATACCACCAACACGAAACGTCGCAATCAATCACAGGCTCTTTCCCGCTGTATGACGTCCTCGACCTCTCCACCACCTCGGGGTCGATCATCATCGACGTTGAGCCACACCCTGGCCCGAACCCTGCGGTAATGAAATTGAGTACGCGCAGTGGGAGTATTAGGGTTAGGATGGGAAGCGGGATTGTGCCGTGGCTGCCGAGCAGTGATGCTACCAACCGCACGTTCCAAAGCACCCTGGAAACGACATCGGGATCCGTGAGTGGGAGTCTGTTGGCGGGGAATGGTGGGACGACCGCCATCGAGACGCAGTCGGGCTCCCTCTCCCTCACCATCCACGCGCTCGACTCCGGAGGTCCGAAGGGCAGCACGTCGAAATTGTCTACGACGACGCAGTCGGGCAGTCAGAATATCAAAGTCTCGTCCTCGTCGACAGAAGATCTGAAGAATTGGGAAGCGGAGCATGTGGTCAGGGGGAGTGGGAGTATGGGGTTGAGTTATCCGAGGCGGTGGGTGGGCAGGTTGGAGATGCGGAGTATGGGGAGTGGGAGTTTGAGTGCCAGGGGCTCGGGGCTTGTGCTTGAGAGGGGAGGGAGTAAGGAGGTTAGTGGGTGGAGGGGGGATCGTGAGGGGAGGGTTGTCGCTGTGGAGGCGCAGGGGAGTGGTAGTGTGAGGTTTTTGTGCTGAGCTCGATAGAGAGGAGATTTGGTTGGACATTTTGTTGACGTGGCAGCGATGACACCTTTCCTTGGATATGATGTTACGATTTATGGCGTGGAAACGAATGCTAAGGGTCTGGGAGATATGGCGCAAGCCGGTCTGGCGGGTTGTAATCTACAAGAGCTGCGTTGAAAAGTCGCTAGCATCAATCGATCGCTAAACATCTCATGGTATCGCTGTACATCATAGAGTGTCGTCCAAGATCACCGCTTCTCTCCCGTCTTCATCTCCGTTTCCCGCTCTTCTAGTATTCGCTTCCCTTCCACCTCCTCCCGCTTACCCGTCTCGTCTTCCTTCCGCCCGAAATTCCGCTCTAGCCACGCTTCAACCTCTCCGTCTCCTTTCCCGTCGTCCTTGATGACCATACTGCCTCTTATCCTCCTCCTCAGATCTTCCCGGCTATTGATGTCCAGCGCCCATAACGTCGCGCCTGTCCCCATCATAGCCAGACTTAGCACATTTATCGTGGCTAGATTTAGAGCCTCGAGCGCCTCTTTCTGGCCCATCAAGGTCTTGGACTGGTTTTCAATATGTGTGTGCATGTTGCTGTAGTACCCTGGCATCGAGGCCAGCCGCCTGCGGGCAAGCGCACGGCGTGTGATTATGAGGGAGAAGGCGAAGAAGATGGCGCCGCCTGAGAAGAGCATGACGTTGCGCGAGCGGCGGTCGGGCCGGGTTGTGGCCCTGTAGTCTTCTAATGGGGATACAGTGGGTGGTGTTGAGGGCGTTCTCGATGGTGGTACTTGTGTTGGCGTTCTCGATGTATTCGTAGAATCTGACACAACGGTCGGCGGCGCCTCTTCTAGTAGTCGCTTCCCTGTTGTTGACGGAGCTGTGGGAGGTGTGCTGCTCTTGTTGACATACTTGCTGTCGTTCGGGGCAAAGAAAGAAGTGAACCACGACATCGTGGCGGCGAAACTGGCAATTTTGGGCAGGCGAGACCAGAATAATAGACCGGAGTCCTCCGCGCACCGCCGCGACCAGGCAAATAGTGTACAAGAATCGAATTAAGGAGTGTATGATGCCGCACGCGATGTGGACGAGCTGCAAGGCCGCGGCTTCGTCGAAAAATCTTTGGAGATCGCGGCGTCTCGGAGACCCGATGAAAGAACGAAGGCCCCGAGAGCCGGACCCCGGCCAACGCTCTTGGCTCAACCGCCACACCCTACCTAGGTACCGATCGCTCAGTCCTCGAATTCGTCTTCAGCTTCAAGCTTGACTGTTTTCATGTTTGATGACATGTCGCTTCGGTTGTTTCCAGGGTGATACCGCCGGGCGATGTGCATCATGTATTCGATACGTGGCGGCGTATAAGACACGCCGCAGAGCTTTCCGGGCTCGGGACACCTCACGACCACTCACGTTCTCCTACAATTCACGAGCACACACACCTAGATCAACGGGGCATCAAATCTCCCCGGACCTCGCTGTCTAGCTTCAACCTTCCTGTGACACCTCCACATCGGCTTGGAAGACGTTGCAACTCGTTTGTACACCTCCTTCAGCCACTGGACGTTGATGAGTCAGAAGGACCACCAGTCTCGGCCCGTGTACTCCAAGGACTTTTCTTAAGGAGTCTTTTTTCCCATCTTGATGTCCTTCTTCTACCTCGATGCGAGTGACCAATGGGATCTGCTTGGCAATGCATCTGAACCCCGGCGAGGCTGATGGATGAGGTCAGGATGGCTTGGGAGCTCCAGAGGTGTTGCGATGTGTACGGTAGGCTAAATTGTGAGTGTTGCGGTCAAGACGTATAAATACCAGTTGAGGCCCCGCGACATCGACCTTTTGTCTTTGTCGTGACAAGCTCATTTGTACTCTGATTTTATCCTGTGCTGTCATTTCCCAACTGTCCCACTGCCCTAGACTCATTCTGCACCACGTCAAACCATCTGGTCAACCTCTCGGGGAAACATCAGCAACATGGCCTCCACACCACTCAAACGTCCCTACTTGGACCACTACCCAGATGCCTCCGGCTACTACGGACCCTTCGGCGGAAACCACTATCCTCCATCGCTACGACCCCACTTAGACGCACTCACAGAAGCCTACAATTCCCTCCGCCACGACCCCAACTTCATCAGCACCCTTCATGAGGTTCGCAAGACGCTTCAAGGCCGGCCCACTCCGCTGCATTACCTCGCAAACACCAGCGCCCAGGTCAAAGGCGCACAAATCTACGCCAAGCGCGAAGACCTAAACCACACCGGCGCCCACAAAATAAACCACTGCGTCGGCTTCGCCCTCCTCGCTCTCCACATACACAAATCCAAACTCATCGCCGAAACCGGCGCCGGCCAACACGGCGTCGCCCTCGCCACCGCCGCAGCGTATTTCGGGCTGGAGTGTGAGGTGCATATGGGCGCAATCGATGTACAGAAGCAGGCCAGCAACGTAGGGCGGATGCGGCTTCTGGGAGCCAAAGTCGTGGCCGCCGGAGCGAAGGAGGATCGGGCAGATGGGGCAGGGAATCTAAAAGACGCCTCCGACTCGGCGTTTCAAGCGTACACGGCACAGGCAGAGACGAGTTTGTATGCGATTGGGAGCGCGATTGGGCCGCATCCGTTTCCGTGGTTGGTGAGGGAGTTTCAGGCTACTGTTGGAGTTGAGGCACGCGAGCAATTTTTGGACATGAGTGGGGGAGTGTTGCCGGATCATGTGGTGGCGTGTGTGGCGGGCGGTTCGAATGCGCTGGGCATGTTTACCGCGTTCGTGGACGACGAAGACGTGACTCTGCACGCAGTCGAGCCGCTTGGCACATCTTCAAATGCTGGCCAGCATGCAGCGACGTTGTCATTTGGGAGGCCCGGGACGCTGCATGGGGCGCAGTCAATCGTCATTCAGAATGAGGATGATAGTCCTGCACCCGTTCGCTCGATTGCTTCAGGCCTAGTCTATCCCGGCGTCGGACCCGAGATCGCCCATCTGCATCACGCCGGCAGGATCAAAGTCGCCACAATAACCGACGACGAAGTCATCAATACATTCTTCCGCATGGCGAAGCAGGAGGGGATCATTGTCGCGTTGGAGAGCGCGCACGCGCTGGCGTACGCGATCAAGTTGGCGAAGGAGAGGCCGAGTACGGAGAAGATACTGGTGAATCTGAGTGGGAGGGGGGATAAGGATGTTGATTATGTCCTTGAGAAGTATGGGGATCGGCTTGGACGGTAGAGTGGGAGTTTCGTTGGGATGGCGCTGGACGAAATCGCAGTTTTTGCAATAACAATGTATTGATGCTCTGGATGATGAAGCGGTTTCAGGCCCCGCTTCGCCGTAAATTCATCACCGGGAAAATCGAAGACGGAGACTGAAGCCTATGACGCAGAGGTCTTGCTGCGTGCGTCAACAAGACGGATTGCGAAACGTAACATGCCAAGACAGCCTCGCCGGCGCCTCAACAAGGCAAGCTTACCGAGCCGAGCAGCAGCGAGGTCATTTGTCCCAGAAAAGCAGGCCACCTTCCGTATTGGGAAGGATCTCCAACTTCTGTCGGTTTATCCAAAAACTGTAAAAAATCATGTAAATTTCCAAAATGTGATTTTCCAAAATGTGCACCAGCAGAAAGTCTTGGCAAAAGTTCTGATAGAAGTTGGTTTGCTTTGGTTGAGGAAAGTATGCTTGCTCTTTCTTTAATTGACAATGGGAGAATGCTGCATGAGGCTCGGTATGCTGAAGCGAACGCATGCGTCTTATCGACCACAGCATGCGTTCGCTTCGGCATACCGAGCTTCATGCAGCATTCTCACGTTTGTTCGTCTTCGTTATGATGGCTCTACGCCATCGAACGTGGCTACAGGATCCATCGAGTCCGTTCCAGAGCTTATGCCCCAGGTCGACTATAATCCAGCCGCCGAACCCGTTTCCATACCTCCTTCACAACCCTGACCTGTGATTGTCTGCCCGTCTCGCTCCCATCCCTCGCATCCGTCGCCGGCCGTATCGCCAGGTACAGCCTCCCGCCGAGCTTCACCGCCGGCACATCCGTCCATTCCTCCCACTTCTCATCTTCCGGGGGATTCGCAGTCGTCACAAGTCCACCTGCTTCGTTGAGTAGACATATGCCTGCGGCGACGTCCCACTCCCAACAGCCACCCTCCCACCAGATATCAACGCTGCCCATGGCTGTGTACGCCAGATCCATGGTCGCGGAACCTAGGCTGCGGACGCCGTGCACCATACCTCCTAAACCATCGCGCCCGGAAGGTTCCGTTGCCATAGTAAGAAAGGAGTCGACTTTACGGCCGAGATTACTCTCCTTGCTGTCGCGTCTATCTTTGCCCCACTCACACGCGAAAATGCACCGCCGCGGCGCATCTTTCGGTAGGGGGCCGATATTCTTCCCCAATAACGGCAACCTTGTCGATTCATTCAACCACGAGCCCTTCCCGGAACAAGCACTGAAGAGTTGGTTCAACAAGGGCGCATTGATGACGCCGATTACAGGGACATGGTTGTGGACCAAAGCGATGGAGACGCAGAACATGGGAAAGCCATGCGTGAAGTTGACAGTGCCGTCGAGAGGGTCGATTATCCAGGTTGGGCGGGAATCGACGAGGTAGTCTTTGGATTGGCCGGCCGAGTAGGTTTCTTCGCCTATGAAGGCGTGTGAGGGGTATCTTTCAGACACTGCGGTGTGAATGAATGCTTCGACTTCTGCGCATGGATGGTGGGCGTCAGTGGATGGATTTGAATTTGGAATGGCTTCAGTCTGGCACTCCGGTGTGGCAACGGCGATGGCCTGGGTGGAATAGAAGGTCACGCACCATGATCGACCTCAGTGACGATGTCGACGGCATTCATTTTCTCAATCTGCTCTTCGTTCTCATGACTCTCTGCTCGCCGCCTCTCCAGACCTTTCACCAAGAGTGCTCCGGCATCCTTGCCAAGTTGTATTGCGAAAGGGTAGATCTCATCCAGATCCAGCTGTTCCATACCAGGCGTTATCTGGTCAACGGACATCGTGGCGGCCAGAGCGACCAGCCAGCTGTGGTGCGAGACAGTCGTCCGTCGCCGGGAGCGAGGTGCTGTGCTCGCAAGCCACTTCTTGTGCAGCCTTACGCCGTTCTCGACGTGTACATGGACCAGCCACGTAGCGTCACTATGCTGAGATGGGGATATTGCACGCCAATGGCCTCAGACGCGACATTGCTAGATTGTTCGACTCATTGGCGGATAGCACCGGCTATCAAAGCATCAGATCCGGCGTTGACGACCAATACATAAGACCGCAGAGCCGCCACTGTTTTCCGTGTAGACTATGACACGATCTGGGTGAGCGAGGTGAGGTGTCGGAGGCGTACGGAGAAGACCTTAGCCGAAAGCTGTCGCGGGGCGTGCTCGAGCGGGGCCGGTGCGGAGAACCACTGCTGTGAAGGACGTTCACTGACGGATGGGTACAGGTACATGACCTTAAGCTGAATGTCGTTCGGTGGTCCTCAAACGAAACAGCACTGGATCATCTGCCTTTCGCATCTTGCTAGACAGCAGCAATTGCATCCGCCGGCATACCGTACAGCGTAGGAAAGAACGAGCTTCTTAGGACTGCTTGGCAGCGACTAATGAAATTGTGCACTCGTTACGACTGCTGAGTACGCTGAGCACCGGAGAAGCGTGGACTGCTAGAAGGTTGCAACAGGAAGCGGACGCTGAAGCAAACACACAACATGGCATCATCAGAACAACCATCAGCCACCGGCAAGAAAATCCTCTTCATCAACGGCGCCAACCTCAACCTCCTAGGCACCCGAGAACCACATCTATACGGCTCCGTCAGCCTTCCCGACATCGAAGCCAGCATCAAGTCTCGAGGAGAGAAGCTCGGCATCCAGATTTTGACTTTTCAGTCCAATCACGAAGGCGCCATCGTAGATCGCATTCAGGAGGCTCGATTGGAAAAGGTCGATGCGATTGTTCTGAACCCTGGAGGCTACACCCACACCAGCGTGGTCATTCGGGATGCGCTGCTGGGTGTGTCTATTCCGTTCATCGAGTGCCATGTGAGCAATGTCCATGCTAGGGAGCCGTGGAGACACGAGAGCAAATTCCACGACAAGGCCGTGGCGGTGATCTGTGGTCTGGGTGCTTATGGATACGTGGCGGCATTGGAGTATTGGGCCTGGAAGTTTGCCGATGGGCCAATGAAAGGCATTTGAGATAATTACAGGACAGAGTCTGGTAGCAGTGCTGGCTTCATCCGTTCCAGATAGGTAGTCCCGCCATATCGAAGTTCTGCTGATCAAAGTCTGCCATGGTCAGGTCGGACATGTGCCGTTGTGGCATTGGTTGTTGAGTTTCTATTTCCGCATTGCTGGAGAAGACCCGGTCGGGATCGTTACAGAATTCCTCAAAAGCTTGCATATCATTGAATCCGAAATCTTTCAATCCTTGATTTCGTCCTGTAGCCCACTCAGTTGTGTCTAGCTGTGCCATCTCGTGGAAAAGTGCATCGATCTCGTCGCCCTGAAAGCTTGGAGAGGTAGCGATGGATGGGTTGTAGACAGTTGGCAATGAGCCATGCGTCGCAGGCATGACTAGTCCTCCGTTTGGTACCATAGCTGGCGCTGTCGGAACATCAATGCTGCTGTTCCAGAAGTCTTGCGGCGTACGCTCGAATACGTTGTTAGCGGCATCGGGGCCTGCGGTTGTGATGGGTGGAGACTGGTTTGTCATGACGTTCATTGGTTGGGCAAATGGGTCTGCGGGGAAGAACGATCTTCTGGCTAGAGACGTGCTGCCATTTCGTTTCAATGGTTGTAGAGATGGATCGATTATACTGCCAGCCACTGTATCTCTCGTGACGACTAGCAGATTTCGTTCGGCCTCCTGTGGACTGCCTCCGAGATGTTCGTCCAGTGCTTTAAACATCGATGCATGCTTGATCGATGATATGAGGTCGATGCCACTTTGTAGCTCGTTCATCTCGTGTATTACGCCGGTGTATAAGCCTGTCAACCAGCTCGGTACGACAATGACACCTGCTGCGAGCTCTGCATCATCAAGGCTCTTCTTGGCGGCGGCTAACGGAGGTATAGTCGAATTGACATGATCAGGATGAGATGCCGTAACGTAAGCGAGGGTCAGGAGGTGGGCGACCTTCAAAAAAGTTTGATGTGGGGGACCAACATCGGCTGCGGTCAGGCGAGCACCACGTGGATATGCCCCAGCGAGTGTATTGAGATTTCCCAAAGCTTGCTCTGTCCGGTCTCGTGCAGGAATGGGGGTACCTGGTAGCTGACAGACGAAGTCGCTCAGTATTCCAGACAGCTTGGTCAAGTTGTTGAAGCAACTTATGATGAAAGCAGGCTCCGACGTGCCCTGCCACGGTTCCCATTCTTCATTGCCATCTTCGTGCAGGAATGCATCAGATGGCAAGTCGTCTCTCCGACACTGAGGACGCCTGCGTAGTCGAATGCCAACTAGCGTATCAAGAATTAAGCAGCCTTGACGAGCTGCCGTCTGATCTCGAGTCACCTGACCCGTCTTCTCAGACAGATCTGTCAGAACTCGGGCTGCGAGTCCAACAGACCGCCAAGCAGATTCCCATGCGCCAGTGTGAATATCAGATAATGCGAGTAATAGAAGGGCTTGAACATGGCCAATCTTGAAAGCACCTGACAGTCCAGGAATGCACTGCCTGGCAATGTCGAAGAGACTGGTAGGAAGGGAATCAGGCTCACCGAGCCCCCCCAGCTTGGTAGTGCACGCCATGGCTGCTGCAAGCACTGCGAGATCGTCATTGTCGTGGCTGATCTGAGTTCCACCTCGTGTTTGCTCATAGCATGACCTGAGGACTTTGGGACGATCCAGGATCGGGAAATATGCATGAATCGAGCCAAAGTAACGCCCAAGAATTTCTGAAGTCGCAGTGGGCAAGCTGATTGTGCTCATCGTCAACGTCCGCCGACTCAACGAGACTTCTCCACTGGCTTCTTTGTCACACAGAGCATACTTTGTTGGGAGTATAGTGGCTAGATCTCCTATGTGGTCGTTGTCTTCATCGTCCTCGTGGTCTCGCTTGCGTTTCGATCCAGCGGCAGCTGTTTGAGCTTCTACACCAGTAAGGAAGGTCTCGAGTTCCGAGAAGACCCGGGAGTCTTTCCACTTCGAATGTAGCTCTTCACCTACCTCGCGGTGATTCCAGATGCTCGTGAGCAGTGGGCGGTCTTGTTGCAGCGTACTGATCAACAGATCCTCCAATCCCTCGATGCGGGAAAAGCTGACGGCCCACAACTTCTCGATGGCTCGTACATAGCCCTCTGGCAGACCCCTTTTCTTTGTTGCGGTGTCATATACGCAGACTGTTTCTGCGCCTATGCAATTCGAGCAGGATGGAGTTGTTCCATCACATTTATCTTTCCTGGCTCTGCATCGCGTACATGCTCGAGATACTCGAGTGCGTGCCTTTGTGACGCCACTGTCGTCCTCTGCTGTTTTGGTTCTCTTTGCTCCATTCTGCATGGTCAGACGCTACCGCTGTCGTAGATCGAAGGTCGGGATATCTGAGATGACGACGCCTTGAGTGCGGACCGCGCAAGACGCTGTCATCTCGACAGGAGGCGTCACAAGCTCCAATGCGGTTCAGTGACCATTCCAACTGCGCTGAATGAAGCTCGATCAGAGGACGGAGCAGATGCAGGCAAAGGTCTGTCGCGACTTCTTGATGCAGGCTTGGCAAGAGCTGCGCAACTTCCCGCGGGAAACTGGAAACGGAAAGAGTGTCCTCCTCTCGGCGGATGGGTCACAACTTCCGAATCTTCATGCATAGGAGATCATCCTGATTCTTGCACTTCCGATCGCAGTCACGAGCGATTGAGGCGGGCCTTGTCGTTGGTGCCATCGCGGAACCCCAGTCGCGTCATGGCGGCGTCCATACTGCTACCTGATCTGTAGACATCGGCTGGGATCTGGGAGCAATGACGAGACACTCTTCCGAGGAGCGCGCCATTCGCTCAGCTCCATCGTCGCCTTATATCCCAAACAGGACGCTGGCCTTGGGACATGATGGTGTCCGCACAAGTGGTCAAAACACTCCATCAGCCGCCACCACTAATCGGACCTTCCACCCCGACGCCTCAGTCGTTCTTGTTGGAATTCGTGGCAGTGGGAAGCGGTCGCTCGGACTGATCGCTGCGGCTGCTCTGGGACGTCGCTTTATCACTGAGGACCATTTCTTCCAGCTTACTACCGGCTTCTCGAGGCAGGACTTCCTCAAGAATCATGGCAGTGAGCTATTTCACCAGAGCGATGTTGAGGTTACGCGAAAGATGCTTGAGGAAAATAAGCATCACTGCGTGATAGACTGTGGGCTGGGAAGTATGACAAGCAGCTTGCAGGATTATCTGAGGCTCTACTGTATGACCAACCCTGTCGTCTACATTATGCGAGATATGGTGCAGATCAAGTCACTACTCAATCTGGGGGACAGATCTGTCAAGCTGCTCGAAGCTGGGGATCCCAGCCATCGAAAGTGCTCAAATTTCGAATACTACAACTTGCAGGATGATACAGCAGACGAAGGAAGCGACGAGACCGCTGACCGTTCTTCACCCACATACTCCTTCAAGCTGAGACACGCTCAGGAGGATTTCTCTCGTTTTGTTCGTCAGATCACAAATACTGCTCCGAATTACTCGTCAACATTCTCCATCGATGCTCCTCTGGAGACTAGGGCATACACGCATGCTCTCGAAATACCACTGTCCAGACTCACGGATGAGCTTGACATATCGGCCCTCGAGGTCGCTGGAGATCTTGTTGATATCATCATCGACAAGTGGAATGGTCACATGTCCAAGGTCTTCAGCAAGGCTGTTGCGTCGGTTCGGCGGCACATTGGTGTTCCAGTCTGCGTGACAAACCGCGCCACTGAGCTTGGGATCGATCTACGCATGGCCATCATCAATCACGCTCTTCGCACTGGTGTGGAATACGTAGCTATCGACCTAGATCGCGAAAGGAATCTCATCCCATCTGTGCTTGCAATGAAAGGTCCGAGCAGAATCATCGGTACTGTACAACGGAGAATACCCACTGGACAAGATTGGCGAGACCACAAATTAGTCGAGCTCGCTCAAGCCGCTGTTTCTGCCAAGTGCGACTCTGTTCGCATCATTGTGCCAGCTTTGTCACGGAATGATCTGTCAAGCGTTCTCTGGCTCCGAGAAGAGCTGCAATCCAAATTGAAGCCGACAGTACCTGTCACCATTTTTGCCTCAGGAAGCCTCGGACGAGCTTCGCAGATGCTCAACACTCACATGACGAGCGTGACTCATCCGATACTCAAGGCTGGAAATGATCAATTCGCGCCAATTCTAACATCTGCGCAATTGCTCCAAGCGCTGGGCTCTTCCTTTATGCTCGATGCCTTACAGTTCTGTATCGTTGGTGCCAACGTGTCGCAGTCGCTATCTCCAGTAATGCACAACGCTGCGTATGAGGCCACCGGGCTTAGTCACTCATACACCCTAAAGAATATTATTAGCTGGGACGAGGTGGAAGCTCTTGCCGCAGACGATTGCTTTGGAGGCGCCAGTGTTATACAGCCATGGAAAGTCAAAGCCATGGAGAAGGTATCTTCCCTAAGTCACCACGCAAGAGCCATCGGGGCCGTCAACACTCTTATTCCACTTCGCAAAGATGCCAACGGCAGAATGCCGCCTCTTGCTACTCAGGCATACAATCGCAACCAGGCTGGTCCAATAGCTGCATGGCATGGTGACAACACGGATTTCATCGGCATCAAGGTCTGCTTGAGCCGGAGTTTGTCACCGCGTAACGTGATTCAGCCGAAGACGACGGGCTTGGTCGTTGGTGCGGGTGGTATGGCGCGAGCAGCCGTATATGCTATGCTCCAGCTGGGCTGCAAAAACGTCTTCATCTACAATCGGACACTTGCTAACGCTAGGGCCGTGGCAAGTCACTTCATGAGCCAGTCCTCAAGAGACGGAAAGGCGCCATCATCTGCTGCAGGTGGTCTGAATGTGCTGGTACTGGAAAACCTCGAACAAGCTTGGCCGTCTGGATTCGCAATGCCGACAATGGTCGTATCCTGTGTCACGCATGAACGAATCGACGGCAACACCGAAGCAGTGTTCAAGATGCCAAAGCAGTGGCTCGAGTCTCCCTCTGGAGGCGTTGTTGTCGAGATGGCATACAACCACGTAACTGCACTTGTACAGCAGATCACGCAATTCCGAGTCGAAACTGGCATTCCATGGGTCGTGGTTCCGGGAGTTGAGACTCTGATCGAGCAAGCTGTTGCGCAGTTTGAGATTATGGTTGGTCGTCGCGGGCCCCGATCTGTGATGACGGCGGCTGTCAAGTCTGTCATGAACGACAAGCGATACTTGACCGACTTTGGATCCTGGAGGGCTTCAGATTGATAGCTCCGTATCGACGACGTTAGAGCCCGCCTGGTCCAGCTGAGTGCGAGTTCGGGCACATCGGTCGTCAAGTCTGTGAGGATGCGGTTTTATCTTCACTTCGAGCACAGATTGATTCATGAGTCAAGATCAAGCGCGTCACCGTTTTCAGGCTCTCCGCTGCTGGCCGGACGTGTCGAAAAGCCTTGGCAGCGACCACCGGATAAGCGAGCTTCACGATGAATCAAGCATTCGCTCCATCGGCCGGGCACTTTGTCGACTTCTACACCGCCATGGCTACGAATCAATCAAATCGATTGCTCAACCTCCCAGGCGAACTCCAAACTGCAATCTACAAGCTGATCATGCCACGTCGGAGGATCGTGTTATTCCTCCAAGAACCGGACCTCGATCGGTACAGACCGGGTCACTTGCAGTGGCTGTCTAGAATGATGGTAAGCATGTCACCCTCCAGTGATGGGGACCGAGACCTGTACAATATTTCGTCTGGCTGTGTCCGACATCGTCTCCTTCGACCGGGACAATGCAAGAATGGAAGTGCTGATGAACGCTTCCAGGGACCACCTTCGTCACGACGAGGCCGACTGCGTCGTCTCTGCTCAGTATTTATCTGGTACACGTTCGGTGCTGGGAGTCGAGCCCAGTTCCTGCGTGTTATTCGACTTTTCCCAACTTGCAAGGCCATGTATCTTGCGCTGAAGCCCATGATCTGGGATCTGGTGACAGTGGTGTTATACGCTGACTGGACTCTCGCCATGCAGTTCTGGACTGTCAGAGAAAAGATCGCAAGTCGCAACTATCCTTTGAGGTACCTCGACATTCGAAAAGCAAGTGCAAGGTTCATCCGGAAAGAACTCAAGCGGTTGATCATGTGCTTTCGGCAGCTCAAAATGGTCACTATACTTCCAGATTGCAAGACGTGGCATATGTTGCTTGCAATCGTGGAGATTGGGAAACAATGCGGACTGTCGAATGCATACGTTATGTGAAGGGAGCCAACACGGACCGGGGCTGTGCGCATGCACGTGGTTGGCCAACGGGGCTTGAAAGTGGTAAGTGTGTCGAGTCTATACATTTCAACGTGCTCGCTGAGACTTGTGAACACAGTGGGTCAGCTTTGACACAGCATATGGACACCGATCACCCCGAGTGAATGGTCACTCTGTCAAGACGTCGCTTTTGCGTCGTTGTGGGAACTTTGTGAAGTCATGGACTGGATGGTCAAGCCATGAAGTTGAATGTGGTCTCCGTCGTCGTGGACCCGAGGAATCGAGCAGTCAACAACTCGCACACTCTAAGTGTCACGATTCCACCTTCACTTCAGGCATCGTTGAAGCCGCATCTCATGAGTCAGGCAAATGCCGAGTCTGCCTTGTCTTGGCAACGGCTGTTCATCACTTGCACGTTTCCATCCTTCTGAGATCGCCTTTTGACTACCGACCTACTTCCATCTTCCAGCCCCTCGCCTACCCTCGCGTTGCTACGCAAGTATGGTAGCCGACACACCCAACACGTTGGTCACGATCCCAAAGGAGATTCGCGATCTCATATTGGCAAACCTCCTTCCAAAAAGCGCAGTCCAAATCGAGTTGAAGACGGTGCGGGTACGACGCCATCCAGCTCAGCATAAGCCAGGGAACGCTTCGCAGAATAAAGCCGATTGTTCAGAGTACCGTACCTACCTACGCATCGATGCCGACGAATCGAAATGGCTCAACACCAATTCTGAGCTCGCTGCCTTCAATGCTGCACTGTCCGTTGTACACGTTTGCAAGCAACTTCGCATCGACTTGTGGCGACAACTTTGGGAATCGGTCACAGTGGTCAACGTGGACGCCGAGAAGGCTCTTCTATTGCGAAACATGTTCGAACCACAATCATGTCCTGTGAAGAGACTTCTCATTACGGACAGAAGTCTTATCGCGGATATTGAACGTCCGACAACCTTTCGCAAAGCGCTTGTCAAGATCACCAATACCATGAAAGACCTCGAAGTTGTTACCGTACACTATAGCCCTCATTCTCGTCTTACAGACAGTGGAATGGGGAGGCTGGCCACTGATTTTGATTCATCAAATCTGACGCACATCTATGTCGTCCCCTCGCCTCGTAGTCCGCGACATTTCAGGCGTGTGCAGCTCACCATTGATGGGGTGGCTGCCCCAGATGATGTGAGTATTCTCCTCATTGCCGAACAGGCGTGGGTGCTAACGAAATTCCAGATGCAGAAGTACGAGCCCTCGTCAGAAGACGTAGCAGAGCTATGATAGCTTAGCACTTTTTCAACGCAGTCGACCTTGTCTACTCGTTCACGGGGATTGGCTTTGAAGCGCGTGCTGTCTGCTGGGTCGCGCGTTGGCTCGGCGTCTAGAAGACAGCTCTGCTATCAGACGTCGACAATCGATGAGCGCAGTCGTTGGATGGGTGGCGAATACGCAGGCAACGAAGGATGGAGAGTTGGCTCCCTCGACTAAGGACCGTGCTAGTACCAGGAGTGAATAGGACCATCCGGTCCATGATATTTTGTATTCAGTCGCTTGCTAATCGCGTTTCCGCTCTCTGCGAAAATGGCAGCCAACCCGCCGAATCCGCCGCTTCGACTACCCGTAGAGATACTTACCATGGTTGTCGGGAACCTTCTGTCAAGGCACACTCGTCATCGACATGCAGAAGATACAAAGCAGATGGATTGCTACCCCAGGGTACCGCTCCACCCACCCCGAGGCCATCGCCACATTCAAGCGCGCTCTTCCTGCCCTGCATATCTGCAAGACAATTTGACGGTACGCATGGTGGCGTCTCTGGGACTTGGTCACGCTCAAGAACATCCAAACCGCCGATCCGCTGCTCTTGCAAGCCATATTCAAGCCCGAGGGATGTCCAGAGGGGATGGAAGGTTGTCCGATGAAAATGATTCTCTTCGCAGATCTTGGAACCTGGGCTCGATATTGCCCGAGAGCGTCCGACATGATCAGTGCTCTTCGGCGCCTCGAATCTGTAACTATCAATGTGTATCCGCGCCGGGATGCGAATAGGGTCCTGGAGATCTTCATATGCGACTTTCAGCCTTCCCGCTCGCGCAACGTTTACGTACGAAAGTCACAGCGTCGTCGAGAGCCTCAACAAGAGATACAATTCTGCCTGGACGGAGTGACAGCCCCTGCGCAAGTGCAATCGCACCTCATTATCGAAGGCCATTTGTCTGAGGCAGTAAGTGCACCATCGCCAGGAAAATTACTCGTTTGTAGCTGATAGGTGACTAGGACCTAAAATACTTGAAGAAGCAAATCTGGGGCGCGGGCCATCGCGGCCGACACAGGTGCGAGTCGCCCTGAACCTCTCCTCTACGGGTGCGATCTGTGGCCTCAGAGGGACGATCGACATAAGTGCGCCAAGTCGAGTCGTCGTTTGATCAAGGGTATGCGAGGCCACAACGACGAGTTACAAGGATGCAATAGACGAAGGACAAGGTTCACGGAGCACAAAGCGCCGCGCGTTCGGAGTGAGAGCGACGCTCATGCTGAAGGCCAAGAACGCTATCTGCCAGAGATCAATGATCAGCCTTCGATCGCTTGCGCACTACGACTCCCGGCAGGGCGGAAAATCGGCACGGAAACCTCTTCCAGCAGCACGCGTACTCTTGGCAATCTATGGGTGTGGTGGAGCTGGATCTGATAAACGTCCACCCAAGGATCTGGGTGCGGTCGCACAGATCTACAGATCGCCTGGGAACGGTGTTTGTCAAGCATCGCACCCCAGGAAGTCTCGAAATTGGGCACATATTCATGCACAGGGAATGCCTACCTGCGAAATGGCGGAAATGCATCTCCGGCAGCGCGACGATCGTCGTGGGAGACTTCCTGGTCAGTCATTTTGACCTCCACGTCTCTCAGATCGTGCCACTTATAAGTACATGGCTTCAGCGGTAGCTTGCAGACTCGGAAGTCTATATCGTGGGAATATCCCTAGCGCAAACTTACTGAGTTGGATCTTGTGTTGCGAGTATCACGCCACCTGCATCTGCCATCTATCACGCCACCGTCGTCCCTCTAGCTACCGCCGTCCATCTAGCTACCTCATAGACCCTTCAACTTCGCCGTCATTTTGCAGCTTGTCGCTCCAGCACTCGGACATCATGATCAACTACTCACGGACAATGCTCGGGCCCAAACCTGTATCACCCAGACCGGAGAACCCAAAACCATGGCCAGGGATCTCTTAATACTTCTCGCGGCAGCTTCTCGTCTCGTGAATCGAGATTCCGGCGGCAAGAGCGTACTGTAGCCGGTCGCCTTCAAGTCTGCCGCGCAGTGTATAGACATGGAGGCACTGGTGGAAATTCATGGTCAGGATGTCGGTATGGTCAGCAACTTGGCAGAGTCCACGTCCACCCCGCCACAGAGTCCGTTCCTGGGCGAGAAATACGCTGAGAAGTTGATGCTGTTCAGCAGCCGGTGGTGTCACTACTTGCCGGGCAGCCACGTTCCACCGCAGCAGCCACCAGTCACGTGGCTCAAGTCTGCCTCTTCTTGGCGACCCTCACAGATTGCTTTCACCTTCAATCATCATTCGACCGCTGGAAGACTGTCTGGCAAGTTCCGACTCGTTCTTTATCCTTGGCGCTCGACTCGATCTCCTCGCAATTTTGGGCAGACATGTTGGGCGACGATCCGAAAACGTTTCTCGCGATTCCTCAGGAGGTTCGAGACTTGGACCTGAGATATTATTCTGAGACGAATGGTTTTCATAGTTCTGAAGTCGACCGAGATGCAAGTTTTTTCAACAGCTCAGAATCCGGAAACGTCCTTAAGAGTCACGCTCTCTCGAGTGTCCGTGCGCATCGAAGACCATGCGAGCCGCACATACTCTCTGAACCCTCTCGACACCTTCAAGCTTACACTCGTCCTGCTACACGTTTGCAAGCAGCTACGCACTGAAACGTGGTGGCATGTCTGGAACCCCGTGACGTTTGCCAATGACCGACCCGAACGCCTCCCGCTCCTGCAAGATGTGTTAGATCCGCAGGAATGTCCCTTCAAGAGAATGTTGATCCACTGCAGCTTTCGCCCGTGCTTACGGCCTCAGCGGATGAAAGCTGTCAGAGCTCTGGGCAACCTTGAACTTGTGACCATAAGTATCCCATTGTGGTATCGGAAACGCCACTTTCTCGCAAAACTTGCGCAGCACGCCCAGCCCTCACGTTTACTGAAAGTCTACGGCCGATGCTCTCTTCACAAAGGATTCGATACGATGCAGCTCACCATCGACGCGGTGGTTGCTGATGATGCCATGGGTGTTCTCCCCATTGACCAACAGGCGTAGGCACGAACAAGCATTCAGATGCATAAGGTCCAGCCTTTGTCGGAGGTGGCAGCATAGCTACGATAGCCTCGACCTTTTCAATGCATTCGAGCTTGTCTCAATGCCTACAGCCCTCCAGTCTACGACATGTCTGCTGGGACGAATGGCGGGTAAAGATTTGGTCAAGAGCTCTCTACCAGATGTCGACAAGGAACAAGGGCGGTTGTAGGACTGTCAAAAGGGGACACACGAACGTCAGGAAGCTTATACTACCTAACCAGGACAGTGCTAGTACCAGACATAAACGTGCTTCTGGGACTGAGTCGAATGCTGGTCAACAAATTGCAGCACTGCGGTGGTGTATAGACAGAAGCGAGGAATAGCCGCCGAAGGCAGTAGACTTGTTGGCAGCTACATCTAGAGTTGCGTAGAGTCTCTGGTTGGGATCTATGAAGTTACATGCGATGGATAGCAACCCCGGAGATTGAGCGAATCAACTGCTGTTCGCTACACAGGTATGGCTTTTTGGTGTGCCCGAATCCGAAAGTCACAACTACTGTCGCCAGTCAGGTGAAATACACCATCGACAGATCGCATGAATCGCATATTGGTCACAGCACGACTCATATTGATGGTCTGCGCGTATGTATGGTGGAAGTTTCAGAATTCCGCGAGTTCAGTGCAAATGCCAGCATCACCAGGTCACGTTGTCTTGGCAAATCCACGAGTCGACTTCACCCTTGTAGCCGTCACCCGCTGCATACCGGTGCAAATGTGCTTCGCTGCTTGGGTCACGCTCCTTCTATTCCCAGCAGACTCTACCTACCCCATATGACGGCCGACGCATAGATTGTGCAGATCGAGGTATACCATGTGACCCTTGATTTGATATCAGCAAATCTTCCTCCAATGTACAGTGTATTTATCTATCACCTCGAGGTAGGGAATAGCAGGATAGCCTTCGCTAGCGGTCTACCACAACGGAGTCATTCTCAGTTATCGCTCTCAGCACATGCAGATTGCAATCGCGACGAGCGGTCCAGTCCATCCAACCCGGCGATCTCGATACAATCACTTGCGCTATCTGTGTTCTACATAACTACGCCACAATTTGCAAGGAGATATGGTGACGTTTCTGGAACTCGATAGCGCGGAAGATCATCAGTGGTCTGCCGGCTGGTGTCGTTGCCAACATTTTCAGGTCGAAAGCCAGGCCTAGAGGCCTTAGCAAGATCTCCAATACAGAAACTACTCTTCGAAGGAAAGTGGAAACTTGGACTTGCCGCTACACCGAAAGTGAAGTGCATCGTCAGCATCTTCCAAATTCGACGCTTGTGGGAGAGTGATCATCGCCGGTAAAGAATGGCCATCGACTGGAGAGTGCGACCATCGACATAAATCTGTGCGTGGCTGCAACAGACAATCTGGGCGACTCGCATGGGACATTTGTCACAGGATTCTCCGTCCGTCAGACTCCTTCAGCATGTATGTTCGCAAACAGTATCGACGTTGTGACTGTAGTGACACAAACGAAGAGATACAACCCTCAGTCAGCGGAGTAGCGGCGATGTCAAACATAGCGTCGCATGTGGCTTTCAGCCAACCTTGTCTGTAGCAGTAAGTATTCTTTCCTAAGCGGGAGCCAGGACTGGTAGCTGATCGCCATGTAGAACACGGAATGTCTAAGTCTCGACCTTATGACATTGGTGCCCCGGAGATGCTGCTTGCTAAACATCATGAATAGCCAAAAATTGAGCTCTGGCGATATATGTGGTGCTCTCATTGAAGCCTGCTAGCACGATGTCCCTGGCATCCGGCGTCAGCGCTCGAGACAGGCCGCGTATATCTTCCCAGGTTCCTCGACATTGCGGCATGACGGCACGGAAACCTCTTCCAACGGTCTCGTTCGTGCTTGGCGCTCGGTCGTCTGGTGGACCTGGGTCTCTTGAGTCCATCCAAGGGAGGGGGTACATTTCCACGCTCTTGTTGTTCTAGCATAGCGCCGCAAATCGTCTGACCAAAAAGCCACTATTCATGCACCAGAATCACGTTTACCATGCCAGTATCCCATCGCCCATCGCCCGTGGCCCCACGATCGGGGTGCCGGGGATCGTCGGTTTTCCATCCTGAATGTCACATCTCCCAAATAGTGCCATGAAGAAGTCCACGGCTCTGCCACGGGCTCGTTGAGCCCCCACCGCAGTCTATTTTCGCCCTCAGACGCAAGAGCACCGAGTCGCTCCCGCTCATGAAACCGATAGCACCTTTGTCTATCAGCCACATACATCCCGAATATTGCGATCTCATTTGATTGAACCATACAAGCTCATCCAGTGATCTCATTACTCACCACAAACAATGCTCGGTCCCAAACCCGCGAACCCCAAACCGCAGAACCCGAAACCATGGCCTGGTATTTCTTGATGGTTGGTGGAAATTGTCACAGCAGGACGGTACTGAAAGACTCGTACAATCATTACGGCGTGCGTCGATGGGTCATCACGGGGAAGTTTGAGGGCGACCAGACCAGTCATAAAGAAGCTGCTGTTGGCTCTAGCTCAAGCGTTTGTTTGTCGGGCGGCCTCCGCTTACTAGCATCCGCTGCTGGCATTAGGAGGGGATTTGTTGAAGATGACTCGGCCTTCGATTCCGACCTCGTCGGTACAGAATTCGCTGAATTCAATTCTCGACAGCGGGTCGACGACGTCAGAGAGGTCGAGTACGTCGGAGTTCTCAAGGCTAGGGTGGACCATTTCACACAGGCTCGAGCTTCCGCCACATCTGTGTGTCTGTCAGCGTCTGTAACCGGTCGTCAATGAGAACAACACTTTACATTACCATCAACAGCCGTCCCAACGACGGTGAGCTGCATGCGAGAGAAAGTTTCATCTGTGGAGTGTTTGACATAGACTTGTCTTAGAGAGAACGAATGAATCACACTCGCAATCTTGGCCACGCCAATGTTGGTCAGTCCTGTACCTCCAAAGTGTATGGTCACAACTTCGACGTGTCCGAGGTGATGCAGAGGTTCGATGATCACAGGCACTGTATCAAACCACCACCGCGTTGTAGTGATAAGGACGCTGTGAACAGGGCATGCTTGTGGACAGAAGATGTTCCGCAGTGACAGAGCCTGTTGGGCGTCAATATCTACCACTGTTGTCAACCCCACACGTGCCACCACGCTACACGGCGAAGCTGCTTACAGACTCGCACGAAAGACAGCATATCCTTGAAGGCGTCAAGTTTGGAGGGGGAATCCAATTCAGTTGGCTTTTCGAGCTTCTGCATTGACAGCGTTATGCGTACGGTCGTTCGTAAAGATTGGGGCTCGTTCCGGAAAGCGTGTCTTGGTTCCTGCTCATTTGCATGACGTAGCAGTCGTATCATTTCCAGATAGACTAGCACGGCACTTTCCGGAAGAATATTTGCTACTACAAGATCGCGGATTTCTTTAGGAAGTGTGAGCAGCGTCTTGGGATTATTGTCTGACATAGCTGCGTAGACGGTGCGTTGACTGGTAAAGAACGGTGCCGGAGAAGCACGTGTACACTGAACTTCCCGAGGGCACTGCTGCCAATGTAGTCGACGTTTTGAAGTGCACATATCCTAGGACGAGGGCCCGCTCGAGTGAATGCGGGGAGACGAGACGATAGCAATCAGTGCCTCAAGGCCCAAGCGTGACCCCGCTGTCAGCTCGAGCATACCACGTATAAAACCCTCCCGGGCTGTGAACAGAAGAAGTGAGTGGCGGTCGCACTGGTAGACTCCTCAGGATGCAAGTCGTGTCCAAATCGTACAGCGCCCTCCCTAGCCAGGAAACTCATGATGACTACTTCCACCCAAGTGGTTCCCAAGTGAGGCTCATTCCAAACCCATCGACCTGCTCGGCAAGACAACTTAATCCATCAGCGCTATTGCTGGCCGTCGAGTTGGGCAGAATGCGCAGCTTTCGTGTCCACAGCTATATGAGTTCCATGGCGTGGAAAGAAGCATCGTGGAGCGCCCACAAAAGTTTCTTGGCGCAGCACAATTTCCCCGGACCTCCTTGCATGGTGGTTGAATATCTTCAACTTCCATCCACAGTCCGCCCGATGATTATCAGGAACTGCAAACCAGACTGATCAGGAGACAGCTCGTGCAACATGGGCTCCGTAAATTCGCTGCGGGAGCAGCTCAAGTACGAAGTCGTCCCGCTGAAGTTTGGGACAAGTGGCCGCCGCGGAAAAGTCGTCGACCTGACCCAGCTAGAAATCTACACCAATGTCACCGGCGAGATCGAATATCTACTGTCTTTGGAGTCCTCCAAGGGAGGCATCTCGAAAGGAGATGACTTCTACTTCGCCTACGACCTGCGGCCTAGCTCAACAGAATTGGTAGAGAATGGCAGAGGTGGCATTGCCCAGGCGGTCGTCCAGGCGGCCTCTGACAACGGACTCACGGCTATCAATCTTGGCGCGATTCCAACTCCGGCGTTGACTTACTACGCGTTGTCCCATGGGAAGGGTTCTATCATGGTCACAGGCAGTCATATACCCTTCGATCGAAACGGTATAAACTCAATACTTCGAGGGGCGAACTGCTGAAGAAGGACGAGGCTCCCATCAATGCTAGCGTCGAGCGCGTGCGGGAGCGTTTGCTGGAACAGTCTGCTAACGAGTCGCTTTTCGATCAGCAGGGCCGCCTCCGGAGCGGGAACACGGATCTGCCCAAAGTCCTGGGCGATGGGCGGGACGCGTACATCAAACGCTATCTGGACTTCTTCCCTAACCAGCCACTCGCAGGATTGAAACTGCTCGTGTACCAGCATTCAGCCGTCGGAAGGGACGTCGTGGTAGAGATACTGTCGCAGCTCGGAGCAAAATGCACACCCGCCGGTCGCAGCTCTACTTTCGTCCCAATTGACACCGAAGCCGTCGACGTCGAACAGCTCGACACCATCCAGAAGCTGATCGACGCGACTGGTCACTCCTTCGACGCCGTCGTCTCAACCGACGGCGACAGCGACCGTCCACTCCTCGTCGCCCCAGACGGAAACGGAAACGGAAACAAAGGCCTGCGCTTCTTCGGCGGCGACCTACTGGGCATGATCGTCGCAGAATATCTCGGTACCGACGCAGTCGTCGTCCCAATCAGCTCAAACGACGCGATCGACCGTGGTGCGCTCGCATCCGTGCTGGAACCGAAGACGAAGATCGGCAGTCCATACGTAATCGCAGGAATGGAAACAGCAACCAAGAGCGGACGGCGACGCGTCTGTGGCTGGGAAGCGAATGGCGGCTTTCTGACTGCATCCGATATCGAGCGCGACGGCAACGTCCTCAAAGCCCTCCCGACCCGTGACGCTGTTCTGCCGCTCCTGTGCGTCCTTTCCGCAGCGAAGCAACGCAAGCTTTCCGTGCCAGAACTATTCGCCACCCTCCCTGCACGCTACAGTCGCGCCTCCTTGCTGCGGAACTTCGCAAGATCAGCTAGTCTGCGAATCCTAGCGCGCTTCTCCCAAGACCAACCACTGGAGGATACCAAGAAGGAGCTACTTTCTATCTTCACGAAGGATCAAGGCTTCTCAGAAATCTCACGAATTGACTATACAGACGGCCTACGACTCATCTTCGAGAACGGTGACGTGGCGCACGTGCGTCCTTCGGGCAATGCCGACGAACTGAGAATCTATGCTGTAGCGGATACGCAAGCCCGGGCAGACGAGATCGTGGAGATGGGCATTAAGCAGCCAGATGGGCTGTTGCGGCTGCTGGAGAAGGTCAGCTCTGAGTGATGAGCATACAGTCGGTGCGCTCAGACTTGTAATGCTTTAGTCTTGCGTTCGCTGGCTGGAGTCTGCGGGGGGTGGAGTCCAAGTGGAAGCCAGTTCGATAGAAAAAGAACCAGGTCTAAATATCGAATATAATTACACTCGTGCCAAAGATCACCTGGGCAGAATCTTCAGAATTTCTTAGCCCATCGTAAGAACATAGTCTTTGCATCCATACATTCACAGCTGTGGCAAGGAACACTTTGCTCCTGCCCAGGGGGAAGGGGCAGTCGCGGGTCAGCCGACACATCATGTAAGAATTAAGGCAGGTGGGAACCACTTCCTTAGAAATCTGGGGAAGCTGGGGAGGCGATTGCTTGGCACAGAGATGGAAGCTTCCCACGCGCGGCTTACTCCACTCATCCTACTGGGCTTTGTGCCGATCCTTCTCTGCCTGGCCCGGGAATCTCGTCAATGCCCCGAGCTTCAGGCAATATGCCCATCACACCGGGCATCCTGGACCATGTACCGCCGGGAAGGATGCTTTGATGCACAGGTCCACTCGGTGCAGGCACGATGGCGTCTGATAAAGACCACAGGGCCGAGGCGACTACTGCCACTCGTGGTAAGAAGCGCCAGCGCGGCGACATGGAAACGTCGTCAACGCTAGGTCGGCGCAAGGTAGCTTGCCAGACGTGCCGGAATCGCAAGGTCAAATGCGATCTCAAGCGTCCTATCTGCAGCTTATGTGCAGCAGCTGACAATGAATGTGTCTATGTTACCGATCCGCCTAAGCAGACGTAGGTAGACATTTTCTCTGGCTCTATGTCCCGCTGACGAAGTTAAGGCTAGAAAGTGTCGCGGAGACCCTGACCGGCCGCTTAGATCATGTCACGAAACAACTCGATGATCTCAAGGCAGCAGTTCAAGCCAACAACTCTCAGCTTCCGTCACTGGTCCATGCTTCCTCGCACGATTCATCACTGCTCAAAAGCCCGCCAGTACCGGGCGGTCCAGTAGCCCAATCGAGTCGGGACTTCTCACACATACCGCCTCACCGGACTACTGCAGACACCGTGCTCACGTGGCCTATCTTTGGTGGTAGATTCGAGCCCAATCATCTAATCCAGCCCTTACTGTGCAATCCGGATGTGTCCGACTCGCGAGAACACTCGAATTCTGTCTCAGAGAAGGACAACTATGCCCTGACAACTTCAATCGGACCTCTGGAGGATGAGCGCATTCCGACCCTAGTGGACAGCTTCCTGCTCAATGTTCACACCAAGAACCCAGTGCTCGACGTCGAAACGCTCATTGTCAGGGGCAGAGAGGCGTCAACACGCGGTCTTGGCTACGATGCTCACAGCTGCATTATACTGCTGGCATGCGCTTTAGGTTGCATTGCAAAGCCCTTCCAACCTGATGCTGCCACTCCCAAAGTAGCCACATCGAAGGAACTACAAATGGGTGAACAGTGTTTCGTGCTGGCTTGTCGGCGGCTAGGCCTGCTCAAACAAACAGTGCTAGCTGCTCAATGCCATTTCTTTGCAGGAGGTGAGTCAACAACCGAAGTCTGGCTCAGGCTAACAATGCAAGTCTACCTGATGTACACTCTGCGACCAATGCTGTCATGGCAGCATTTCCACCAAGCTTCTACGACTTATCAGCTGTATCTGAAGACGAACGGACGCTTGATCGAGCACATGACTGTGGTGGAGCAGGGCCACAATGCTCTGCAGCCCGGTAGTGCTCAATATCGCAAGCAGGCCCGCCTTGAACAGCGCTTATACTGGTCATGCTTCAAGTCGGAAGCGGAGTTTCGAGTGGAACTTCCACTCCCGCAATCCGAACTTGCAGACTATGAGTACCCCAGATTGTTTCCTTCGCCACCGTCGCCACCGTCACCGCATCAGTACGAGGATGTAGATGGCCATACAGCCGACGAGCACTCGTCTCACGCGCTGAACTTGCATAATGACGAAGCCGCGGAGTCCATACGACAAACCGAAAGCTGGTATTACTACCTGACAGAAGTCGCCCTTCGTCGGATTGGCAATCGAATCATCAACACATTCTTCGCAGGTGGCCATGAAAGTTGGACATACATCGAGCCATATCTGGACATTGCTGTTGAGTTCGAGGCCCAGGTAAGCTCATGGTACGCAAACCTGCCGCCAGCTATGCAACGATACGAGACGAATTCCACCATCAAAGCTCCGCAGAAAGAGTCCGCAGGCGGTGTGGCAGCCGACCACGTTTCTAGAGAACTGAGCTGGGCGACCGAGAATCGACTGCTCGAGATGAGGTCCTGGCTATACCAGCCATTCCTGTACTACCTCGTACACGTCAAGCCGCTTGCTCCGACGCAAGGGATGTCAAGCCCTGTCAGCTTTACAAGCAGCGGCACATACATGGGACTGAGCCCCGAAGGAGCAAGTGTGTACTGGAGCTTCATTCAGAGGGGCATCGAATGCAACTTGACCATCTTGGATACGCGAACATTGACACATCGACACCATGGACTCTGGTACGACCTGAGGGCGAGTGTTTGCGCGTCCTTCATCCTGCTCGCCACTGTCCGAGCCGGCTATACAGACCTCATACCTGGTGGTCTAGCAACCTTGGTGGGGACCTCTCCACAGACTCCTGGGGCAGAGATGCAGCGTCCCAGAACGTCATCGTCTGGATCTGCCGTACCCAGGCCCAGCCAAGTTGGTGGTAAGCTTGGCAAAGTACTAGATCAGCTTCGATTCTGGTCGGACGAAGCTCCTGAAATGATTCGACATGCAGATGTCCTCGAAGGTCTCATACTGGAGATGGCTGCTTAGACACAAAATCCGTTCTCCCCGAGGCACGAAAGCCTTGCGAGGAAGAATACCCCAGATCTTCTGCCAACATTGACCTGCATGTATGCCTAAGCGACTGCAGACCATTTCCCCAGGAACAAGATTGAAGCTGTACGTCAACCGCGCCACGCCGTCGGCTCGTACGCCGATGAAAGCCAGGGCCTGCTGCGCGGAAATTGCGTTCGTGGGCGACCGGGGAGATCTCGAGATTTCCACGAAAGTCAATATGCACTTCTCCGCACTGGTCAATGCCTCGAAATTACATCATAGCCAATACTTCAGAGATCGACATCTAGATCGCCCAATCACGGGAAGCGCAGAACGTGGCAGCCAAACGGATACACCACTCCACGTAGCGTCGAAGCGTCAAGCTTCGTTTTGAGATTTCGCCTTATGTGGGATTGACCGTTGCTTGTCCACCGACTCCACGGGGAACCCATAAGCTTTGCCCGTTGGCCCAGCTATATAGTCTTGAGAATGGCGCACGACTTTGATAGCTCGTCACCCACCTAGTGAAAGGTGCCAAAAACATTGAAGATTCTGTAACCATCAGCTACACGCCCGAGTCGCTAGCACTATGGACAAAATCCCAAGGTACAATGTTGTGCACAAGTTGCGGAAACGCAATCTACTCATCGCGATCAATTGCCTGGCTGGACTGAGCATCTTCGTAAGTTAAAGAGCGGCACTCACCAGCATCCTCGACGTGCTGACCTCCCTCCTATGCAGTTCTTTGGATATGATCAAGGCATGATGTCCGGCGTCAACAACGCCAAGGACTACTATACCATCATGGGTTTTGGCCACCAAGGTCCGGATGGCGCGCCTGTGATAACAGACTCATTGCTGCAAGGTGGCATCGTCAGTGTCTACTACCTCGGCACGCTCGTTGGTGCTCTGGTTGGCGGCATCGTTGGCGACAAATATGGCAGAATCAAGGCGATCGCGTTCGGTAGTGTTTGGGCCATCCTCGGTGCTTCGCTGCAGGCGAGTGCGCAGAATCATGTCTGGATGATCTGCGCTAGGCTGATCAATGGTTGGGGTACTGGTATCCTGAACGCCATTGTTCCAGTCTACGCCACCGAGACCGCCGATCATACCTCTCGTGGCCAATTTGTGGCAATTGAGTTCACGCTCAACATATTTGGCGTTGTCGTTGCTTACTGGCTTGAGTACGGCTGCTCTTTCTACAAAGGCGGCGAGAGCTCCTTCGTCTGGCGCTTTCCTGTCGCCTTCCAGCTCTTCCTCCTGCTCGGCCTCCTCATCGGCTGCTGGGCTTTTCCCGAAAGTCCTCGCTACCTGACCAAAGTCGGCCGTGGAGACGAAGCTCGCTACATCCTCGGCCGTCTACGCGGCGAAGACGGCGACGACGCCGGCAAAGCCGACGCAGAATACGAGGACATCAGGAATATCGTCGAACTCGAGAAGGAAACCGCGTCAGAACAACACTACTACAAGATGCTATTCGGCATCGGATCCGGAAAGCTACACACCGGTCGCCGCGTACAGCTAGTCATCTGGCTCCAAATCATGCAAGAATGGATCGGTATCGCCGGTGTAACAATCTACTCACCCACCATATTCCGCATCGCCGGCATCGCCAACAAAGACGTCCAATGGATCGCCGGCCTCAACACCATCACCTACATGCTCTCCACCTTGATCTGCGTCTTCACTCTCGACCGTATCGGCCGCCGCTGGACCCTCTACTGGGGCTCCGTTGGCCAGGGCATCACATTATTCCTCGCCGGCGGCCTCTCGAAACTAGCCAAGGACAGCGGCAACACCACCGCCGGCAACGGCGCCGTCGCAATGGTATTCCTCTTCACCATGATCTTCGGCGCCACCTGGCTTACAGTTCCCTGGCTGTACCCCGCCGAGATCTTCCCACTCAACATCCGCACCAAGGGCAACGCCTGGGGCGTCGTCGGCTGGAGCATCGGCAACGGCTGGCTCACCCTCCTCTGTCCGGTCATGTTCAGCGCGATCAGCGAGTACACGCTCTTCATTTTCGCGGCGTGCAACATCATCACCATCCCGATGGTCTGGGCGCTGTATCCGGAGACGAATCAGCGGACACTGGAGGAGATGAATTTGTTGTTCGCGAGTGATAGTCCGTGGGTGTGGGACGCGGAGAGCAATTATAGGCGACTGGTGGAGGAGAATCCGGGGTTGGTGAAGGCGGCGAGGAGGGGGAGCAGTGTTGTTGGTGGTGATGTTGAGGGGCAGTTGAGGCAGACTGCTGCGGGAGAGAGGAAGTGGTCACTGGCGACGGATGGACAGAGGAGGGCTAGTCAGGCGAACACCGAGATGGCGGAGCATGTTAGCGATAAAAGTGGGAAGGAGGTTTGAGAGGTCCTCGGAGGGGCAGATTTACATCGGTACTATGGCGCATTCACATCGATGGGAATCGTTACAGGGCAACGGAGCATTGTGTTGAGAAAGGCCGAGGCGTACGGCAGATTTTGCTGAAGCGGGAGGGCTATTTGGCTGAAAGAAGTAGGATCTCGCGGACAAATGCACATTGCGCAGGAAAGGATAAGATGTCACTGACCGTCGTTTCATGATTTCTTCAAATGAATATGCGTTTTCTATCTGGGAAGTCTCAATACAATCTCTGAGTCGTCGACAGAGTCCTCGCACTCCTTGATGCCAACCAGCTGACACTCATGTCAACATTTGCTCTATGAGACTTCCTCGCATAACTTTGTGGGGCATCATAAACTTCAAACTCATTCATGCTTCAGGACAGCATTCATCATCACTTCGTAGCCCGTAGGCAGAGTCGTCGACTGGGCTTTCCTGTGCTCCGTGAAGTCAACCGTGGTGTTGTGATGACGCCGTCGCTGTGCTGAAGTGTCAAGACCCAAAACCATAACCGCAATGCAAACCCAAAGGGAATTCCGCCCTACCCATCGCTCCTTCAGTCACCGCCGTCAGCGCCGAAGAAGCCAGCATGATAGACGCCATCGAACAAGCGCCTCAGCTCAGCCCTAGGCTCACCAACTCCCTGACCGGCCTCGTCCTCGTGATCCCACACAAGCTCCTGCACCTTGATAGTTGGCAGCAGACCCAGCATGACACAGTTCGGTCCGGCCTCCGCCGTCGGATCCAGGTGGGCTGGGAACTCGAACAGGCATGCAGTGTATCGATCATGCATTGACAAGTTCGCACGGAACTGCAGAGCCAGGTGGAATATCAGCGCGAGGGACTCCAACCAGTCTTCCTGCCACTGGAAGTCGGCAATCGGATGGGCAGTACTTGGATCGGGGCGGTGGAATTTAGTCTGCTCCTTGGTGATCGGAGCCGCTGCTTTGGGATAGACCCGACTGAACAAGCCCAACGACTTGTCCTCTAGGAAGGCACTGCCACGACGAGAGGGGATGACCTGACCGATAAGCGTGTCGAGCTTCTCACTCAGCATCTTGGCTTGATCTGGAAAGCGCTGCTCGAGCTCCTCCGGCGTGAATTCGTCACGCTCGTTGAACTTGAGTAGGTCAAAGACCCAGGACACGACGGCAGCACCGACTAGCGATTGTATGAGGATGTTCAGACTGATCTGGTCGGCAGTCTGAAGGGATAGTGCACAGCGCAGCAACTGATTGGTTTTCTTCCAGTCCCCGTCCTCGGTATTCCAAGTGCCCATGAGCATGGCCAAGAGCTCCGCCATCTCGTCGGAGAATCGAATAGTCGTATCCAGAGCGGGCGGCTGCTGTGGTGGAAAGCCCATGGCCGGTAGGAGAGTGTTGACTGCCAAGGCGCTCTCGCGGTAGATGACACGCATGTCGACTCGGACTTCCGCTGGCGTGCATCTACCGTCGCGGCGTATGATCGACGTCTGGAGAGTGGCGACCACGGTATGGACCTCGTTATCGGTCGGACGCTCAGGAAGACCAATGTTGGGGTTCCAGCGCTCCTGCTGGAAGAGATCTCGGAGTGTTGGGGTCGGTGGGTCGACTTGGGCCGGTGCGCCTGGTGCTTCGAGGGCGAGATCTTCTTCGAATTGTGCACGATCGCGCTTGCGGCTAGCAGCAACATCAGTGTCGCCACTTCCAGTTCCAGCATCGGCTGACTCGTCCTCGTAATCCTCTGGGTGGTACCCCTGCTCCTTCAGAAACTTGTTCTCGAAGGACGCCATATCTAGCTTTGCAGTTCCATGACGCCAGAACTCCTTGATGTCCCCGCATCCTGCCTGCTTGCACTCACGCCAGATGTGGGCGAGCTTGTCTCGGACTTTTCTTGTATCCAAGGGGGCATTCGGATTCGTGAATTCGTCCTTGATGTGCTCAACCATGTTCTGGAATGCTTGCTGCTGGTTGCCCAGGAGCGGAGAATCATCACCGGCCAGCGAGTCGACAGCCGCAACAATGGCATTGGTGGCGAACTCACTCCACTTGACTCCTTCGGCCTTGACCTTCTTCCCTGAGGTGCTGGAAGAAGTGGGAGTTGATGAGGGACCGGCGACAGCATCGAAGTCAGACATCTTTGCGCGCAGGAAGTCCCACGAGAGGCTGTCGGATCGCTCTGATGGAATCGAAGTTGAAGACTTCTGTCTCGTGCGGTTAGTACGTTTGTCCATTGCTGTAATGAAGTCAAGACAGGAAGTGAAGGTGGTGGTTGAAGGTGGTGGTTGAAGTTGGTGGATGAGGGCGGTGGTTGAAGGTGGTGGATGGAGGTGGTGGTTGAAGGTGGTGAATGAAGGTAGTGGATGAAGAAGGTGGATGAAGAAGGTGGATGAAGAAGGTGGATGAAGAAGGTGGATGAAGAAGGTGGATGAAGAAGGTGGATGAAGAAGGTGGATGAAGAAGGTGGATGAAGAAGGTGGATGAAGGTAGTTGATAAAGAAGGTGGATGAAGAAGGTGGATGAAGGAGGTGGATGAAGGTGGTGGATGCAGGTGGTAGATGAAGGAGGTGGATGAAGATGAGAATCGTTGATGCGCAGCGCAAGAGTGAAGGAGAAGGCTTAGGGCAGAGGGTGTTTGAAGTTGTCACATCAAGTCGGTCGCCTCAAGTTGGATGATGAAAGTTGACAAGCACAGAGATGCGTTGAACAGCAGGAGAACAAGTACTTACTTGAATGCGCGGTATGATTCAAGCGCTTGCCCTTCTGTCGCAAGAGAGTGTTTGCCTTGGTGCAAGAAGGCTTTGAGTGTCGACAAAAGAGTGTTATGCGTCCAGTTGTGAGTGGTTGCGTTCTGGTCGATTGGTGCGAAGAGGTAACAAAGAGCGAGTGTTTTGCCGGGGAGGAGCGAGATACTTGTATTCTTTCGTGAGGCGCTAAGAAGTGGGGCATAGTTGCCTGAGCAGAGGTTTCGCCCGCGTGAAGCCGTGAACATTGCTGGAAAGGGAAAGGTGTGGGTGGCTGGGAAGGAGAGAGAAAGAACCTGGTCGTCAGTTGAAATGAAGCTGCAGCGCTTGTCGCGATCTACGAGGATCCGGCGGGGTCGAGACTGGTGACGTGGGATGGGCCATGGAGGTACGTGTACCGCGGCGAGGAGGTGTGGCAGCAGAAGAGGAAGCAGACCGTGTGCGAGTTCGCCCACGTCGTACTCTGCACAGTTGGATGTCATGTAGCTGTAGGAGCGAAGCATTTGGAAGCGAGGCCATTCGCCATAGTCGTTGTACAGTCGCTGTGGGATGTCTATATATATCGTATGATGTGACGGATAGCAACAAGAAGAACCGCAGAACACTAACCTGATACTTATACTCACCCAGAACTTCTCATCCTGTCTGCAGAATGCTTTCCGGAACAAGCTAATGTCATCTAGTCAAATCAGCAAAGTTTTCCCTGACGTAAAAGCATTCTAGAATGTCCAAACAGCAAGCGATTGTGAGAAGGGCATCAAATGAAGTGGCAGCCAGAACATTCTGGTGGGAGCTGCGCCTGCCATATAGCACCCATGGTCATCGAACACAGGAAGGAGCGACCGCAGGGTGATAGCTACTAGCCAACAGCAGCACTGAAGCCAACGGCATAAGCATCGCAGCAGGCACGATCCTCCAGCATCGATAGCACAAGCTTCATTGCCAAAGATGGATCGCAGTGTTCCTGTGAATCTATGTCGTCCCAACACACAACGAAGCCTCAGTCACCGTCGTGCGAAGCTAGATATGGGTGCAAGTCGAGCTACGATGCAAGAAACGATAGCATTGATACAAGCTAAGCATGAATGATGGTCAAGCTACTGGGAAGGGAAGAAGGGACGATGAGGTCGTGTCTGAAAAAGGCGTCCAACGCGAGTCGCGTATGCCTCGGCCCTTGGCGTTAGGCGTCGTGCTAGGATCTGCAACTGATGACTTCCTGACTGACCAATCGACTACTCACAGGATGGAACTCGATTCAAGTTCATATAACGAGCAATACGGACCCAACGCAAGATCAGCGTGACCCAAAGCACAGTCGAGGACGACAGACGCGCAGTAAAAGAATCGTTAGACCGGTGTCCGCATTGGTCCTACGACAAAGGTGAGCTTTGATTAAGCTATGCTATCATGTATCGCAGATTGTCGTCCAATATCCATGGAGGACTCTGCAACAGTCTAATGTGTCCATGACGACCATCTACACCATCTACTGCGTGCTTCGCTTCGAGATGCGCCCAGCCAGAAATCCTATCAGTCTGCTCCCACCCCGCTCCACTCTTGTCGTTGTTGTGAGCTTGACCACTGGCATAGGCGGAGCCTCTCCATCATTCCTCCTGACTCGCTCCTCCAGCTTCTCAACTTCATCTCTGACAGTCGGACCAAACTCAGTAACATTGGGAGGCGCAGATGACGGGACGAGCTTTCTAAGCATTCCGCCGCTTGTGAATGGACTGAGTGGGCGACTGGGCCGACGTTCAATGTTGAACTCCGTGCCATTGATCTTGACTGTCATGTCATTCTTGAGCAGGCGACGAGGCGAGAGGCGGCTCATCTTCGTTGGGCTTGGGGGCGGTGGTGGAGGAGGGAGCGCTTCGGGGCTGTTTTCGAGGATCTCATCGAAGGTTTCGGCGTGTCTGAGAGGTGACTTGGGCGATCTGGGAGACCTTGGCGACTTTGGAGATTTCGGCGAGCGAGGCACGCTGGAGGGAAGGTCTTCTATGCTGTCTTTGGTGACGAGACTGAGGGATTCTTCGGATTCGCTTGGTGGAGGGCAGGCGTTCGAAGCTTTCGAGGCGGGACTCTTGAGGCTCTGGTCTGTAGGGTAGGGCGATGACTTGGCTGGCGTAGCAGTATCATCGCTTGCAGCAGGGCTTGAGTTGTCGGCATTGGAAGGCGCATCATGGTAAGATGTCGCAGAAGAAGACCTGGAATAGCTGGCAGGGGCGCTCTCGACGATCTGGCGGCGTTTGAGGAAGTCTGAGATTGGTCAGCGAGAAGGCCATGAATGAATAGAATGCCACCAAGGGTGCGGTAATAGAAGCGAAAGGTAGCGTATGGCTCATCGGTCGGATCAAGGAGCTGATACTTGTACCGACGATGTGGGAAGTTTGGCTCGAGGAGGCCTCCGTCAGAAATCCTGCAGGATTGTCAGACGCTGACCAGCACTGCGGCTGGGTGGGACACGTACCGAATATTGTTTGTGGACTTCCTGCCGACAGCATTCTCACCAGTGCCAATATCGAAGTCACGGATACGTTGGCGATGCTCAATTCGATACACACGAATCTCAACCACATCTGTCTTTTCGTCAGGGTCCGCTTCCCCATCAAAGGCACTGTTGAACGAAGCTGCCTGTCGGATCATGTGAGGGGCTCCTCTGATGTCGTGCTTGTCGTCACAGATGATGTTGTACATGGTCTTGCCGCAGTATTCATGCTTTTCGACGCAATCCCACGACGTCATAAGCTGGCCATCCAGGAAGAGTTTGAAGAAGTAACCGGCGCCAGGTGGATGTGGTCCTTCGATGGCGTACTCGAACCAAACTAGAATAGGTCAGGGAGGCTCCTATGAAGGAAGTCAAGCTAAGCGACACTTACTTTGGCTGCCTGCATAGATGGGTACGTAGCAGGAGGCAACCGCACTAGCGCTCGGTGAGGGTGGTGGCTCAGTGAAAGGGTCGGCTTCGGACTTTGCGACGAAACGAAACTCTGGTAGCTTGCGGATATCAAATTGCGAGATGATGGAGATCTCGATACCGCGGAACTTGACCATCGTGGCGGCCTTTGATGAGGTTCTCGGAAGTTGAAAGCAGGATCGAAGACCAGATGGCAATATGGAAGTTAAGCGGAAGGTGAGGTTGCTGTAACTCCGGGCAAGTTCGATGGAGCTAGAATTTCGGCCTTAGTGCCCGCCTCGATGCTAAATCTCGTGGCTGGACTACAGGCGGGCAGTCAGGCGCAGCGGATTGAGCCATACGTGCCAAGTACTATCAAGTGACACCCGACGCTTATCGTCACCAGTGTCTTAAGGTGTGATTTCCACCAGAGGACTCCTCATAGTGTAGACCGAAATCCTGTCAAGACGTGGCTCTCACTGGACGATCAGTCCTATGCCTCGCTGTGGTCCTCATATCCATTCTCCTGTCCGTTCTGAGTCCCGTTCCCTTCCAGCTCCAGTGGCGCGAATCTCTCAACCTCCTCAAAGTCCTCCAGAGTGTGCACCGCGTTGAAATGGTCCAGAATCGCAGGCCACGCACGAATGAGAACTTGATGTTTGTATGTCTGATCCCCGCTGGCGTAGCAATTGCAGCCAAACTCCGGGCGGCCCTCAACAACCGTTCCTTGCTTCTCATTCGATACAAAATATGCCCGGCATTTCTTGCTGAGAAATTCGATTAAGTCGGTAGGCGCTTCATGCTCCAGGAGGTCGACGATGCGGTGTTGTGGCGAGCAGAAGCAAATGGAGGAGACTCGTTGTGACCAATTAGGCCCTGAGACGTCAGCTTTGGCCGTTGATTTTATTCGTAAGGGACTCACAATTCTCAGCAAGATACTCAACACTTCCTTGCCGAGCCAGTCCATAGCAATGATGTCCAGTTTTGCATCCGCGTCAACGGTGCTACCTGCGAGGACTTCTTCGAAAATGTACTCGACATGCTCCTTGGAGTTTGCATTGCCAGGTATGAGGTTCTTCTCCGGATCAACACGATAGGCCGGCGATACGGCTGTCGGCATGGGCAGATTCAGCCACCGGTACCAAGTGACAGGTCTCTGCTCCCCACGATACCAGAACAGCTGACTCGGATTAGTGATGATAAATCCTGGGGCACCCTTGTCGGTCGTCGCTGCTGGACCATTCATGATGCCATCCACGATCTTCAGCACCGACCCTGTGGCGATGTCGTTCTCACCTGTCACGCGGAATGATTGAATTATCGGATCGATCTGTCGCTCGGGAAAGTAGACGATGACTCTCTTCTTGTGCTTGACGCCGGGTGAGAGGTAGATGGGTACGTGGTTGTCTGTTGGACCAGCACCGAGAGGTAGTCGCAGCGTCTCGAACCCGAGGTGATTCAGTCGCTTGCTGACTATGTCGGCAACACATGCTACTGCGCATTAGCAACGCCTTGAAATGGTCTGGAAGGACTTACAGTTCATGGCATCCCGATACATCATATTGACTCGCTCGCTCCTGTTGGTCTTAGGATTGTATCTCTGCTCGGGGTTTTTGATCTGTCGAATTTGATCCTTGTCGTTGACGAAGTAGCCGAGCTCTGCTAGCGTTCCTGGGAAGACGATGTCTTCTGGTAGACTTGAGGTTTTGCGACGAAACATGACTTCGGCTGTAAGCAGGGGACGTCTCTGTGAATGATCAAGGTGGCAGCGACACTTTCGAGCGGCCGCAGACTTGTTGAGAACCTGAAGGGTCGTGATGAACGAGCAGAGACTGGGGACAAGAAGCAGACATGAAAGAATGTAGCAAACACGTAATGAAAGTAGGCGGTGAGTGAAGGGAAACTGCCGTCATCAGTGAAGTTCTAAATCCACCGATTATGGTCTGTCGTGCCCATCTCAGACTGCAAATCGACGGCCATCCAGAGCAGACTTCGTGAATGACCCGCTAGTATGTCTGTGAAATGTGGTTGAGGTTGAGGTGAGGTCGACCAGAGCCAAGCCCGAGATCATGATCTATGAGCTATTCCCTTTTGAGCACGTCCACCTCTCGATGAAATCCACACGTAGGTACTCGAAGCGAGACGCAGGCCGCAGACCTGATCGGCCTGCATCTTAATCTGGACCGTAGACCATATCCGGGCAGAATCGTGGCTAGAGAGTTCCGAGAGCACCAACAGACAAGGAGGACTGGGCTTTAAAGCTGTGATATTTTGCGGCGAGGACGGCTCGCCTGCCCCAACCATGTTGTATGCTGTTCTGCCACCCCAAGAGGTACCCCTCGCCGTCGGACAGATGAATCGTCATAGTAACGCCGTATATATGCATGCGCTCTTCCCAAGGTGCGGGACAAATGCTCTACCAACTAGCCTTCTGCACACCCGGCAGATTCCCAGCCAGAGCATTGATTCGGAATTGGTACTGCAGCCATAGTCAGCCTCTGCTCATGAAACAAGCACGCCAAAGGAGCACTCACCCGTCCCATCCTGAAAGCTCTCATAACACTTCTGCTCACACCCCCATTAACACACCGATTATTGATCTGACACGGCCTCGTATAACAGTGCATCTGCGCCAGCTCGAGCTGCGCGACCGTCCGTAATCGTTGCGGTAGAGATGTGTTCCGTGCGATGTATCGTAGAGCCTGTCTGTCAACCAGTCAATACAACCAGCTTGTTGGTATCTGGCGAAAGAGTTGCGCACCTCTCATGCTCGTGCTCCATGAAGACTTTCCGCTTGGTGTGGTCGCGGATGATTTTGGCGTTGACGAAGCCGCCGAGGTCGAGCTTTTTGGCTCGGAATTGCGACATCGTTGGCGACGGCGATAGTGTGAGAGCTTGAAAGGCGTCTATGATGCTGCTTTCGAAGCGCAGTCTACATCGGATCTGCGCTATCACTACGGTGGAAAGACTACGGCGGCCTGGTGAGTCGGGTACGCATCGCTTTCCTCCAATTTTGGCTCAACCAACTCGGCCGACTGGCAGCGTCGATCACCCATGTCACACGAGGTGACTCACTCGTGGAGTGTAAAGCTCGTGTTATGCCGAGTTCCTGCATCAATCGAGTCATACACGTCCCATTGATCGTCAGCCATGCGACAGAGTGCTCCTTGGCCAATGTTTTTTCAAAATGAATGTAACGCGCAAATTGCAGACTGACTGCTTCAGCGCTTGTTGAACCTCAGGCTCAACTCGCCCAACACAGCCCATCTTATTCGCTGACAGAGTAGTTCCTAACCACAACGGCTATCTCGAGACAACATGCCCCGTGTGAAGGACGCCAAAGCTTCAAAACCCAACAAAGATGCCGGCATCGTCGTCACAAGCCAACAGAGTCGCTTTCATACCGAGAGCATCGACGCACCGACACTCAAGGACATCGACATCAAAGACCTCACCATCTCTGTTGGAGGCTTGGAGCTTCTAGATCATGCTAATCTGCGCTTCCAAGAAGGCAAACACTACGTCTTCCATGGTCGAAATGGGACAGGAAAGTCGACTGTTCTCAGAGCACTGGCAGAGCGACGTGTGCCCGGCGTGCCATCCAATCTGCGACTCCTGCTTCTAGGACAAACAAGAGTAAGTTCGGACGTAGTTGAACAAGACCATTCAGCAAAGGATACCCAAACTGTTCTTGAGTATGTGACGCGTAGCGACGTCAAGCGAGAACGAGCACTACGCAAGTTGGCTCAGCTGTCCAAAGCTATCGAGGACAATGCGGACGCGGAGCAGACCAGCATCATTGTCCGCAAGCTTCAGCTTGAGCATGCTGAGGACGAGATGAAAGAAGCTGACTTGACCGCTGCAAGAAGAAGTGGTGCGAGAGGTGCAAGGGCTCGTCAAGTCCTGATCGAGAAGGAAGACAATGTCGCACAGGCTAAAGACCGGTGAGTTGTACGTGGCACTGTTTTGTGGTGGACTGATGTGTATCAGGCTATCGACAGCGATTACGGCGGAGGAGATGGAGGTGGATCAGAGAGCCGGCATGGGCATGCTCGAAACTCTGCGGCAGTCGCTCGAAGCCATGGACTCTGGCAGTACGGAAGCTCGTGCCCGAAGCGTCCTACTCGGCCTCGGCTTCGGCGAAAAGCAGATTGAGAGTCCCGCGACGCAGCTTTCCGGCGGCTGGCAAAGCCGATGTGATCTCGCATGCGCATTGATTCAGCAGACCGACATACTCATGCTCGACGAGCCAACAAACTTCCTCGACCTCCCCGCCATCATCTGGCTACAGCGATACATTACAACCAAGCTCATTGGCAAGACTGTGGTTGTGGTCACCCACGATCGAGACTTCGCAGATGCCGTGGCAGAAGAGCTTGTACTTCTTCGCCTCAAACCGGCCAAAACCATCGAGACCTTCAAAGGAAACCTGGCAGAGTACGAGGCGAGAAGCGCCGGCAAATTCGACGCATGACCAAGATGAGTGAGGCTGCGGATCGCAAGACGAAGCACCTGGAGGACTCTATAGCGTCTAACCTCAAGGCTGCTAAGCGCACAGGCGACGACAAGAAGCTCAAGCAGGCTGCGGCTCGAAAAAAGAAGCTTGAGGAGCGCTCTGGGTTGGAAGTCGGACTGAAAGGAGGACGATTCAAGCTCAACCGAGATCTTGGTGGTTTCCATCTGACGAATCGTGCCGAGATTGAGATACCTGGCTTTGATCCGCCTGTTGGCCTCAGGTAAGTGCAGGTCCCGACTTCCCTTGTGACATGAGCCGTAATGCGAGCGTTGGCCCGGAAAGAAGCACAAAAGCCTCCCTAGACAGGCTTGCTCTGCTTTCCCACAGTCCCTAGATTTCGTGCTCTTCTTCCGATAACATGCTGACCAAGAGGATTTGAAACAGTCTTCCCAGCCAATTGTCTGATCTGCGCACTCCCGGCTCCCTAGTCTCCTTCGAAAAAGTCAGCTTCACGTATCCCAAGTCCGGCGTCTACACTCTGAAAGACGTCGACCTGATCATCCATCCCTCGGACCGAATCGGCCTCGCTGGCTGAACGGCTCGGGCAAGTCGACGCTCATCAAGCTGCTCATGGGAGCCTTATCGGGCGGCCTTCAGCCCACAAAGGGCAGCGTTACCACTCATCCAAAACTTCGAGTTGGCTATTACTCCCAACATGCCGTGGAAGAGCTCGAGAATCTGGGCCGGGAGGACCCTACCCTGACAACGCTTTCTCACTTCGGGAAGCACGCCGGCCCAGAGTATTCGGAGCAGGACCTACGTGGCATCCTGGCCAGTCTAGGCCTTCGCGGCAATGTCGTCTCAGAGGTCTCCCTAGCATCCCTTTCGGGTGGCCAACGCGTCCGAGTGGCTTTAGCACTGGCGCTGTTCGACTCGCCGCACTTTCTAATTCTGGACGAGGTCACCACGCACTTGGATGCAGATACGATCATAGCACTGATCGAGGAGTTGCGGGAGTGGCAGGGAGCCCTCCTGGTCGTTACACACGACCGATACTTTATGCGATGTGTCGTTGAGGGCGAGAAGGTAGTTTCAGCAGCTGGGGAGGGCTCTGAGGATGAAAGTAGTGGTGAAGAAGACGACGCGGTGAGGCCACCAGGTGTAGTCTACCGCATTATGAAAGCGGGACTGCACAAGCTTGAGGGCGGAATGAACCAGTACAAAGCTCTGGTCGAGAAGTCGTTGGCGAGGAGGAAGGCTTGAACATGACCGACATCATGAAAGCCAACGACAATATCCATCAGAGGCCTCCCTGCGCCTACCACTGCTCAAATTAATTACAGCGGTTAATAGCTTCATTTGTCGCGACGTTGATCACGAGCTGTACCGCGGCCCGACCAGCCGGCCTCTACGTGCTCCGGCAACTACCCATATTCGACACTCATCTTCCCAAACGTACCTATAGGATCGTTCAGGCTCATACTACTCGAGTCACTCAGTCAGTCCTTGGAGTTTCCCTTTTCGGTTATGCGTATACGCAAACCTGCTCACCCGTCCTACTACATCTCACTTCAGGCGTGCCAAGAATCCCATATTCGGACATTGGGTCATGCAAACGAGCTTGAACTCTATACACTACGTCTGAGGTCGTGACAGTGCACGTCACCATGGCGGTCCTTCAGACCTGGATATGTTGTGTACTCGAATCAATGGTGAGCGGTGGCGTTTCACGACCCTCCATCCGAGAAGGACTTCTTTTCACATACTCCTCCAACACCCACCTTCATGTTGCACTCGCAGACCTGTGTGTCGGCTTTTATCACACCTCAAACATGACGGTGCCCAATCTCTCTCAGTTCGAAACTTTTGCTGCGCTCGTCGCGCATTTCCAAGACACTAACAATAGCGGAAATCTCTGCTTCGCCCACCCAACCAACCCCCATCAATCACATACACCCCTCAGCTATGCAACGACAGCCGACATCGCGCAATGGACGCGTCGGGCAGCAGCAAAGTATGTGGCGTATGGTGTGACACCGAGGAAGGAGGGTGAAGGCCCAAAAGTGGTTGGATTGTGGGCCAGGGGCGGGAGGGAATGGGCTGCATCCTTCTTCGCGATCGTGCGGATGGGGCACACTGTGGTCATCATTAGTCCGCGCCTAGTCGACCAGTACGTTTTGGACCTTCTCGAGCGAAGCGGCGCAGAGTTCGTGGTTAGTCCTTCGCCCCCTCCAACGACGAGTCCGACGGCGAACAGGAATGCAAAACCCAATGGACTGGCCGCCCCGGGAGGCGGAGGTATACTCACCACCACACCGCACAACAACCCCGATAAGTCCAACTGCACCATCAAGCACATCCCAATAATCACCCCATCCGAGCTCTCCTCCCTTCATGGCTCACTTCCTTCTGACGGCGACCTCTTCTCCAACCCAGCCACCATCTCCCCCACCGACACAGCCTACCAAACCCACTCCTCCGGCAGCACCTCCACGCCCAAACTCCTCGCCTCCTCCCAACTCAAAGCAGTCCGCACCCTACAAATCTCCCTCGAGCACTACCCGCCCTCCCGCTCTCGCTGGTTCGCGAGCGCATTCTACATGACCGTCGGCCTCCGTGGCCTCATCCAGACTCTCTACGCCGAAGCGCCTGTGTTTTTTGAGGGGGATGAGCTGCCGCTTACTATTCATTCGGCCGCGGAATTCGCGAAAACTGCAAGCGAGGGTGTGGAGGGAGGTGGTGGCGGGTTGGGGGATATGTATTTGACGCCTCATACCCTCAACCTCCTCGCCTCCTCCCCTGTCGGTATAGAGGAGCTAAGGCGTGCCGAGAAAGTATGTGTCTTCGGCGCAGTCGTCAACGACGCAATCGGCGACCGTCTCGTCCACCAATACGGCGTGAATCTAGCAGTGCAGTACGGAATGAGCGAGACGATGATGCTGATGTGGTCGACTGGTCGGGAAGTCGATGATAGGGAGGATTGGAATTGGTGTGAGATGATTGAGAGTAAGAAGCCTTACTTGAGGATGGAGGCTATTGAAGGGCAGGAAGGTGGGACACTGTATGCGGAGCTGGTGTGTCTTCCGGGATGTCCGGATATCATGGAGGGAGTAAGGGATAAAGATGGGTATTTCCGAACGGGCGATGTGTGGGTGCGGCATCCGGAGGGGAAAGAGAGGTGGAAGATTGTGGGGAGGCGGGACGATCAGGTTAAGGTGTATCGGGAGGGGAGGCAGGTTGTGGTGAATGCATTGGAGTATGAGGGGAGGATTGTGGCGGGGTGTGGGGGTTTGGTGGCGGAGGCGGTGGTGTTTGGACAGGGGAGGGGTGGATTGGGGGTATTGGTGTTTGTTGAGGAGGGTAGAGGTGGTGTCGAAGGGGTGAGGGAGAAGGTCTGGGAGTGCATTGAGCGCGATATCAATGCGAGCATGAGTGTTGAGATTGAGGAGAAGATGATTGTGGTGGTGGAGAGGGAGAGGGAGAAGCTGCCGCAGACTGCAAAGTACAATCTGATCAGGAGTAGGGTGTATAAGGAGTATGAGCGGGAGATTGAGGCTACGTATGATGCCACCAATGCAGCCTGATGCGGCGGACTCCAGGCGGATTTCCCATGGTCTTCGATCGAAACCTTATCGACTCTTTTCCATATGCTGAATGATATCGCTAATTGGCTAAACAACCTATAGGTGCAGTTGAGCGAGCGCCTGACTGCCACAGGCGGCGCCCTTTCGATTCGCAGCCATGTGAGCATGTCGAGGAAAGTTTTACGGCCGATCGAGAGCGTCGAACTCCCTGGGCAGCCGGTTCGAGGCACTGTCGAACAAGTCTTTGATGTCTCTCTGCATCAGTATCTCGTCTGGCAGCCTGTCCGAGGGCTCTGCGAAGTACCGAAACATTCTCGCTTCACCATACCGCCGCCATACCCACAGATCAACTTTGATTTTCTTCGGCCACACGAAATAAGCAACCAATTCGTAGTCCGTGTCACAATAAAGGCACTTGAACTGCAACCACCCATCGCCTCGATAGTTTGTCGGCCTATGAATCAACTCATTCAGTTCCCAGATATGTCCGTGGACCCAGATGGCGCTTGGGCCGTAATGTATATGGGCACAGAGATTGGTGGTGAATCCCGTGTTGCTAATGATCGAGGACCAGCACTGCGCATCAAAGAGGAACTCGCAATGGGAGGCGAGCAGGAGCTGGCCGTTGACGATACGGGGAATGTTTGACCGACGGACGCTCGGGCGTCCTCGAAACAGTGGATCATGCGACTCAAGGACTGACAGTGGTAGCCCGTGCTGCAGACCACGGCTGTTAGCACGAAGAATCAGGTCGATGAGCATTGGACTGATCGATACCCGAGTCAACCCCTTGTAGCCCGAGGGCGACAACCACAACAATTGCATTCCTATATTTTGATGTCGATGGGGCCTGGGACACAGCCAACTTGATGTCATTTGTTTAGCCCATCGATACAGAAATCCGCAGAATGGGCAGACCACAAATTCGGGGTGATCGCGCTCTAGGAGGCGCAAGAATTTGATTCGGGTGTCGAAATCGCAGCCTGTAATGAGCTGGCGGTCATTCTCGATGAGCTGAAGAAATCGATGCGATGCAAGGCTGAGAGCGATTGCGTGATGTGGCTCGAGCAGATCAATGATTGACAAAAGCAGCTCATTCGGGAGACACGATATCGAAGCGGCATATTGACTCTGAAGGACCAGCAAGCAGTCTGCTGAAGGAGCGATACTAGCTTGCGAGCTCGGTCGCGCTGGTGAAGGTTCGGACCATCTTTGGCAGGTTGAAAATTGGTTGCCCATGACCAAGATCGAGACCGGCCTGTCACGTGAATGCAGCAGGCGTATCTCGAGCGTGAGAAGAGCGTACCTCGAGGACGAGGAGGGCTGATCTCGAAAAAGCGGATAGTGTATATCGATGATAGAGCAGGCTTCCCTCATGGGATCTCGATGGTCAAGGTGAGGCCACGTACAATGATGGACACTTGGCAATCCAGCGTGTGCCGAGACGAAAGTCCCGCCAAGTCTGGGCTGAACCATGTGCAGATATTATGATGCATCCTGGGAATTTTCTTGTAGTTCGCAAGGCTCCGTCGGAACTTGAGCCAAGACAGCTTCGAAGAAATACTGGGCCGTACTCTCAGGAGTCCTCTGAAGCAGTGTTCGTGGCAGATTTCATTGAACGACAACGGAACCATCTCATGAGCACCGGAAAGCATGTTGAGCCACGAGCGGTATCCGACGGGGTCTGAGTGAAGCGCAACGCTGCAACGTTCGCGATGCGGGTGGTATGTTGTGCCGAAGTGGTACGCTCGCAGGGTCGTTCGTGCCTTCCCGGTCTAACAATCTGAGAAATGGTCGTCATTCGGTCTTGCAGGTAATGTGTGAAGGACGAATGTGCAGCAGCGACAAGACTATCGCGCAGCACGCAGACTGTAAGCCTTCGAGGCTCTTTCCCGGACGACCAACTTGTGCATAACATGGGCCGAGCACTGCCTAACGCTGACATGCAGCACCGGCTTCTCTCTGCACTCTGAATACTAGAGATGCACATGTGCATCTTTTAGACGACAGTAGGTCTCTCAGCATCCTCGTCCCAGTCTACATCGCCAAAGTTGACGAGACCTTCATTCATATCGGTGTCTTTGAGGTCGTCAATTACAGCAGAACAATGCGTTCAATATGCTGTAGAGGCCGCCTGAGCCTGCGCATGCTTCTGACTGCCGCCATCGGTATTGGGGTTCTGCTGGGTCCCTTGGCGTACCGCCGTCTGTTCTTGGAACTTCTGATGCTTTCGATCGAACCGCCGGTTAAAAGCCATGGCCAGGGGGTTCATAGGAGAGAATTCTGATAACCATTTGAGCCCACGTCGGCCGATCCATCGAATTAGTCCCACTGGCCTCCGCTGGTCGTGCCTCAAGCGACGGTCGAACAAATGTATATCCCAAGGTGTGCAGCTTTGAGGGCCGACAAGCCATCTGTAGCGTTCGTTGGTCCGACTGAGACATAGCCTAGCAGTTGTGTCGCAAAAGCTGATGATGTGTAAGAGGATCTCATCTGGGAGACTGTCCAGGGACGGAGCAGACCTGTCGCTGGCGGTAAGCGTGTCTTTGGGCAAGGGAACCTCAATGTTTGCTGATGGGTCCCATTTGGGTGAACGCAGAGTCCAAGGTTCGTTGAGTTTGTAGAGCTGTTTACCTCGTGGTTGATAGCGCTTTCGTTTTGGAACTCCTTCAACCGCATCCTTGATCTGCTCGGGCACCCACGGCAACCTTGCGACTTTCATGCCATTTCTCATCCGCAGCCCATACTTGTATCTCCCAGCAGCCACGGCGTTGAATGCATCAACGTATCCGCCAGGCGGGCCGTCCGCGTACTCTATGTCGACTACCTGAACCACGACCTTTCTGCTCGTGTCGAAGGAGGTCCACTCGCCATGACTGATCATGCGACTCACGTCATCCTCAATGAGCCACGTCTGCTCGCTCTCATCGTTAAGCGGTAGATCTCGGACCTCCATTGCTGCACCGTGAGACTGATATCTGTGTTTCGGTTCCTGATGCGGAGATCGGTGCCAAGAGATAAAGCTAGGCTTTTGTCTTCAACAGAAGTCTGGCGGAAGTCTAGGCGGAGCGGCCGCGATGACTGTGTCTTCGAACCTCGTTGATGTTAACGGAGAAAGTCCTTACTTAGTTTCGTGTTCCTTGAGATATTTCACAGCATCAAGGCAAGTTGTTGAGGGAGTGGAAAGGGGGAGCGACTGGACTTTCTGTTTCGATGAGCTTTCCCCGCATTGAAGCGTAGCGAGGGCAGTTCTCCTTCCAACTTTCAAGAACAGGAAAGAGCATGATCTACCATGGGATGTGCGAACTCTACTCTTTGGAATGGAGATGGCCGCAGCAATACGGCATGACTCGTTGCGAAGACCTCTTTGCCATCCCATGGTGTTAACGCCATCGCTATGTAATGATTGCAGTGTAAGCCCTCCGCAGGAAACTGTGACAGAACCACTCGCCGGTCTCGCGACATAATACAACAGGTTCGCCACAACGCCTACTAATCGCCCTGATTCATTCTCAGCAGAGCTCCCGCAGCATCAGCCTTAACAACACTGCTGGTCAACTGCTTTGCCTTGGCACTCAGCATTATCTTCTCACCGGGGGCCCTCCCTGCTGCTGACCTGAATGAAGCATGCGGACTGCCAGGGGGACTGCTCAATTGCATTGGCGTTCGTGGTGCTATTTTTGCCTTGTCTGCCCCGATATCCTCGTCCTGCCTGGCCGCCTTAGGCCGAGGCGTCTCGTCCGCACCGTCCATGCTCGCATCTCTTGATCGCGGAGGACTACTTGGCAGCACTGTCTCGCTCTCTGCGACCTCGATGTGCTGCGGATCGACTGTCATCCTCGCCGAGAAAGCCGTTGGCACTATTGATGGCATGTATACGTCGCTAGATCTCGTACTGGCCGCTTAGCCTGCATGGCGGCTTGGACACGCCTGATGTGAATTCGTGTTTCTGGCGAGGGACGTTGGGGTGCGGCGGGCGAGGAGGAGGGCATGGGCGACGAGGACATCGGGTAGTCTTCGTCGTCTTCGTCGTCGTGGTTGAAGTGGGTTCGGCGAGCTGAAGTTGGTGATTTCAGGCGTGAGAAGGGCACGGTGGTCTGATTGGTGGTCACTTTGTACATCGCGAGTTGGAGTCGGGTGCGAAGCTGGGCCGCGGCCTGTGGTAGATCGATGTCAGATGAGTCCCTCACGGAGGAGGGATTTGCTTACCTTCTTTGCTATGCTCTCTTCCTCGGGCTGTTCTGTCTCAGGTGGTTGCTGGATGGCACTTTCTTCTGTAGCTGGCAGTGGTTTGAGGTCGTCCTGCTGGGACTGATCGAAATCAACGAAGCTGGACATGCCAGCACTGAGTTGTGACAGGCTTGGTAGTAACAGCGGTCGTAGTCCTGTAGGCTGAGAAGCGTTCTGCGGCATAGGTACAGCACTCTGGGGTATGTTAGCTCTCGTATATCATCCAACGATGACCTGATTACGCACCAAGCTTTCGCGTGTATGCTGGCTCAATTCTGCTTCCTCGATGATCTCAAATGTGGTCTCCACAGGAGCCGCTTCCTGCTGGGACTGCCGGACTAGCATGCTGGCTGCGTTGTCGGCAGACGAGTCCTCGTCTGCGTCGTTCAGAAATGACAGTATCTGCGTGCCAGTGGACCGCTGCGAGTCGTCTGAGTCGACGCGCTCTGCATCTTCCACCTCTTCAATGCTTCGCTTTAGCCCGGCCTTGACTGACTGAGACTGTCTCTGCTGGTTCTGATGTGAGACATGACTGTCCTTTGTTGGCTTTGTGAGGCTTTGTTTGTAGATGGGCGTGTTGGTAGGCTTGTCTCCGAGCACGCGACGCGTGGGGGAATCGAGCAGTGGCATTGTGCTCTCTAGGGACCGAGCAGACTTGCGAGTGTCTCTCCCAGACAGTCTCGTGCTGTCTGTCGTGTGCTCGAGCGGACTTCACAACACCCAGTGCAAGCGAATGACTGATATTGTTGATGTCCGTGCTGGTAGAATTCCTGGCTCAAGGAAGCAGGCGAAAGATCAAATGAGGGACTGCTCTGCTCATGTACCATCAGATCAGTAGCAGGCAAGTGACATGAAGAACGCCAACACCACGAACGCGACCACACCAACCCTCATAACCCTCGAGGTATTTCGTGACAGACACTCCACCGACACGCTCCCAAACATTTTCGCGCCAGGCGTCACTCCATGGCTTGACGCCTAAAAAGAGCCTGAGCTAGCTGCTTTTCGCCTAGACAGGACCCTGCCTCGGCTTGTAGGCGGGACAAGCCGCCCCCGGGTGTCCACACGCGAGTCGCGTTTGTGGATCACAACATCACCACCAGCAATTTCTGTGGCGGCGAGATCATCTCCGGACGTGATGGAGGTGGTTGCTCGAGGGTCTCAGGGGCTTACGATTCTGTGCTCGGCGGAAGATACTGTCTCGATTGTGTGCGATTGCAAGGAGCGGGACTTAGACACATCAAAGCATCACGATTTGGAGGAATGACCTGGGAATCAATGGTTGCAGTGTTCTTATCCACGGAAGGTTATAAGTATGAGCACTTCTCACATCTGCGTACTTCGCAACTTCACTTCGATCACGCTGAGGATGCTTCCCTCCGGCTTCTGGACCGCTACGATCTCCAGCCTTTCGTCTGCAGCTTTCAACAATTGAGTCCACTGCTGCATATCTCGCTCGGCGCCGTTCATCATCTGCATCATCGAAACATCGCGTGTTCGAGCCGTTGCTTCATGACGAAGACCTTTGCCGTAATAGTCCACTGACGCCGGCCCAACGTCGCCTTCGCCCACGGCTATGGTCGAGAATGGCGCTGGCACAACGATATTGTTCATCAACAGTGTCTTCCCTGATCCCTCCAGACTCGGCACTAATGCCTGCAAGATCCGAACCACATCCTCATCCGGCCAGTTGTTGAGACATTGCCTGATGAAAAAGACATCTGCTTGCTGGCCCTCCGGCTGAGGTTCGAAGAAGCTGTGTGCCTGAAATTTAACCCTATCTTCCAGTTCCATAGGTATAGCCGGAGCTCTAACAATCACACCCTCCAAGTCTTGCACTGTGAACCTCAGATTCGGCAGCCTCTCAGCAAGATACACACTGACGAGTCCGTGGTTGCCACCAAGGTCAACGACATGAGTACCTGCGGGGAGAGCACTCCAGTCAAAGCCGTTCAGGACGTGCTGCACTGATGTTTCCTGTGCCGCAGTGTTGTTGCGCATGCCGGCTGCCAGGCGCTTGCCGAGCTCGGGAGCTTGTGCCAGGTAAGCGAAGAAGGGCAGGGAGGTGTTGTGGGCGAGCTGGAATGCTGTCCTTGCCGGAGCTTCAGTGCCTTCCCGTAAGGCGTACTGGGCAGATCTCGACATCTCCACGATCTTCGTCGTGGTAGGAAGGACCGTCTCGGTCAGAAACAGCATCGTCTGCCCCAGCGCCTCAGAGGAACGGAAACCAGCTGAGATCGCCGTGTGTTGGATGTGTCCTGGTGTGGGCTCATAGAAGAATCCGCCCGTCATGGCTAGTCGGGCGATACGGGTGAGCTGCTGCACTGGTACGTTGGCGATTTCTGCCAATGCATTGTACTCGATACTCCCGTCGAGCGGTACATGATCGGCAATCTGGAGATTTGCGAGCCACCGATAGCTGGCTAGTTGCTGGGTGTATATGGTGTTGTTCAGGTGGAAGTCGCTTGGTGACATGACGAGTTGCTGAAGAGCAGTCGTTGCTTCGAGAAGAGTGGTTTTGGCGGCGGTGATTTCGGCCGGTGCTCCATCTGGCAAGCTAAGGAAGCCCGCCGTGGCAGCTCTGGTGGTTTCAGGCTGGCGAGCTCGGTGGAATCGAGCAAGTTGTCTCGCAGCATCAGCGGCCTTTTGCGCGAGGACCTCGATTGATGACAGGGACATTGGTTCTTCGCTGCCATAGAAATCCTGGTTGGTCAACATCTTGGCTCGGCGTTGACGAACGACGACTCACAGTAGCGTTGGAAGGAGAAGGCTCTGATGTCGAGAAAGCAGGCATCATATCACTACGAAGGGCCTCGTATTCCCTGCGAATCTTCTGCAGGCCAGACAACCGTCCAACACGCAGGTCTCAGCTGGTCTCGTATACCTCGTGCATGCCAAGAATCTCGCAAGGTTGTGGCGGCTATCAGCCACATCCACCTCCCCGGTACCGCTGACTGGAGAATGCTCACTCGCAGATCGAAGCACGTCCGCCGCTCTTTGAATTCGTTAGCAAAGATGCCGCAAGGCAGCGCACATTTGGAGGACCACCGCGCTCATATCTTAACCAGCATTGAATAAAAAAGTGCCAAGCCATCGATCTGGATGCGCTCGTTGCCGCAGCTTCCAGACTGGCTAGCACGTTCTATCTCGAGATGAGGAGTGCGAGGGCCTCCCCTATTGTGGGTAGGCGGGCATGCAGGTAGGTTCGTAGGGTAGGCCGGTGTGTATCGGTCAAGGGTCATTCTCGTCACCAACAACTGAATCCAAGGCAAAGAAAGCAAAAGGTCATTGTCGCAGTCCACAATGCCTTCTTTGTCTTTGCGCGAGGCATCACAGAATGCCTCTTCTCTTGCATCTAAAGAGCGAGTAGTGGTCAACTTGCGTTGAACCGTCCCTCGTTCCCACAAAATCCGCTGACACTCCAGAACACCATGCAGATCGACTGGCAATACATCGTTATCGAACTACTTACCTACATAGTCTTCTGCATAGTGTACATCTGGACGACGGTTCTGTGGCTATTAGCGAAGATCCCACTCTGGCCGTACATCCTCACCGGTATAGTCCGCGCCATCGAAGCGCTTGTGGGATCCGTCATGCAGATCGCCTTCTTCCTCCATCGCGAGGGCCGAGAGCCTGCTGCTGCTGCTGCTGCCGCTACTGCTGGTGGTGCTCCTCCTCCTCAGTCGTCACTAACACAGACGAAGAAGTCAGGTGGATGGTGGCCCTTCCGACGCAAGACCATACCAGAACCCACATCTTCGGAGCACACATTGCCCCCTCACGCGTTGTCGAGCAGCGTCTATCACATCGCCGACACCGACACGACAGCCGAAGAAACGGTACTGAAGGGTCCCTTCCCAGAACACATCCGTGCCGCTCTGGCAGAAATCGACTACGCTAGCCCACACCTCGTTCACGCGAGTCACTTCCTCCAGAAAGCCAATGCTTGGAACGAGGTAGGAACCTGGGTCGCTGCTGTCACCGGTCTCAACCCGGAGATCACAAAGATGCGGAAGCAGGTCTTGGGTACGATCAAGGAGTGTAAGGGGCTGGTAAGCGAGCTTCTGACCGGTAATGCTAACCAGTCGCAGTTGCAGTCGTGGTTGCTGACGCTTAGGGAGACGCTGCACTGTGTGGAGAGGCGGAAGATGAAGGCGTGGGGTTCAGGATTGAACTTGGAAGTGGTGAGTGTGGAAGATTTGGAGGAGGAAGTCTGGGAGATGAAGAACGACGTCGATGCCTGGACGGGGGTTCTGAGGGGTTTGGTTCAGGTAGCGCGTGAGGTTGCTGCGAGCTGGTTCACACGGGACTCGGCTGATGCCTCAGCGCCGCCTGACTACGTTGCCAGCGAGGTCGAGGCACGAGTCGCGCGTCAGATGGCGCTTATCTGGACGTCTAGTCTGAACACCGTCCTCGGTGATTTCAAGGTCGGTATTGATGCGGCCGCCGGGGACTCTGGAGGATTCTATACGTTTTTGACGCTAGAGGGCGACGTAGTCCCTGCCTGCGAAGTCGCGAAGTTCGTTCCGCGAGAGTGTCTGCCCGTCGACTGGCTGCGTCGGCCAGCGGCGAGAGAGAAGCCGGCGCTGTTGAGTCGAGCGCGATGGAGAGGCGTCTTCTCCCGCTAGAGGAGTGCACACTGGTAGTTGACGTAAGATGATCGATAAATCAAGAAGCAAACCAGCGTTCCCTATCCCTAATCATGTTTGTTGATGTGTACCGTGTGCTGACCCGGGGGAGCGTTTCGCATTCAGGGCGACGATGAGTCTGCGCCGTGGCCTTCAATTGAGCACTCAATTCACTGTCGTTAAGCAATCTTGTTGAAATTTCCCATACCTCAAGTAGCCCTGTACTTCTGCGGACGATGATACGTCTTGCAAATATATGTACCACTCTGAGTGAAGTTCCCGCCGCAGTCCGTGCTATTGTTTTCGCTCTTCAGGGTTTCCCCACAAATGTGACAGCCAAAAGGACATACGCACAGATGGCTGCTGAGGTTGACCGCTCTCCAGCATTACATCAATGCGATGACCTTTGATAGCGATTTGCCGGGGTGTGAGGCGCTGAGAAGACCGGTTGACATTCGTCGGGGAAATGCAGGCCGGATGACACGCCCAATGCTCGCAGGTCACCGGGAAGACCGGATGACAAAGCCACTGTACATTTGATGACAAAGAGCGAATGGCGATAACGTCTATTTCCGCGTGGGACAATCAGACCGGTCTGGATCCTTCGGCCTACGCGACTTGCGGTCTCTTCCATCGTCGAGCCGTAAAGCGTGAGCTGACCCTCAAATGTTGCTCCAAGTGTGTTGCCAGCTTCGGCGAGGCGCGAGAGATACAAGGTCATGGGATTTGCAGCATCCCCAATGGCTCCGGTAGCCCAGCCCCTATGCGAGTGATTAGCAAATCCTTTGCGAGCTGGATTTCGTACGGTATGACTGAGGACCATGGACGCAAGTCAGAAGCACCTTCCCTGTGATCAGTGTCATGAACGACGCGTGCGCTGTCGAACGCGTCCTGGAGGTTCGTGTGAAGCATGCTTCTCGGCGAGGATAGAATGTACTCGAACGCTTGTGCGGAAGAAGCGAGGCCCGAAGAAGGCAGGAACGAGTCGTTCGATAGATCATTCGGCAGTCAGGAACGACAGCGCGGGATCAGGGCTGGTAAGTAGCGACGGACACGCTGTGCAAGCTGGTCGCTTGCTACAGATGGAAGGCACATCCCCGGACGTACTACATCGAGGCGTCCTTCAGACTCGCATACCTACCGACAGTGACAATAAGGCTGGACAGCTGTTCACGGTCAGCGAGCTGGCCGATTACGTCCTCAATCAAACCTCGGGAGATAGTATTCACAGCGCCGATGTTGCGATACAAAGTCCATCTCGTCCACCCATCTTATCGCCTCCCATTCCTTCCGGGCAAAGGTCAACCTTGACAAGTCCTCGGCAGCCTTCAAGCACTCCGACACTGAGTGACAGCCATCAGACTCAGAGCCTCTTTCGCTCGTCGTCGAATGCTTCGGACTTCTCCGCAGGCCTCGACGGCGCAAGTCTGGCCGTTGCAGTCGGTCTACCTGTCCGCTATGGACCAACCATCCTCGAATGCGTTGAAGTCTACTTCGGTAGCCTCTATCATGTCGTAAATGTCGTCCACGAACCGTCGTTCCGACGACTGCTTGCACGACCTTCGCAACTCAGCCTAGTCCAACGATGTTTTGTATTAGCATTCTGCGCCGCATCTATCCTACGCGAAGCTTGCAAACATGGCGAGGCGATCAGCGACGATGTCAAAGAGAAGGGAATACGGTTCCTGGAACAATGCTTCACCTTGCGAGCGAGCATCGACTTCATCGAGGAGCAGACACCTTTGGTTGTGACAATGAGCTATTTTCTCCACCTTTCGTCAGCTTGTCTCGAGAAAGTCAAATCATCAGGACATTTCCTTCGGGAAGCGATCAGCTTCGGCATGGGCTTGAGCTTGCATGAGCGAGAGCAGCCGAATAATCTGTACGACGCAGACTTGATCTGTGCACGTCGTACGCTCGCTCTCCTCAGCGTCACGGAGCGTGCTATGGCGGTTCTGATTGACGTGCCAGCAATATTGCTCCGCACGCCACCTTCTCTGCCCTCCGTCTTCTTCGATGCAGAAGATGCAAATACACTCGACGCTTTCGAATGCCTCTATAGCCTCTTCAGCCTCCTCAACCCTACCATTCTCGGCTACTGGTCCAGTGGCCGGCTCGAGAACGAAGCTCATAGAGACACCCTCCGCGATATGATCGAAGGCGTCCAACACCAACTTGCCAGCCGCTCACTCATTGACAGACCGCTTCCAGATATTCCAAGAGCTGATATTCTGGTCACACAGCAATGGCTCCGATTAATCCTTTGGCAGATCTCGAACCGTCTCAGCTTGCTGTCGACTCTATCGCCGGATCCTGCATTCACATATAATTACCCGATCCAAATCGCCAAGGATCTCTGTCTGGTCCTGGAATCGTTGACTGAAGACGCGATAGCGCACCATCATTTCAGCATCTATTGCAAGATCTTCGAGATCGCATACTCGTTGATGGACATTTTGAACCTGGCTGGACGGCAGAAAGATGGTCCTGGTGTGCACGAACTTCGGGTGCTTTTCGGCATCCTTGCCAATACTCCTGTCACCAGTATGTGGTACTCCAAGATTCTCATGGAAAGGACCATTGCTCAAGAGCCAGTGTGATGAATGATCACGGCAGTGTATCAGACCCCATCACACTACCTCAGCCATCGGCCTGACCGGACTTTCCTCATCCGGGGTGATTTGATCAGCCTGAAATGCATCAACTTCCCCAGACCTGAACTGTCTGGCAGAGAGCTTCAGTTCGAAGCGCCTGTCCAACTCCGCAGGCGAGAGACCTTTGGGCTCGGGGAGGCGAAAGTAGGTCCAGAATATCCACATCAGGCACGTGACAGCCCAAACGAGGCCGGTCTTCCCACCAAGGTCCCATGCCAAGGGATTGAGCATCTGGGGGTTGGCAAAGCTGGCAGCGATATTGCTGAGATTGTATGAGATCCGGGCGACAACAACGGTCTTGATCCGTAGTCGAGTCGACGACATCTCTGACACCAGAGTATATGCTATTGGGCCGATGGTAAAGTCGTAGGTAACGACGAACAGCATCATCAGAGCCGCACTCGTGTAGGCAATCTGCTCTTCCTCAGGCTCAAACCCGAGACCGCCGATGACAAGCAGGAGGAGAAACATGACTATCAATCCGGCGAGGTACAAAGTACGGCGTCCGTACTTCCGCGTGAGACTCCACGATCCGATGGTCGCCACTACAGCGACCGCGTTGGTGGCGATGCCGAGGTTGAAAGCCATGTTCGGTGAGAACCCTCCTGCAACCCGGAGAAACCATGCGACGTTACTGCAGAACCATATACCGCAGACCACTTGTCCGATCCAGACAAAACATGCAATCTCGGTGCGTCTCAAGTTCGTGCCACGGAATAGCTCCAAATAGGATTGTCCTGACACTTCCTGACATTCCGCCTCATCCGTCCGTACAAGCATGCTCAACTTGCGCTCGATGTCTTCGGCTGCCCAGTCACCGGACGACAGTCTCTCCAGGGATTTCCTAGCAGCTTCAGGGTAGCCGTTTTTGACGAGCCATACGGGACTTTCGGGGCAGATCTTGACGACGATCAGGATAGGAACTGGAGGATCCCGTTAGCGAGCGGCAGCGATAAGACTGCGGTGCTTACTTGGCCAGACCCACTGAAGGGCCCACGGCAGTCGATATGACCATTCACCAGTTATACCCGAAGATCCTCGGAGGACTCCCAGTGCAATAAGTTGCCCCAGTGCCCAGTTCGCATTCACCCAGGTTGTCAATATAGGCCGAAGAGGGATGGGGGCTATGTCTGACGCATACGTCGCGGCAAGCGCTTCGAACGCACCCCAGGGCATGCCTGCAACGATTTCTGCTGCGAGCAGCATTCTGATATTCTGGCAGAAGACGAAGATGAAAATGCTGCACATGCTTAACACAAGCGCAAGGCCGAGTGTCTTGCGATAGCCGACACGATCGCATATGAAACCAGCAAACAACAATCCGATCGATTGACCTGCCTGCATACCACACTGCAGCAAAGCTTGCCACAGTGGCGGGAGCTGGTACGTTCCATCGCCGACTGGCTCTCCGAATCGTTTGTTGAACGCTTCGAGCGCATAGAAGCCGGGCAGTAGCGCCTATCAGTGTCAGCGAAAGCACCAAGTAAGTGATCGACCACAAGTAATGCACAAAGCGGCTTGGCCAGTCGCCAGGTTGAGGAAAGCGCCAAAGCGCCTGGCACGACTCACAGTATCGTATCCCTCCATAATGAGCGCGGCAGAGATGCTACATTCGTCAGCGTCATGGCTCCTGCAGGGTCGACGGCAATGCTCACCAGACAGAGTAGAACACAGCCCAACGATAGAGCTTCACGGCCTGCCAGATTTTCATGCCATGCTCAGCATCTGTGGCGGCTCTAGCGGCGTCGGCTTCAGAACTTGCGGCGACTGCCATAGTCGGGTTCGGGTTGGCATGGCATTCTCTGTCTACAATGGATGTGCTAGTGTCTCGTGATGAAGAGCTCCCTACAAGCTTGATCTCCTCGGCGGTCTCTTTGAGTGGATTCATCGTTGCTCACTGTCGACGTGATCGGGCTGTATGGGACTGTGGTGGAAAGAAAGTTAAGACCGTGGCGCCTCATGCCTGTGCTGATCATTGACCGATCTTGCGCAGCAAGAGCACCTACCTAGGCACTCCTCGGAGCACATGCGGCTAACCGGTCCGCACCTACTCATTGCGCTTTGGCAAGAGTCAGAAGACCAGTCGAAAGCGAAGTTGTGCTCGAAGCTTCCATGTTGCAGGCTGACAGCAGCTGTTCGGACCATTGTAGTCACCACAAAGTCCAAATCAAGTCTCCTGCAGCGAGTCTAGACTACAATCGAGAGCAGATTTGTGGTTCGCAGCAAGTGTGAAGCCAGTCACGGCTGCGAGATCAAGCAGCGTTGCGGCTGAACCCGTCGAAGTGCTGGTGCTTGCATCGAATAAACTCAAGCTAGTCGCGCAGAGTCACTGAGTTGTCAACAAAGTCAGTAATTCAAGCAATGAAAAATGCCGAAACCTGGGGCTCCGCGTTCCTGACGCCGACCTTGCAGCGTCCTACAGCAGCCTCTTCCGATCATGCCGGCTTCAGCGCTGATCGCAGAGGTGCGACGCGGGGGACTGCACGAAGTGGTCGATGAAGAAGACAATGCTACTCCCAAGCATCCATGCATTTCTGTGTGACTTTGACACGGACTCGGGTCCAGAATGCGGGTGAGAATTCTCAATCGTCCTCGTCCCAGCTACAGCTGTGTTGACACAAATCCTGTTTAGGAGAGGCTGACTCCCGACCGTTGCGTTCACGTCATGTGCACATCACGGTTTGAAGTCTCCCTGATTTATACTTCATCCAGGTGCCACTAGCGCGTTGTGGGCAGATCTACGCCCAGCACCGTTTCGGCTCATTGCAATTATGACTCCCGCGTGAAAAGCCGCGGCTTTTGCTCCAGACGGACCTTGCCATTATCGCATGATCGCACGCATCCTACGAGATGAAAGCGGTGCTTGGGATCGGCGCATCCGCGCTTGTGCCAAGAGTCGTCGTCGGACCTTGGCTGCGTGGAGGACGAAGCGTGGCCTAGGTTAAGGTCACACAATGCTCATTGCTCGGCCTTTGTACCATGTCGACAACGACATTTTGTTTCGAGATCTCGGAGCATTGGCTTTGTCTCCATGGTCTCGAAGACAAAAGCACAAAGCGACGGCATGACACAGAAAGAAATGCTGACTGCTGCGTCTTCGGCATATAACCTGGAATGTCACCAGCAACACCTGGTCCGAGCTCCTCGTCCACTCCTCTATGGTTACCATGAGCTTAATTCGAAACAATCATCAGCCAAACTCAACACAGCAGCGCAGCCACAATATCATTTCGAATCAAGCTACAGCCATGGTCGCCAGACGTGGTCCAACACTACGCCTTATTATTCCTCCATTCGGTACACCTGTGGAAGCCTCGAGTCGGCCCGGCGCCACTCCCTTCCCACATCTCCCAACCAGTATCGACTCTTATACCGAACTGGCTGCCGAGGAAATGTCACTTGCCATGTTCGAGCCTTTGGAGCGGGTCCAGGCTCGCTCGCCTTGGAGCGAGGGAGCCGCGACTATCCAGGAGACGCCATACAGTATGTACCCTGACAGTTGGTCGCCCGACCCGAATGGTCCACGACCGCCTCTGTACCGGCCACTGACCAAGAAGCAGGACTCATTCGAGCCTTTGCCTCTTCCAGCTTTCTCCCCCTGTGCTTTAGGCGAGTGGCCGAATGGCAACGCTGTCTGTTCGCCGACACAAGAGTACGAGAAGGAGTCGAGTGACATGTACGGTGACGATGAACACTGGCTGGACGCTGAGCTCTGTGAACCACCTGCTATACTCGCCATCCCAAGTCTCGAAGATAGTCAGGAAGTCCACCCACCAGCATTCCGCTTCTTGTCTCCCACGACTGAAGGAATGATCGAGGACTTCCTTGCTGATCTCGACCTGCCAGACTTCGAGGAGGACACGTTGTCACTCTTGCTACGAGATACAAGCCCTGATGCTTCCTCAATCTCCAGCTCAGAGGCACTGTTCCGCCAGTTGCTGGGCGAAGTCAAACATCCTCAGCCCAACCATCCGCCAACCTTGCCACCCATCGTTACGTCGTCGGGCCTAATCCAGCTCACGTTCGACCAGCAGTCTCAGCCAAGCTTGACAAGTTCCGAGATCCTCTTCGGACCTCACAGTAAGTTTCCTGACTTGATCGATTGCCCCATCCCGCCAGAGTTCCTCGGGTTTGTGCCTCTCAAGAGCAGCGAGACTCTGTTCGACATTGACAATTTCGAGCAGTCCAATGTTCTCGAGCCCGGCGATCTGGAAGGCTCGTTTGACGTTGATGCCATCAATCAGGAAATTGCCGGAGCACGCGAGCGCGAGCAGTTATTCACAAACGGTGCGAAGCCTGCGAAGAACGAATGGCAGTGGTCTGACACGCCGATAAAGCAAGAATACCGCCAAGAAACATTGGACCGGCCGACAAGCACCCTCTGGAAACACGAGACGCCTGAAGCAGATATCCTAGCAGCGATTGCAGACTGGGTAGAATGGGAAGGTCGTCGCGCCGACTCTTGCTACAAGAAAGTCCTTGACAAAGTCATGGAGATAGTGATCTTCTCAGACAACTACGACAACCTCCTGTCTACACTGCAAGACGACAACGTTGAAGTCAGCGACACCGGGATCGTGCTCAAACTGGTTCATTTGATCAAAGTGAACTACCTGGACGTCAAAGACCTGGGTGATGGGATCGAGGCACCATTCACGACGTTCGGCGAGTTCATGCGCAAGGTGAAAAAGCTGATAGCTAACATTCAGACGCTCTTCCCAGAAGTGCACATCCCGAGTCTCGACGTCGAGTCATCTTGCTCTTCGAGCAGCAGTGACAGCTGGATTCCACACAATCCTCTGCCCATGTGGCCACTTTGGATCAGTGAGTTCGTCTCAGAAGAACCGCTTAAGTTGGACACATCAGAGGCCGAGGTTCTGAAGCGCCAAACGGAAGAGCTCGCTCGTGTCTTGCTCGAGCAGAAAGTTCTGGGAATCATTAAGCCGGAGGACGTGGAAGTTGAAGAGATCGACTGGAAAGCATTCTTTGCTCGAAAATCGAAGTCTAACGACTCGAAGCCGACGGAAGATGACGATCCGCCTGCGAGCTTGTTGGTTGACAAAGAGCACGGCTCGGACAGCACATCACCTCCACCATCGATCATCAGCAGCTCGGCGCCACTGATATCGCGTGCCTTCCCAGCTGCGTTCCCTTGGTTCAGTCCCTTGGATACCGACCGCTCGGAGTCATCGACTTCGATTCGGAAACGTGGGCGACCTACCTCGGTGGCATCGGATCGCTCCGGTGCCTTAAGCTCGACTGGTATCACTTCATCGGACATCGGAAGCCTCGACTCGTCGCTCGCCAACAGCCTCATGTCAGTGGAAATTACCAGTGGCAGCCCTTTGGACGCTAGTACCTTCGGACTGCCCCTTCCATCACCAGTGCCTGCCGAGCTCGGGGCCTTTAACGCTGATCTAGACGCCGTCAACGCCGAAAGTTCCGCTTGCGATACTCGATGGCACGACCTTACCCAGGAGTACATCCACACCGAACTTGACCGTCTTGCTGAGCAGACTGCCCTGGCTAACAAGCTCTCTGACGCTGTCGCTGATTTCTCCGCAACACACAAGGAGATCCAAGAGGTCCTCGATGATCAAATTCGGGACCTGGCTCATATTGCGACAGTGTACGACTCAGACGAGGCGGAGTGGCTTCTGCAGAAAGCGCTGGGTACTCGAGATCAAGTCACGCACTTCTACCGGTCCGCTATAAGCGCGGTAGCCGGTAATAGTATCGACTTTCTGCGTTTCAGTAAGGAACGCCACGATCAAGTCTCACAGCTTGTATGCAACTGGAACTCTCAGTACGATGATTTGCACTCGCTGATGATCGGCTACGACGCGCTGATGTCTGAGGACAAGGATCATGCCAAGAAGGCTGCGAGGAAGGCAGCCCGTGGCCTCCGGCGATGGGAGATGGGATTTGAGTATCTCGAGAACTGGAGCGCGGAGGATAGAGAGTCTCGTTAGGAGAATGTTTGTTGAAGATGCGCTTAAGCAGGTAAGGTAAGTATCTTGACATCCCCGACCACCCCTTAGTGTTATAGATTAATACACTCCTACTACCCAAAAAACGCTTTCGCTATATTGATCCTGTCTTCGCACTTAAATGGTGCTGCTTCGTAAAATGTTGATTGTGGACGGACAGATCTAGCTGCGCCTGCTCACTTGCGCACAAGCTCGACTCCCTAGACTGCAAGCGTCCAAGATCTTTCATACGGAGCACTGTTCCGCGACTTGTCCCTCGCACCCTGCGTGTAGGATCATGTTCCACATGGCAAGTGCTTCGCCATGTTGTTGCCGTTCGTCGACTGGTGCAGCGTCCACGGCTTGTGCGTAAAGTCCTGTTCGTCTGCGGCGTGGAATAGGCGTATATGAGCTACCACCGTGCCAGCACGATGAGAACATGGCCAATGGCGATACCCAGACAGAACCCAAGAAGCATCTCACCGATTGCGATTATAGCATCCACGACTCTGGCCTGAACCACCACGATTACATAGGGTCGAGAGCGCGTCCGAGTGGACGGAGCGGGCATCGTGAGGTGAGCTCGAGTCCTGCTGTTTGTGGGAGGAGGACTCGGTGGGTGTGAGGTGGAGGTTTCGGTGTGGTAAAGGGTGGCTGATTCTCTACGAGTTTCTCCAGGTCTGAGATGGCGCATCTGATCACTGACGTCGATAGATCGAGATTCTACCGTCTTGCTGCCTGTGCTCGATAGGTTGAAATGGCTGTACTTTCCCGACAGTTCCAATTAACCCAAGACGCTGCTGGTCGTCCATCACGTCGTCGCCAAGCCATGTCTTCACTACCGCCTGACCTCACCCTGACAACGCTCTCACTCCTCACTTACCTGCTCTTCACCTTCCCCGAAGCGAGTACCTTTATCAATTAGATCTCTGAAATTTGCTCCGTAACCTACCCCGAAAAGAAGGGTATGGTGCTTTAAGAACTAAAGTGCTTGCAAGTACATTTCATTGGGGTCGCTCCCTAATTTAAAACGAAAAATTTCTGAGAGTAACCTTTGAGTGTCTCGGGGGGTTCGCGCAGTAAGTCGTGGACTCCCCAATGTTATTGCTTTTTGTTTTGCTAACAATGACTGGAAGTGTCTGTAGAAGCGTGTTTCTGTTGAACTGAAGGTGGCTGTATGTTTTCGGTGAGTCCACGATGCTCAGTGCGTGGTTCGAACCCGATCGTGTTTTTTTTGCCAAGGCTGGTTGAAGGCTCCGAGGTGAAGTCGTTGTGCAGATACCTGCGCTCGCGACCTAGCAACGTCGTTGATCACGTGCAATGTCTTTGAACTGCCTGCGCGTGTCATCGACAACGCATAGAGATGACCTGACGTCGCCGTCCATGCCCCTTATTTGTCGACAAAGACTCCGCACCATCGGTCCCGCGATCTCGCCCTGTTGGACCTAGATAGTCAACATGAGCTTGAGCTACGCCGCTCCAGATGTTCTCTGCGATAAGCACGCCCCAATAGAATTGAATCTTGGGACCAACTGGCAGCCTACCTTGATGGATATCCCAGACACAGACAAAATCATTGCTGCGCTCTCGATCCTTGAATTGGACCTTACTATTGGATTGAGATCATCAACAGTCAAGCAGCGGTATCGACAGCTTCTATCGAAGACACCTCGACATACATCAGCACACGCAATGCTGAGACGAGCGCTCCATACCGTCCATGCGTTCTTCACGCTTCGGTCGCTCCGCAGCAATATATTCAACGTTGCCGACTCGTACTACTTACCACTGTACAGCCAGTTGATGACGATGGTGGAGGAACTGATCATGCTGTCGATCTCAGGGGCCCCATGAGGCTTCAATCAAGCCCACCCTCACGCAACTACATTTTGGCGAACTTCTCCGGTTCAGAGCCTTGAGCGGACAGATCGATCAACTCAGCGATATGAATGTTTGTGACGCCAAAGATCTGCTGGCTCGCATCAATAGAGAGATGTGCCGACTAGAGCAGATGATGGAGGAATTAGCTTGGATGTTGCGACGTTGCTCCTTTTTACCAGGCGGACGAGTTAAGACCAAAAGGCCGCATCCGGAGAAAGTCTTGGCCGAATGGGAGCGGTGTCGAAGGCTGGGTGATCTCACGTCCGTGCAGGAGCTGGCAAGGTCGGTGTACGATCGAGAGGCTGAGAAGTCGAGAAGCCGTGCAGCAGGAAGTCGTGTCGTCTTCGCCAGCAAGGATGAAGTGAGTGGCTACCCTTGGTCGTTACTTCCGGGCAGCGCATCTCGATTGGGAGAGCTGCTTAACTAACGGGTGACAGGTCACTACTCCACCATCCGCGCAGGAGAGGGGAGATCAAGGTTTTAGGGACTCGTCGGTGTATGTTGGCGAAAACGGTTGAGACTAGGACCTGCAGCTGTCTCGATCGGTCCGTTGAGCAAGATATCGCAATGGAAGGCGTCAGGGACGGAAACGCGTGATGCAGGGCGATTTGAAGAGGGGTACAGCTTGGTACATGTATTCAGCTCTCCGGCATCATGACGATAAATGGAGTAAGTTCTAGGGCTGTGTTGTCGCTTGAGATCTCGCCAATCTGCTGCAGCACACTGGATATGGCAGATCCGGACGCGACTGCCGGTATAACATTCCAACGAACATCTCATAATCAATTCGATATGTTAGGAAAGTGCGATTGACAGACGGCAGATTACAGGTTCAACTTGAACGTTGGCCGTGGGTTCTCGGCTGCAGTGAACCCTGTACGACCCTTGAATCTCGGACCGCGAACACTCAATCAGCCTGATCCGAGCATCGTAGCGATGCCGCTCACATGCGATGCCTCCATTCTTATTGGCGTACAGGCAATGCTGGAGCCCTAGGAAGCGCCATCGGGAGCCGACTGGACACGACTGCTCCAGAAAAGCTTCCTTGAACGACGCCTGGACATGGGCCGCGGCTCGATCTGTCAAGCCCCCCCGCTTTCGCAACTTGAACATTCTAGCCTGACTACAGGAATTTGCTTTGTTGTTCCTTCCTGACGACATCGTCTTTGATGGTCCAAATCTACGCGGAAACTATGCGGCCTTCGAAGGCTGCAAAGTTCTTGCGAAGCTGTGCTGCAAGACATGACGGATGCTCACACGCAGAGTGGAACGGAGGCGGAGGCTGCTGAGTCAAAGTCTAGCAAGCGGCGAAGGCTTACTGCGGAGCAGCTTGCGCACAAGCGAGAACTTGATCGTCGGGCCCAGCGCAACAATCGCGAAAAGACCAGGAGCCGCATCGCACACCTTGAAAGCATAGTTGAAGCTTTGCAGGATCGCGATCATGATAAACTTGTGGTCCAGATTGATGATCAGAAGACGGAGATCGAGCGATTGAAGGGCTTGCTGAGCGGCGTCGCCAATATCGTCAAGGGCATCGATAGCGCCGCCTCAAGTCAGAACGGCAAAAGCGAGTACGTCGAGCACGTCAACGGCGACAATGAAGATGCTCCGAAGTGTACTAAGCGACTTTGCAAGTCTCCGGTGAAAGTCGAGGATGATGACACTTCAATGGTCGAGACACCTCAACAGTCTCAGCAGGATGACAGCAACAATGGAGCGGAGGTGGCCGCAGCTGCGAAAAGTCCCGTAGATACAACGACTATGCAACTCGTCAATCAGTCGCAGATTCAGCACGAGTCGATTACCCAGATGGCCACCTCGATCTTCGGCAATACTGACCTCGATGGGCGGATGTGGTACGTTTGTGGAGTGATCCTTCGATATATTCTCGCGACTACCACACCTGCTCAGATCGACTACGCACACGATGAAGACATTGCGATCCGAGCTGTGTTCGAGGGCTGGTCTTCGGTCGTCGAGAAGTATCCCCTCGACCGTGGCTGGCAATGGCTGAAAGAAGTCGACGAACGGATCTACTTCCATCGTTGGGCGCCTTTTCGACTTATGCATTTGCGAAATTGTCGGCTTATCTTCCTTCGCCAGATGATGCTGGGCCACACCAAAGGAGCTAAGGGTCTACCTAATTTCTTCGCGCCAAGACCAGCAGAGGAGAACATTGAGCATGATCCACTTGTCGAGTACTTCCCGTGGCCAGGTCTGCGCGAACGTATGCTCTTCCGACCAACGATGTTTGCTACCAACAAGTTCATGGACAACTTGCGCTGTGAGATTGACTTCTCGTGGGGAAGCGATCCGCACCAGTTATATACACTGGATCCGACTACGAAGACGTACACCTACTCGGACTGGTTCCACAGTCGGATCATCGACCTTAGGTGCTATCCAGGGACAGTAGACTTTTTCGAGAGCTTCCCAGAGCTGAAGGCCGACATTCCAATGAAAGATGGGACCAGTCTGACAAGGCTGCGACTTGGCTATCGCGACGAAGAGGAGAAGGTAGCGGCAGAGAGGGCGAGGAGGGAAAGCAGAGCGACGGACTGGGGTTTCAGCGACTGATCCAGCACAAAGTGAGACCATGTCAAGACCTGTCCATCTCTCACCAAGGCGGGCGACCTAAAATGCTTTGTTCGACTGGCTCGATGTCGGGTCCCTTCCGTGTATGAAGCGCTCCTCATCGACATGAGAGCGCGACCGTCGGTTCTCCGAGATTCAACCAGTGTCCAGTTGTCTCGAACAACGGTATACCGTCCCGAGACGTGTTTGTTACGCCAGTTATCGGCCTTGTTAACAACAAAGAAATGATAGCATCGTGATGTCTCGGGTATCACACAATGGAAAGGACTTTCATGGCTCTGCGGTCGCAGCATATACTCTCCTTGCTGGAGACACAACGGTTGTGGTTCAATATACACAACTCTCAGCGACCTTCTCATCAACATAAGCTGCGATAATCAAGTCAAGATGGGTACTCGCTCTCTTCGAAGCACAAGCACATACGGATCAACCAATTACGGTACAATACGCGACAGTCTTCAGCCCTGCGCGAAGCTCGCAACAGTGCTGGATTCCGCACACCCTCTCTCAGAATATACCGACACGCTCACCACGATCCAAATCCTGGCAGATGACTCCCTTCCAGACCTCATCCAGCGAACGATCAAGCACGTTGAAAAAATCGCCGAGCAGCTGATCCCAGGAGAAGATGACGAGGCGACTCTCCTCGATGATCACGATGCTGAAGACGAAGCTTTTCGTCCCACAGCGATCCTACGATTAGCCCTCACACATCTCCATACTAATGCCAATATCGCGGCTTCCAGTATTGAGCATATGACCTCGGATAGCAAGGAGACGGCGGAGCGGAAGCTGGCTGCGTTGAAAAGAGAGGTTGCGATGTGGGCGGAGATAGAGGTCAGATTAGGGAGAATTCGGAAGGACTGGGAGACTTTTCAGGTTATGGCGAATACGCGCAGTGGGAATGGTGGACTTCTGGATGATGGGAGTCGGGAATTGGATGAGAGGACGATCTTGTGGTGGAAGCAGGTAGTCGTCAGTCAGGTCGTGCGGGCGTGTTGGTGTCGAATGACTGAAGACGGAGAACAAGGCTTGCCCGAGGTCCAAGCCCTGAGTCCGGGCAGCAGCGAAGAAACCATTGGAAAAGCGATATAGGCATGCCGTCACTGAGAATGGAGAATCCCATCATCTCTCAGCCTGATTTGCCAAGCACGGGCAGAGACACAAGGCAGACGCGAGCCGGGAAAACACATGGTGGAGATCATGCTCGCTACACGAGCACTACCATCTTGATGTCTATTGGTGATACCCTGGAATCCTAGCTCACGCCCGTGAGCCAGAGCCGACTGCCCTCGGATAGACTGAGACTCCCAAAGAGAGACCCATCACTAAGCATATCTCACACCTTGCCTATCCAACGGGAGGCCGTTTCAGTTCAAGACCCGCGAAGTCGGAATCTCACCCCATTCTCGTGCGAGCGAGAGCTTGATCAGCTGTCTTCGTGCCTTCCTCACCAGCTCCGCATGATCCTCGGACCTAGACCTCATCATACACGTTCGAATGTGAATCCTCCGACTGATTGGATACCTTGCGACGGCCGAGAAACGTTTGCTGATACGAAGCAGAGATAGTACGTCGATTGGATCATCCTTCCATCCCCACGTCATATTGGCCGCCTGGTAGTAACGACGCCTGCCACGAGGCACCAAGGTATGTCGAATTAGGACTTTGACCTTTGGTTGGAGCAGATGACCGATGATTTTCTCGAGGATCTCCGTGGGCATCGCTATGAGTGTTGGTTGAGGCTTGTCCTGCTCCACGTGAGTATGGTTGCATCTGGTCGCTGATGGACTTACCTAAGAAGGTGCGACTGAGATCTTCGCCATCGTTGAGGAGGGTAGATTCATCTTGGTTTGTTTAAGGGCTTTCGGCAATGGTGACTGGGTATCGATGGGTGGTAGTCTGGTCAAGGCAAAGTCTGCCGTCGTATAGTAAGCTGGCAGGGGCCGGACGTGAGCGAAGATGTTGTCGAAACAGTGCTGATGGAAAACAGCTGATGTATATGTATAGCTTATCGATGGCCCTAGATCAACCACCCATAATCATCACAAGTGATATGCCGGAGGCACTACCAGGGTACCTGAATCATAGCCAATCAGCGTGCACTGATCTTCTTTGTCTTCGCCCTGGCCTCACGATTTCACCGTGTTGTGCTGGCTGGCTGCTCACTTGAGCGTTCACATCACCCAGAGCAGAGGAACAGCTTCACTTGTCTGGGAACTTGTTCAGCATTCTTATGACGGTGAGGCTCGCTTGAGTAGATGCAGCTTGATTTGTGGGTTGTCAATTGGAAGCAGCGGGCTTGTCTCGCGCTTCGTGGGTTATTGCTCTCTTGGCAATCGTAGATGTAGCTTGATTGTCGAGCACGGTGTTCTCGATCGTGGTTCCATGTTGGACCTACAGTGGCATCCTCATCACGTTGACATCTTGGCCAGTCCTCAACATGACAGTCCTTGGTTTTGCCCTCCAGACAAGCCTCGTTACTTGCGGACTGGCGCGTCGATGGCCGTGCTAGGCAGTCTCTTCTGATAGGAAGTTTTCAAAGCGGCTCGAGCACTTCCCGCGTCTGAGAACTTTCCCCTGCCAGCTATCGTTATCGAGATCATTGTATAATGCGTTGATTCCGTTAGACGTCGCTGCAGAAGTGTCGATGGTGGGAAACATGCCTAGCTTGAAGGTAGGAGTACCAGCAAGAGCAGGATGCGTTCAGAAAATCACGTGAGTGGTTGGAACAAAACATGCCAAGACGTGACCTCATTTCAGCCACTACCATCCAAGAAAGGTTCATTGTCTTCGAGTTCTCATCAATTTGTTCTCCTGTCATGAACATGATGCATCGAGGAAGCCTAGTCTGGTCCATCGCGAGTGGTAGGTGTGTGATAGTATGCCTGGACTGGGCCACCGCTGCTCGCGTCAACGCCACCGGCAGCATCAAAAGCCGACAACGTGCAGAATCAGCGCTCCTGCACCAAGGAAGTCAGCATCAGGATCCTGAGGAATGTTTTCGGAGGTGTGATGCGCAATCTCGATCACTACCTACCCTCTGCCTCCAATTTCAGCCATGCGCGGCCCATACTGCTGCTCACGACCCTGGCATGTCATGAGCGAAATATATGTCCTAACCAAAGTGTTGTTGTTCGCTTCCGTGAGGCCGGCGCGTCGCCAGAGCAGCCTGCGGGACTTATGTGCGCTGCGGCCGGTCATGAGGCTTCCCAGATGATGGAGGCTTGAGCGTCTTGGACTTCGTCGATGGTGTTGGGTGATGTATGGTGGCAGACGAAGCAACAGCGAGTAGAACAATCAGGCGAACAGCGAACGGTCTCATGTTAAAGTAAGTGCTCTGTCGCCAAATGTGTCGGTAGAGACGTCGCGGCGTGGCTGGGGAAACGCGTTGGAGGCGACAATCGAGTCTCTGGTCCGGCTAGTACTGCATATGTGATGGAATGGTCACAGGGCTCCTGACTGTTAGCAGCCTTTGGTTTCCAGAAACCACAAAAACCTGTGCAAGGCAGAGTCACCACTGCTTTAACGGATCGGGTCTCAGCGCATCAGGGCTGCACATTTGCTAACCCTGACGCGCTGCTATTCTGTTTGAATGTTGTTTCCCCTCGTGGGTCCAATATTCTACTTTCCTTTGATTGACAACCTCAGCCACCAAAATCACACTTCAGGAGCCCTCTGACACAACCTTCGGCATACATCCTCGCAATGGAGATTCTGCTCGGACAGTGGGTGGCCTCGGTCACGATTCCAGCCCTTACACTCATCGCGCTCAAGTTGTTCTGCCACCAAATGTACTATCCGATCTCCTCCCTGTCTTTCAGGTACACTAACATCATACAGCCGAAGCGCGCCCCGAACCTCCAATCGATGCCACGCAACGTCCTCCGCAAGATCATCGGCTTCGCGCTGCCACACAAGATCTCCATCTCCGCCAATTCTGATGGCTGTGGTTCCACGTTCAACGCCAAATGCCGCCTCCGCTGGAACGACGAAGGTAATGCGTGGGACCAACCTATCCGAGGTCTACGTCGCGTCTGCAAGTCCTTCTTTGTCCCTGCCAGCCAGGTCATCTACAGTCGAATCGAGATCAAGGTCTTGGGTATTTTGGGAGAGCACAAGCGTGAGGTCTTCTGGAAGGATTTCGCGCCGTACGTGGAGGTGAGCGAGGTGAGCGAGGCGAGCAAGCAGTATGAGAAGACGTACTGGTGGGCTGTTCATCATTTGCATCGTGTCATGAATGGAGAGGGAGCATGCTGCGATCATAGCAATGGGCGCAAGGTGTGGGACATGTGGGGAAAGGATCAAGGCTGCGCTGTGTGCTACCAGCGACGCTTCGGGGTTGTCGGTGCAATCATTCGGTTCTAGGTGCACTGCAGTCGAGCAGAACTTGCGTGGTCTTGGCCGAAAGCAACACATTGAGTGTGGCAAGGCAAACACCGCTGACGGTACATTTGCTGCAGCGTTCCACGGAGCTACTGCCACGCGACGCATGCAAGATCGTCCTAGAGCTCGCTTCAAGCGATCTCACGACTGGCTCTAGCCCATCGCAACAGCGAAGCACATTAGACTCACAGCCATGCCAGCCGTTGCTCAATCTGACATCGAATCACTCTGGCCATCAACTCAGACTGTGCTCTACTCCTTCGCAACATCAATAACAACCTTCCCAAAGAACTCTTGCTTCTTCAAATACTCATACGCCTCTCTCGCCTCTCCAAACCCAAACACCCTCTCATCGACAATCGGCGCAATTCCCTTCTCCTCCATGAACTTATTCATCTCGCCAAATTGCTTCCTATTCCCCACCCCAATCCCCCTCACCACATTCAACCCCGTGAACGCATCCCAAAAGCTAACCTTGCTAGGCTCCCCGTCCTTTTTCGCGAGAAACCCAATAATGTCTATACACCCGCCAAGTGCAGCAGCCTTGAAGGACTGCGCCATAGTGGCTTCGCCGCCGACCTCGAGGACGTGTTGCACGCCGAGGCCGTTAGGGGAGAGTTTGCGGGCGGTCTCGCCCCAGTTGGGGTCGGTGCGGTAGTTGATGATGTGCTTTACGCCGAGGGCGCGGAGGCGGTCGGCTTTGGTGTCTGAAGAGGTGGTGGCGATCACGGTAGCACCGAGAGCCAAGGCAAATTGGATTGCGAACTTGAACCGACATTAGGTACGCAATTAAATGATGGAAGGTGGACCAGCACTTACGAGACTGACACCACCAGTCCCCTGCGTCAGGATGCTCTGCCCAGCCTGCAATCTACACCCACCCAGTCCCATCAAAGCATTCCATGCCGTCAGCGCCGCACAAGGCAATGTACTTGCCTGCCTTGCATTTAAGTGCTTCGGTGCGCTGACCAAAGCCGTCGTAGGGAACACAGCATACTGCCTCAAGGGCCCGTCATTCCGCACACCCAAACTTCCTGCTCGGGACTCTGCAGTGGGGATCCCGTCCTGATAGTCGAGGAAGAATGTGTTACACACTCGATCACCAGCTTGAAACTCACTCACGTCGTCGCCGACCGCTACGATGGTGCCAGCACCGTCTGAAGTGGGAACGATTCCATCTTTGCCGGCGCCAGGATACAAGCCGAGCGGGGTGGCGATGTCACGGTAGTTCAGAGAGACGGCTTGGACGCGGATGAGGCAGTCGTTTGGGCCCAAGGCTGGGATGGGAGTGCTGTGTTGAAGCTGCAGACCGTCGAAGCCCTTCGAGAAGTCGATGGTATACTGCGATGTTGTTGTGGGATGACGAGATGCGGTGGTCATGATGAGCTGGGTGGGAGCTTGAGGGGGCTACGGAGGCGCATTGGTCGAGCGAGTATGGCAAGGACGACAACGAGGTGCAGGCATGATAGCTCAGAGGTCTATATCTGACATGTTCGTGGTCATCTTGTATGATATGAAGCATACGTAGGACATGATATCGGACCGAGTAATCGGTCCGCGAGGCCCCGATCGTCTCCTAACTTCCCCAAACTTTCGTGGCTTTCCCCAAATTTGGGGACAGCTTCAAAGACGACGCGTAACAATCCCTCCTTCATTGTCATCGACAATCTCGACATCGAGGTGGACTCCTTCTTCAACATGTGGCCAGGGCAGGTCGAGTCTGGCTTCATGGTGTGGTGCGCTGTTAAATGATCGAGGGTCGTCACAGGCTGTGTCGTTGGTCCCAGGGTATCGTTCAAGACTGGCGTGTCAGACTCCGCCGAAGATTCATCTCAGCGATCGCTTGCCATAGCCTGCGCTCCTCCCAGGACATACCCATGCGGTCTCTCACGTAGATGCAAATCCGATCACGGTCCAGCAGCCTCACCCTGACAGCCTCGCGAAATGACTTGGAGACGAGCATCAGTTCTGGCACCCTCCAGCCTTGAGACTGGGACCAATTCAGACAAAGCCCGCTAGGTCCAAGAGAATCCCTTCGAGAAGGGCCGATTTCGATCATGGCGCGACTTGGCAGGATTTCGTCAAAGATCTTCTCCAGGATCTCGACGGGCATGGTCGTGAGAGTAGGTGCCGGTTTGTCATGAATCTGTTAGCGTCCTTCATGTTGCCCTAAACCTGTAAGACTCACCCAAGCGGGAGCAGCATGACTACCGGGCATGACTGCAGCCACTGGCGTCGCTTCACGCCGGCGATAATTTTGATCGGCCGGAGGTGCAACCAGATTGAGCTTTGCAGAAAGTAGTAAGTGCGGTGATACTGGGGTCGAATGGAATGGATTCGGTATGACTATCAACGAGCGCAGCCTGCATGAAGTCACTTGAAGGTCACCTGGCAGTCTTCTCACAGAAGGCGAGTGCTGTCTTGATGTGATTGTGGCCAACGACAAGTGACACACAACCGAGTTTCGTGCCAAGCTTTTATGAGACATCAACATCGACTTCTGCCTGCAGCCCGGCCGCGACGGTGTCTACCATTCGCACCACTCCGTACCTCTCAAGAAAGCCTCCCAGGCGGACTCCAGCGATCTAGTGCATCAGACACTGTCCCAAAAGAACCGCTCAGGAGCTCACGCGGCTCTGCAAACGCTATTCGGAATGAGGTACCACCTTCCGACAATACTTAACGGTCGCAAGCTGACAGAGGCCGCCCTAGTGACCGAGAACTCTCCTCTTCGCGCCACCAGTCCGGCTTTCAGATCACCCAGGAGTACGTCCCGCTCCGAAGCATGCAGCGACGATACTGACGCTAGCCTAGGTTGCTCAAGGACGAGCCATTCACGTTCCTCGTTGGTCCAGCACGAACGCCGTTCAAGGTCCATCCGAAAGTCCTTCAAACAGTCTCTCAACCGCTCTATACCCCCGTGGCCGGCTGGGGCAAGGAAACGAACGACGGCTTCGCCGAGCTACCAGAGGTTGACCCCACCATATTCACATACTTGTGCCAATTCGCATACAGCGGCAACTATCAGGCCAACGGGGAGACCTTCGCCAGAAACGCCAAGAAGTACCCAGCAGATCCAGACAAGGTCCATTCCTTCTACTGTCACTTTTGTGGCCACGACGAAGACGACATAGACGACTTTCCTGCGTGTAATAGCTCCTGCGAAGCTAAGAAGGGTGATTACATGAGATACTGTGTTGAATGCAGTGGGGAGTACTTCAACGAGAACACCATCGGTTGTTACACCCGCGAGAGCCCTCTGGTCTGCACACGCTGCTCGGACGTTGCAGGATTCGTGACATTCGCAAACGTCGAGCTTCGAAGTGAGTTCGACGATCTCAAGATTGGGGCCGAGGTTCTGGGCGATGAGTCTACCTATGCCATCACTGAGCATGTCAAGCTTTGGGTCCTCGCCGATACTTACCTGGCCGATGCGCTCAAAGATGTATGCCTGTACAAGCTTCATCGCGATCTGAAGTTCCTGATCATCGATTCAGACGAGACACTGCGACCAGTGCTCGAGCTTGCACGATACCTCTACAGTCAAGCGGCATTCGACATATACGACAAGACCCCGGTGGGCCCCCGGCAACTTGTGCAGGCATATTTTGTGGAGCACGTGAATGATTTGCTCGAGTACAAATCATTCAAGGAGCTCTTGGAAGGTGGCGGGCGCCTGGCGACAGATCTCATTGCAGCTCAAGCGAAGCGAGGAAAGTAGAAGCCCGGCCAAACGGGTTCGAGCGTGGCTTCAAGAATGGTTCGACCGAATCAGCCATACCCCATAGCCGGTTACTCGACACTCCCATATGCTCTCCAACACGACAGTGCACGGCCCCACCGAACCTTTTCCGACCCCGATCCACCTCTACTACCGGCAAAACAACCATCAAGTCAGACAGGCGCTGATAATGCTGGAGGACGACGATGGCACTGCTTCGGGGCGAAGAGGGAGGAGATCGAAGACGTGTCGAGCAGGTCATTGCGAGAACGAAGGCCACTCTGGTAGTGGAGGTATTGTGGGTCGCTGCCTCCATGGGTGAAAGTATCTTGAATATTCTTGGTACCTAAATGAATGAAACCTTCAAGATACACGAAATCAAGACATCGGGATCAAGTTTCGGTCAAGCACCGACCGAAACCACAGAGGAAACCGCCGGAGGACCCTGCAACGCCGCGAGCCGTTCACCCTCCTTCTTCTCTTTCGCCTCCAACACAGCCTTGAAATTCCTCTGCATCGCATTCCTTGTGAACTCCTCGCCCGTAAGCATTGGATACTTCCTATTCGGCCCCTGAATCTTCGCACTCTTCCTTGGCTGATTGAAGAACGCAATACTGTATCTCTCGCCATAGAAATCACCAGGCTCGCAAGGCGCCTTTACACGATGCAGCGTCGACTTGAAGCGATCATCGGACCAGGACATTAAGAGGTCGCCGATATTGCAGATGATACTGTTGGATTCGGGGTCCGGTTCGACTTTGGTCCAGATGTCCGACACGCCGAACTTGGAGGTGGCTTCGCGACCTGGGCAGATCTCTAGGCCAGATTGGCCGGCTTTTTGGAAGAGGAGGGTGACGAAGTCCCAGTCGCAGTGGGCGCCGGCGCGGTGGCGGATGACACCGTCGTTGGTTTCGGGGGTTGGGAAGTAGTGCAGTAGACGGCCAACGGTCTGGGAGTCTGGCTCGCTGATATCGTGTGCGTCGATGAAGTAATTGTCGGGGAAGCCTAGGCCGCGTGCGAAGCAGATCATTAGCTTCTCGGAGACGGTCTGGGCTAGTCTCATGAAGTCCAGGGCTTGGGTACGGAATCCCGGAAGGGTTTCTTCGTCGAGCCAGCGGCCTTTCATGTTGGCGCCAAATTGCATTTGATAAGACTCCTTCTGATCTGCTGCTCCTGTGGAGGGCCTTATCTGGGCGTTCTTCTCCCAGCCGGCGTTGTGCGTTGCGGAGAAGGGCACTTGTGCTTTGGTCTCGTCTGGAAGAGAGAAGAAGGCTGCAGAGTTGTCGAATATGGTGTCGACTTGTTCGCGGGTAATGCCATGGTCGGTGAGACAGAAGAAGCCGACGTTCTCGGAGGCGTCGACGAGCTGGGTTGTGATCTCATCGATGCGGTTCTCGAAGTCTGCAAGTGAAATTGAGGGGACCTGGCGGTCGGAGTACTTTGTCTGGTTCATGGCCGAGGTTAATGGTGTTCGAAATCGCTGTGCTGTCAGATGGTGTGATACTGCGCAAGGCCTTTGAGGTGTCAGCCGCCATTATATGTGTACAAGGGCATAACCTAGCGGTGGTCCAGGCATAATCAGTCACCTGTGGAGGCCGCCGGGGTATCTTGTCGTACGACGGTGGATATCTCCGACACGGATGTCATTGGTCGATCGTCGGTAGAAGTGTCGCCCAACAGGCTTGTCGCACGACCTTCACGGATAGTCGGCCTAGCCAAAGAACTCTTCCAGTATGAATGCGTTTGGAAAGCCAGTGTGGGCGGGGAACACTTCGTCAAGACTTAGCTCGGCTCTTAGTTGTTCCACAGCAAGGGCTGGATCCATGGCCCTTGCAGTGCTTATCAGACCATGATCAGACCCCTCCGCCGAGATTCGGTCGGCTACGACGCCTATATCTTGAGCAGTGACAATTGCAAGCATGAGACTCAAGAGCCGTACACCCTTTGTCGATATGACGCTATGAGTGAATCGACTGAGATAGCTTATGCAGTCGCGTACCAGATCGAGATGGGCTTTGCGGACGTTCTGCAGTTCCTGGTGCTTTGCATCAAGTACTAGAACGATAGCAGCAGAAGCACAGAAAGCCTGAAAGGTCAGTAAGGCTAACCCAAGAGGACGAACTTACTTGATCAATCCATATGATCGGTCCCCCATCCGCGTTGTCCTGTTTCGCTTCGTTGATAATGGTCTTCGCGGCGGCTGTGCAGGTCTGTCTGCTAAAGGCAAATGTAGGATTGGTGAAGCTTCGACCAAGGAATTGCCGGTGGATCATGATGACTGTGATGTCAGTATGAGAAGGCAGGTCGCCAATGTAACACAGGCAGTCAAGAACATAAAAGCGGAGACAAGCTCGGCGCTGTCTGCGGCGATGCTTGATGGCCTGGTCCAGCCACCAGAGGCCTTCCCAGGACACAAGCATGACGGCTGCACTTACTCTTGTGGGAGAAACATATTGTTAGGCTGCGTCGAGCCCAAGGCACGAAATCTTGCCAATCCGGATCGACAGGCTCTGTCACGTTGAAGTAGATGGGCCGCTGTTTCGTTGCCAGATCTCTCATCTCTGCATCGAACTCGATAACACGCTCGTACCGGCTCAGCAAAGTATGTGACAATGCGAGGGCTTCCTGGAGACCGGCCAGCAGACGTGCAATATCATACAGATAATTCCCATAACTCACATACGTCGGAATATGGTCCGGCACAATTTCCATGGTGATGAAATCTCTGTTAGCAGGCTTTATACTGGTCGAGAACAGTGGGTTGATGCTGTAACCATCATTACTAGGTGCGCTGAACCAATCCTGAGCACACAACTGTGACCAGAGCCTCCGACATGTCTCACGCTCGAGCACCTCCTTCCTATCATCATCGCGCGAACGAGATGTGATGGTGTCCGTGGAAGGCTCGAGGCTAAGTCTGTGAATGCCGAGAGACTGTGCGATCTTTGTGGCACAAGCCAGTAGGACAGCTTGCTTGCTCGAAAGCCCGAGCGTATGAGCCGACACCGTCAGGGTGGCTATAGCCTGGACAGACTTGAGGCTGTATTTGGCAGTGAAGTCCGCTGCTTCGAGACACTTCACCGTGGCGTTGTACCATCGGGTGGCCTGCTTCGCAACGTCCACCTTGCGAAAGCTCCAGTAGGCGAGCTGCTTGTCGTTAGCACAGATGATGCTGCCAGCCAGTATCGCAAAGAGCAAAGCGCTCCACGGTGGGTCCATTTCAATTGCCACATTGGCCCTCTCGGCAACGACTCGGGTATGTAGCTCTGTCCGGAACGTTGGTCCGTGATAGCAGCCATGATACCAGAGCAGGCTACGCTCGTGGAAGCGGACTAGCTGCCAGATCATGGGTAAGGACGGCAGCTCAAGCTGCAGAGTCCCAAAGTTCCCTGCATCGTGAATAGTACTTGACGGTGCTGTGAAGGCCAGTGCAGTGTCAAGGGTGTTGCCCGGTCCAATGTGTCCGTGAGGGCTTGCCGCATGGGAGATATCGAGTTCGTTAAGAGACACACGCGTTCCTGACTTGGACAACTGTTGCAGCGCATCCGGAGCGATTGCTTCGTCGTGTCCGACATTCTCGCTCGAGCTCCGACGCGTTGAGTTGCTTGAGCGGGTCCAGACACGGGTGCATCTGGATGCGACGCCCCGTCTCACACAACGCCCGCACGCAGGCAAAGCCTTGTCGCACTTCTGTCGCCTGATTGAGCATTCTGTGCAGGTCTCGCGCTGCTTCGGCATCCGCAAATCTGGGAACAGCGACACTTCGCTGGAGTGTTGGCCGAGGAGTCAAGTGTCGTACGACGTGTGGAGCTGAAGATAACGTTATCGGTCGCCAAGAGACAGCTATCTTGGCATGGAGCTCTCTCCGTTGCGTATCATGGTAGTACAACTCCGCCGACTTCTTAGGATCCTTGATAGATAATGTGCTCTTCTCGATTGGCTTCAGCTCTAGGCCGGCCCCGATCCAAGACCTCAGCCTTTCGATAAGGGCCGCAATGCTGCGCTCTCATGCGAGGGACGATTCCGCTATGTCCAGAGATGCTATATCTGCGGGTGTCCCACGGGGCATGAGGTACCCGTCGACACCTTCAAACACGCTGCTCGCATCTCATCATGCTGTCTCTCAATCGTCTCAAGGAGGGCGCGCAGGCCCGCACAAAGCCATCAGGATGGGTGTTGCCCAAGCAGACGAGCTCTGTGGCACCACCACATGTTTGGACCAATGCAGATATGGTATGGAATCTCACCCTCAACACGAAGCACTTTGCTGATTCTGCTAGGACCCCGTGCCACCTGAGCGTCGCACCTGGACTGGATGGGTCTTTGTTCTATACTGGTTCTCGGATCTAGTGACTGTTTCTACGTGGTCAGGAGCAAGCTCTGTTGTCGCCGCCGGATTGTCCGCTAAGGATGCCATTCTGATTGTCCTGCTCGCGACACTCTGGAACGCCATCCCCACAGTCTTCAACGGAGCTATTGGCGCGACTCTGCACATCCCTTTTCCGATCGCGGCACGAGCTGTGTTCGGCCTGTGGCTATCGTATTTCGCCATAGCGTCGCGCTCAATCCTGGCCATGTTCTGGTTCGGAGTCAACACCGCCGCTGGTGGACTCGCTGTCACACAGATGATCAAAGCCATCTGGCCATCCTATGGTACACTACCCAACCACCTCCCGGCGTCGGCTGGCATCACGACACAGGGCATGATCTCATACTTCCTGTTCTTCCTGGTCCAGCTGCCATTCATTTTCATTCCGATGCACAAGCTGAAGCCCATGTTCTTGGCCAAGACGATCGTCATGCCGCCCATGGTCATTGCTATGGTCGCATGGATCTGCGTCAAGGCGGATGGCAACGATTTCTTCGACGCACCCTCTAAGGTCACCGGAAGCGCGAAGGCATGGCTGTGGCTGGCAAGTTTAACATCCGTGACAGGCTCGTTCTCGACCATTACTGTACGCATCCTGCTGCTGGCATCTGCCTAATCATCGCTAACAGGTTCTAGGTGAACATTTCAGACTTCTCTCGCTTCAGTAAGAAGCCAGGGAGTCAGATCTGGCAGCTTCCAGTCATTCCTCTTTTCAAGGTATGGATCGGAGCTTTCGGCATCATCAGTGCTTCTGCATCTGCCAAGATCTGGGGCCAACCCCTGTGGGTAAGTGTACAGCGGCCTTATCAAGTTTCCTCATCCCTGACCAAGACTAGAATCCTCTCCTCATCATCGACCATTGGCATGGATCCTCCGGCGGTCGTGCTGCGGCGTTCTTTGCATCAGCCTGCTGGTGTCTTGCTCAGATCTGTCTCAACCTTTCGGCAAACTCGCTCAGCTTTGCCAACGATGTGACCTCGTTGTGGCCGAAATATATCAACATTTTCCGAGGCCAACTTATCTGCTTCGTCCTTGGTGGCTGGGCTCTCTGCCCATGGCTCGTCATGGCCTCAGCTCAAACGTTTCTCAGCTTCATGTCTGCGTACGCTATCTTCATGGCACCGCTTGCTAGCTTGCTCCTAGCCGACTACTGGATAGTGAAGAAGAGACGCTACGATGTCCCGGCCTTGTACGATCCTGATGGGATCTATGGTCGCTGCAATTGGAGGTCTCTCGTCATTCTATGTGTGGTCATCCTCCCACTTATGCCCGGCTTGGCACAGCGAGTCACTCCGAAGAGCGTCAGTATACCGGCAGGCATGAAGAATCTGTTCGCCATCAACTACATGTACGGCTTTGTCACAGCAATGGTCCTGTACCTGATTCTCAACTGGATCTGGCCAGACAAGAAGACTTTGATTCCTTACACTGTTTATGGCACGCCAGTCACTGGTGTCGAGGTGGATCAGGAAAGCAAAGCAGGAAGCGAGAGCCCTGTTCCGAATGGTGTGAAGAGCAAGGAGGCAGAAACCCACACCACTGCTGTCTAGACTGAGAGATCAAGCTGGCAGTGGGAATAAACTCTACTGCAACGGGAAAATGCGGTAGCATGAGACCAATGGCGAACAAACGCTAGAGCTCGATACGTGCCGGTAGGATCGGCGTCAGTATAGAGGTGCTCGACGTTAACATTACACGCATAGCCTGCTCTGCTTCTCCTTCAATGCATCCTGTCTGCACCTAAACTGTCGCGTCCGAGCTCTTTCGTCAGGCCCAGGTAAAAGCCTTTAATGTATAGGCACGTGCGACGATGACATTGATGACGGTAACTCATCCTTGGCCGAACTTGGGCGATATCACACCCTGTGCGGTACGCGTGCTATCGGCCGCCGTACAGGCACCCTGCTTCTAACGTTTTGCCTTGTTGACGCCTTGTTACCGTGACGTGTTGTAGTCAAGAAGGCAGACTTCACTTCCATCGTGCTCACGTCGCTATGTTGCCTGTTTGATACCCTACGCTGTTCAGCGAATGTCGCTGGGCACGCTACTCGAAATCTACATCCGCGTCGCTGACGAATGCACTCGGAAATGAGAAGACGTTTCAGGATGAGCGATGCCCAAAGTCCTGGACAGTGATCATCAGTTATCGATCGTAGTCCGTCGCTCCATCTCCTGTCAGAAATCCTCTCTACGACGGCGGAGCCATGGACGACATCCGCACTTACTTCACAAGCTCGCCTATGAGGCCCTCCCCAGATACCAGAGGCACCATTCTCACATGTCCTTTCTGCCCAATCAGACGACGTGACTTCGACGAACTCGAGCAGCACGTGCAGACTACTCACTTCGATCAGATCGAAGCACCTCCTGACAGCAAGGACGGCCAGTCCGATCTCTCAGACGCAGAACTCGCACAGCTCCTGGCGTTTGAGGAAGCAGGTATTCCAGCCGAGCTAGCACAAGAGCAGCTCCTCAGGGACGCGTCGACATCAACGCCGAACAACGACTCTGATGCAGATCTATGGATTGACTGCTTCTGTGGTGAACGCATCCTACTGGAAGAGATTGACATGCATTCCGATATGCATAAACTTGAGTTCGAAGACGGAGAGGGGCCTGAGGATCATAAGTCGAGCGCGGCATCTTCGTCCAACGGGTACTCATCAACGTACTCCGATGCTCCAATCGCTCCTCCTCAAAGCCTGTTAGCCAGCCTGCCCAACGGAGCCAAGGCACGAAGACTGGGCAAGTCCGAGCTAGGACCTTACGCCTATGAGGACCGCATGCCTAATTGGCTGCACGAGATGCTCAGCAATAACGTCGGCGTAACATTGGAAGAAGTCCATACCGGAAGCCGAAAATATCGATACTCCGCACTCGCCAACGAGACATCATTGCTGATTCCCAAACTGCAAGCACTGTCTCGAGCGGACAATAGCGTCATCAGATCTGCCTTCTGCAAACCTGTGGTCAATCATGTCAGCAAATTGCCCAAGGAGGGAGGCTTCTGTGGCTATCGAAACATTCAAATGATGATCTCATATATCAGAGGAAGCCATCTGCAGGACAAGTCGCGCATGTTCAAAGGCAGCTTGCCGACAATCTTCGAGCTACAGCATGCCATCGAGTCTGCATGGGACGCTGGCTTCAATGCAGTCGGCAGGGTCGAGACCGGCGGTATCAAGAACACCCGCAAGTACATCGGAACATCTGAAGCATCAGCACTCTTTCAATCGAAGGGAATCGCGTGCCGAGCTGAGAGCTTTACGGACACCAAAGGCTCGTCTGCTTGCGACGCTATGCTCGCTTGTATGACGGACTACTTCTCGAAGCGCTCGGAGGGTCGGACAAACCTCGCCCCAGTCTACCTACAGTACAAAGGTCACTCGCTGACATGCGTCGGCTTTGAGGAGGTAGCGACTCAAGACGGAACGGACACGAACCTCATGATCTTTGACCCGATGTATCGCATACCGCAGGGACTGAAGAAAATGTCGGTCGACGCATCGAAGCCGGAATCGAAGTTGCATTTTCTCAGGGCGTTTAGATACCCGAGACAGAGGTTCAAACGGTTCAAGGAGTTCGAGCTACTATTCCTGGACGAGTAGGATCCAGTGTAGCATAAGCAAGGGAGCATCAGAGCTTCAGACATGGACTCGAGCATGGCGGACGGCGTTTTCTTCCGTCATATTCCTACTGGTGAGCAAAGTACTCACAGCCAGCGTACCATGTCGGCGACAGGGTCACGAAGCAATCATGATTCGTCTTAGAGCCCTGACGCCTCCCAAGGTTCTGTACCAGTGTGTTTCTTTCCCCGTTCCCGCTTGCTGACTTCAGAACCGGTTGGATTACACAGAGGCCGCCGGAGTGCCTGTCCCTCGAGCCTGAACCTCGCCGTAATACTCTATCATCCGCTCTATTGACGGGGCGAACTGTTCACGTAGTCCCGATCGAATCAAAGTAGTCGAGCCATCTTGCTCTGTTCTCGAGTATGGAGTGGAGGATTTCGACTGGCATACCTTATTGCTGAGTTTCGGCTCGGTCCTGTTCTGTGTCGACTGTCAACCTCGATGGTTCAGAGATGATATCAAGTCGACCAACTCACCCAGTTTAGACGGATGGGGACCTCATGGCGCTCTGTACTTGCTGACATACTGCTAGTTCTCTGAAGGATGACTAAGTGTTGGTTCAAAGTGATGAGCTCAGTAATGCAATGCTGCGATATGAAGTTGTGAATGATGTATTCGAACTCGGATCTATATCAGAGTGACGATTTTGAGATGATTCGAGCTGCTCCTGCTTCGTGCATCGTAGCTCCACAATTGCCTGCGAGAAATTCCGTCCACCGTCGTGACTTCTAAGTCAGGTTATGCTTCTGTCATTGCCATGGCAGTCGCTACGAATCAAGTGCCTTCCAGATCTGTCTAATGTGTTTCCAGACGTTGCCTGATCGCTTACTCGCAATCTTTCATTAGGCCTTGCCTTCCTAATTGTTCGTTGCCAACCTCGCCAAGACCGCCGCATCACTTCCAGCCAACTGAGCAAGGCTCTCTAATGCGTTCGTAAGTTCGGAGGGCGTAGTGATACGAGCCATCGGTCGCGATTGATGCAAGGCGCATAGGTACGCCCGTGTGTGGAACGGCATAAGGACGTAATCTTCGGAAACCTTCTCAGCGGTCGAAAGCCCGGAGCTGGTCGCAGTGTGAATTCTGATACGTCCTTTAACGATGGGACCGATGATCTGCCACATGCTCTCGGACACCAACACCAGATCCTTGACCCACTCTGGCGACCAAAGAAGCCGTGACGTGCCGTCCACGCCGAATGTACCATCCTTCACCGCAATGACGTCGATCTTGTGGGGAATGGCCCTACAGAAGATGTTCTGGATGACTTCGGCAGGCATGCTCGTGAGCTTTGGCTCTGGTTTATCCTGTATACAGTCAGCAGCTATTCAGACAGCGGTGAATGTGGCGATGGTACCCATTGCGGTGCGGCGTGAACTCCAGCCATTGCCAACCAAGGATCGCAAGCCTCGTTATGTTCCGAGAGCAAGCGTGACCAGTGACGTGTCGGCGTCTGTGTCGTGATAGCAAGGTCGAGTTGATAGTCGTGCTCGTAGTGTGAGATGGAGAGAAGTGGGCGAGGGCAAGCGAAGAACGATCGTTCTAAGTCACCATCAGTCGTGCCAAGAAATGAGGCACTTCGTTACCATGGTCACTTCACCGACTTCACTTCATTTCCGAGTGCCTGTGTAGCTCAAATGTTGCTGACCTTGCGCTGAGTGACTGAGTATTGTTGCCGGTTCTGCTTACAGACATCCGCATCTCAATTTCTCCAAGCAACACCCTGACTCCTCAACAAGCTCACCATACCAATCGGCAGCACCCCATTGTCCACAATATTCAGTCCGCCGAATTTCCTCAGTATGCCAGGACCATAGACGCCCAAGATCCATTTCCAGTACGCTTCCATACTCCACCAGTTGCCATTAATGCCACACTTGCCTTCTTGACCGACCACGCCGCCAGTATCCATGAGATTCAGCGCGCTCATCAGCTCTGTGCTGATGCAGATGTCCTCTTCGTTCGGCCGCTGGAGCAAGTCTGTGTACGTCGCAGCTAGTCCATGTGAGCCATGCGTGGGCATGAACTCTTCCCGATATCGTGTGAACTCGTCGAAAGAGAAGAATGTATCCTTGTCCTCCGGCGCCCATGTGTTGGGCGAATATCGATTGGCTCTGCCATCGTACTTTGTAAATTTCTGTTTCGCATTGCGATATGCTTCTCGTTCGCCTTCTATGAACTTCTCTATTGCCGCTTGCGGGTCTTTGCTGACGTTGTCACGCAGCTGCAAGAGCAGCACGAATGGGTTCCGCAGCTCCAGTCCACCGAGTGCACTTGGGAAGAAGATGTAGCCCTCGGGTATGTTGCTTATGTCGAAACGTGTGGCTAGTGTCTGCTTGAGGTATTCCACCACGCTGCAGGCAGTACTGTCATCAAACAGCTTTCGCTGAGCCTTCTCGAGGGTGGAAAGTACGCCATCGATGTGTTGCTGGCCAAAACAGTTTGCGGGCTTGCCGAAGTTGGTCGTGAAGAAGGTGTTGGCGTAGGCATTCCAGGCTTCTATCCACGAGAAGATAGAGCTTGTCTTGGCGTTCAGTTGGCGATGCAGCTCGTCCACATGGCGCTCGACCATTTTCTGATCGATCTCAAATCGTCCTGATGAGCTATCAAGCGTGAGGAAGCCCCAACGGATATCTCCTGATGGTAGATCGTCGCCTACTTGTCCGGCTTGATTACCTGCTCGGACGCTGCCTGACTTCTTGAAGTCAAGTGTCAAGCCCATCACAGACGAGAACTCTCGGACGTCTTGCCAGGCTTGGATCGTGGCATCATGATTGGAAGACCAGAACCAGAAATCATCGTGTACCCTCCACAAGTAGCCGCCCTCGGTCCTCTGATTAATTCTCAGGTCCAGACAGAAGAGGACAGCCTCACCCAGCATATCACTGAGGGCATGGGAGCCAGGTACTCCGCGCTTACGGTGATGAACGGTATCTTCGTCGGCAAAGCTGAGTGGAGCCTCCAGGAAGGTGCTGAAGAACTTCAGCCATCGAGTCGAGACCCCAAGATGCTGCATCACCACAAGAATCGTCTTGTGTGGCAGTAGTGGGTTCCATCGCTCGTATCGACCACGGAAAGCCGATAGATTGCCATATAATTTTGTATTGAGCAGAACCTCCGTGCTGAGCAAGTGCAGCAGAACCTGCCTGGCTTCTGTCACGTTCTTCGGCTTCTTGATGCCATCGTACTGCTCTGGATCTGCCTCATCTCGAGTCCCGAACCGGTTAGCCTGATACATTGCCTTCCGCTTCTTGTTCTGTTGGTTGAGCATCATCAGGCCCATCTGGTGATCCTGCAGACTGCCAGGTGCTTGAGGCATCGGAGCCGATCTTCGAGCCATGGGTGCCGCCGGCGCCTGTACCATCTGGGCTTGCTGTTGCATCATTTGCTGTTGTGCCGCCGGCTGCGGTGCTGGCGCACTGAACTCCGCCTCGACTTCACCTTCGTGCATTTCGTTGTCCTCGGCCTCAGAACGCGGCAACTGACTCATGAAGTATGCAGATCTCCAAAATCCCAAGCGCTTCGCATTGAGGCTGTCATTCGTGTTTTGAGGCCCCAGGAAGTACTCTCGTCGCTTGAGAGCCATTGGCGGGATGTTCTGTGAAGAATATCGCCACACTCTGTCGGCGTTGATGAATTCGGTGAAAGCACCACGAAGGAATACAGACCACTTGACACCTATGTATTGAAGAAAGATAGCCTGCAGCAGGTCCTCATGCATGACGAAGGTGATGTGTCCCTGAATCTTCCGCTTCTGCTCCAAAGGCACCCTATCTCCCCACGACCAGGCGTCTAGGGAGGTCATACGCAGATTCAAGACGTCTGCCAGCTCGTTCAGTATGATGGCATTGGAAAGAAAGTCCCGCAGAACATTGCGCTTGTCTTCGGTGAGCAGATCTGTCTTGAGAAGTCCTTTGATGACCCACTTGAGCACAGTCTCGTTGAACTGGTCCGGCTGAGACAGCTCATTCTGAAATGATGTGATGCTACGTTTGAGGGCTTGGTGTGCTTTTGCCATGTGCTTGCCGTCGCCCGGGTCTGAAAAGAGCTCCCTCAAGTAAGCCTGTATTCGTGGGCTATCAACATCGGCCGCTTCGAAGACATCCTTGGCCCAGTTCTCGCGAGCCTCCATCATATGTTTGGTCTCCAGTTCTTCGAAGTCTGACATGTCCAGGTCGACATCTGGTTCTTGCTTGATACCCGTCTTCTTCTCTGCCGTCAGCCACTCAGTGACGAGCTGGGCATACAACGATGCATACTCGAACCGAGCAGACTGGACGGCAAGCTGTTGATGCAGGTCCTTCTCCCACTCGTCAAGCATATCTGACGAGACAGAAGGATCATATCGTGGCTGGGCAAGGAAGCGATCGAGGTTAGACAGCTTCTGCTCTAGCTCATGGTACTTGCTGCTACCTTGAACAATGCGACCTTCGGATGACCTGATACCAAACAGCTTCTTGACACCATCGGCGAGGACCTTCAGCGCGTCGACCTTGCTTTGCTGTTTGGTAGCATCTTGGATGAGTCGTTGCTTGAGTTGATGAAGGTGGACCGTTTCCGTTCGAGCTCCAGTAGCTTTGCATCAACGATGGACTGTAGCGTCTCGGAGTAAACGCCACTAGCTGAAGTCGCCATGTTGGGTGCCCTCTATGGCGACGAGGTGCAGTCCGGCGGCGACAACAGCAACGACAAGGTATGGGGGAGGGCTTTGACAGGACGGCAAGCTGTAAGAAGGCAGTGTTGCGGGTAGCAGTATGTCTTGGGGTCCACTATCTCCACCGTGAATCTTACACGAACGAAGAGAAAGAAGGAAATGAAGCAGCAGCATCGCTGCTACTTATACTAAATCATGGCTCGACAGGCAGGAGAAAGACAGGAGGTGCGGACGAGGTTGCCTGAAAATAGAATGAGTGGGGCCCAGTAGACCAATCGAAGCTTCCAAGAGAGATCGCGCAAAACTGAGGTCGCCCTGGCGAGCAAGCACTCTCTGAACTACCATCACTGATGTACGTTTTGTGCACGCTGTAACAAGACGTGCAAGTACTGATGGAGCTACGTCGAGACGATGCGTGGAACGGGAAAGGGTCTGCAGAGTCCTCTAAAAGTGGCTAGCTATGCTATTGCCGCAAGTATATTTGCCATCCTCTATTCCACATGCTGCACATCGAATTCACCATCTCGACATCGAGAACAGCTCGTTCATCAGATCCAAAGGCATCAAAGACATCAATACCGCGCCCCACCATATCATTTAGACCCCAGCTGTTGACTTGCTGCACGAGACGCAGGAAGCTATGAATCCAGGGTTGCCTCGACAGACGCAGAGATCGCACCTACCACCGCCATCGGATCAGTGATACCATTCCTCGTCGCTAGACTCGCTATAGGCGTACTCGTCGTAGTGGCCATGGCCGCGGTGGTCGTCATAGCCGTACCGATCATCGTATCCGTGGTCGCGGTAGTCGCCGTACCCGTCGTACCGGTCATACCCGTCATCGTCGCTATGATTGTCATAGCCACCATAGCCGTATCTGCCATCATATTCACGATCGCGATAGTCGCCACGATCCCAATAACCGTCACGATAGCCTCGGTAGTCATGGTCGGCATACCGGTCAGAGTATCCGCCATACCGGTAAGTCTCCTCGTCAGAGCTCTCTGAAATTCCATGGTGCAGATGGTCTCCCATACCCCAGGAATGTCGGTCACGTCGGCGAAGGAAGTCATCGTCACGATATCCATGATACCGATAGGGCTCCTCGTCAGAGCTCTCCGAGACCCCATGGTGCAGGTGGTCTCTCATACCTGAGTAGTGTCGGTCCCGTTGGCGACGGAAGTCATCGTCAAAACGATTGTTATGATAGCCGCGGTCGTGGTGGTCGTCATAGTCGTCAGGATGTGCGTGATACCGGTAAGCCTCCCCGTCAGAGCTGATCGAGGTGGCGCACAGGTTGACGTCCCATGTTTGCGTAATGCTGGCCACGTTGGCGATGGAACCCATCGTCGTGGTCGTCTTCGTCAGGATATCGGTCGGTACGTCCGAAGTACCTTCGAAACTCCTCTGCTGATGGTCTTGGTGACCAGTAGTCGGAGCCTGAAGACCACGACATCTTGGGTTGAGAGTCTGCGCGACGGAAGTCAGTCAGTTATGATTGAACTCTGTAAGCATTCAGGTCTGGGGTATTTCAATTCGACACTTCTGTGATGGCGACCGGGTGTACACCAGGATCTCATAGGCTACTTATAGCCTCCAGTCCTCATTCGCATCGAAGCGAGCATGTCGCTTCCATGGCAGTGCCATACCGCTCCAGCCCGCGCAGCAGGCGACGCTGCGTTCCAGGCTCCGGCGCGACAAACAATTTACGATTGCTCTGCCCTCGAAAGCGGCATGGCAGCCAGACTGCGGCTCATCCGCCGCAGCACTACCAATATCTACGACTAACTACACGTCTGACAAGCTTGGGATACATTGTCGAACTAGGAGCCACGCGAAACGAACAGTACCACGCCGTTGCGACCCGACGCACTCAACGATGAATCCTCTGTATCAGTGGCGCAACATTACGTCCTGGCGTCATGCTCAGTCAACGGAAGCACACGCATCGCAGACGAGCGATGTCTGCGGCAATCATGCATCACCTTCCTCGCAAAGCCGCAACCATAATTGTAGATGCAGACCCATCCTTCCGCCACACAACGAGCCTCCCACAACGACCTGCCAAGACGAGCACACGGCTCATGCCAACTCTTCACCACCAGTTGCGCCCGAGAATCATCCTGTGTTCTCTACATCCGAAGATCCTCCACCAACGAGAACCCCTTCCATGACCAACAAGGCGCTTCTTACAGACGACGGACTTCTACAAACCTGCTCATCTTCAGCCTCCTCATCGCCAGACCCAGCCGACCCCGTGCCAGAGCACCACATCTTCGCCTCAACTTCGCCCTCCAGCTCCTTCAAGTCCGACCCTAGCTCCGCCACAGATCCCCTACGGCTACCACTACCGGTCTCACCCACCAGCTCCTTCAAGTCCTACCAAGATCTCGTCACAGATCCACTGACCTTGCCTTCGCCGCGCCACAAGCTCGCTCGGAGATCGAGCTCGAGCCTGAGCTTTGCAATTCCGCGGGGCCCGAAGCTCGTTTCTCCATCGCCTGACTTGCCCAGTCAAGTCCAGCCCAAACGCAACTTCGAAGCCAACAAGGACGTTTTCGACAGCGCTCATTGCCACGGCTCAAGCGCTTCCGCCGCAGCCGCCGCAACCGATCGGCCCGGGAGCGCTGCGCAAAGCTGCAGTCCAGAACATGTACGTAGAGATCCGCAAGCTCGCAGACGGGCTACGACACCGCCGCGGGGACGAAGAGCGAGAACAGTCTAGATTTTGGACGATCTCCAGAATCATCTGCTACCACAGGATGGGATGCACTATGGAACTTATTGGCAAGGAAGCACGCAGTCGTTGGTAGACAGGCTTGGGAGGCATAATCGAGGCAAACATGAAGGGTGTTCGTTCACCCGAGAAATAGAGACAAAGTAGGCCATGGCAACGGTGATTGAAAGTTTTGGAGCAACTACCTAGGTGTCCGTCCTAAGCATGGCACCGCTGCGAGCCAGACTTTCCACCTTCAGTCGTTCAGGAGATCTGCGCCCGTGCTTAAATTTCCCAAACGTTGCGAATCTCCTTCATATCCTCATTACCGAACTTGGCCTTTTCGGACCTGAACTCGTATATGCCACATACGCCTACGCCAGGAGGACTCCAGCTCCCAGCTTCGTACCGACAGGACAGCAAGATATTGTCCCGCCATCAACTCGAACGCCCACTCTCCCAGACGAGACTGGCTTACTTCTCGCCACCCTTCTGCTTCTCCAGCATCTCCCACTCCCGAAACTCAACCTCAAACTCCTCAACCGCCTGCTCCATGAACCGCTTCTCCCGGATCGGCTTTGCCAGAAAGTCGTAGAACTCGCGCTGGTCCTGATTCTTGATGTCTTCATAGGGTTTGTCGGGGTCGATGCCGAGTTGTCGGAGGAAGGCGGCGTCGTTGTCGTTGAACTGTACTGTCATGATCGATGTGGGCTTATTGCCTGTAGGTGCGGCAGCGGAGGTGTTTGGAGCATCGACCATTTCGAAATCACCATCGGAGTCGGATAGTATGGATGTAGATGTGAGAGAGTGCTCGGCGGATGGGCCATTGAGGGCGTCCCAGTCTGAGAGGTCGAGGCCGGGGACACCGCTGAGATCGACTAGGAAGGAGTCTTCGTCGCTGTCAGCTGCTTTCGGCGAAGCGTCCTTGCCGTCTGTAGGCGGCGAAACACTCTTCTTGTCGCGTTGCATTTGACCGTCAACGGCAGCCTCGGGCGTACTTGTGCCTTCCTTGGGTACAGCGCTCTCTTGAGGTTCAGCCATAACTTCTTCCAGTGCTCGCTCTTGTGGAACCCTTCCATGAACTTGTCATGCACCGTTGAATCCGCAGCAGGGACAATGTACTCCCATTCAACGTCGCCGAAGATGTCGTTGATCTGAGCGGGCTGGATGTTGGAGTGTTGCCATGGGTCTTCCTCGCCTTCGGGCTTGCCTGCAGGGATAGTTTCGCCGATGGAGCCTGCCGCGCTGGGCACACGAGCCATTGCGCTGGGCGTAGCAGGACGCGATTCGATCTTGGCATTGAGCAATGCTGAAGCGGACCGCTTCATCGGCTGCGCACCAATAGCGGGCCCTATGGATTGTGCTTGCGGCTTCTTGATCTGCTTGAAGTTCGCATCCAGATTGAATGCCTCCTGCAGCGACTCGTCGAGGAAAGCTAGCGGATCTTTGACGTCCGCCATGCTGTGAACCATGGCAACGTGCTGATCGAGTTCGGCTTTGGACTGGAATCCCTTGGCGTGGCGATCGCAAGTGATGAAAGAGCAGTTGAAAGTTGAGGCCGGCGTGGTCTGTTGTGTAGCGGCAGTTTTCTGTTGCTGGGCAGCTTGGGGTACCATAGACTGCGAGGCAGTTGTCTGTGCTGGCGTTGTTGCTGAAACCGGCGTTGCTGGGGCGCCCTTCTTGCGCCGCTTGGGGTCAATTGGCAACTTCAGATCCTCTTGCTTGAGACCTGGTGCTGCATACTTCGGTGCGCCGTGACCACGCTCGCCGGAGAAGCTGAACGGTGCTTGCGCGTCTGTGGGTGCTGGTGGGGGACCATCTCTGTTCTTGGTGCCACCGACAGATTGCTTGCGTCCCTGCTCTTGGTTTTCCAGCTGCTTGAGGTTTTCGGAGGTGAGCTGGCCAGCAGTTGGCTGTTGTTGACCTGGTGGACGAGGGATTGAAGCAGCGGTCTGCGCAAACTTGATCTGTAGCTCCGAGAGCATTCCTGAGACTTCCTCAGGCGTGACGTTGAAGTTCGCAGGGTTCGGTACGAAGGTTTTATCTGCGACCGACGCTGGATGGTACTGGCGGAAGAGCAAAGTGCGCATTCTGACGACCTTCTTAAGCTCATCGTCATTGGTGTTGCCCAGAATCTCATGGTAAGCCAGCAGGAATGAGTCCATCCGATGCATCATTGCCTTAGCTGAATCACTACCCAGCCGCTCTGCACTGTGGCCTTTGCGGCATCGCTCAGCACTGGTACAGGGCGGTTCTGCATTGCCGCTGACATCTGTTGCGAGAAGGCTTGAATCTTTGCCGTCGCAGCATGACGCTGCCGCATTTTCGCCCAGCCCTGTTGCTGTTGTGGTGTCATCTTGGCCCATTGTTCCGGAGTGACTGTCGGCATACTGGACTTTTGACCCTGCATTTGCTGTGGCGGTTGTACAGCTTTGTTGGCGTCATTACCACCTTGTTGTGCCGCACGGTCTTGAGTCTGGCTTTGCGGTCGAGAATTGGGCTGAGTCTGCGGTTGAGTTGTTGGCTGAGGTTTCTGCTGCTGAGGAACCTGCCGCTGAGGTTGCTGAGGTTGCTGTCCAGGTTGCTGTTGGCCTTGCAGATTCTGTCTGGCTGCAGCGGCTTGCTGTGCCTGGGTTTGCCGTCGATTAAAGAGCATTTGGCGGACCTCATCGTCACTGCGATTCTGTAGTTGTGGGTACTGTTGTTTCGCTTGAGCAACTTCCAAGGGAGTGATCGGCCTGACCTCAATATCAGCTGGCATTGCGTTCTGTGCCTGCTGTTGTTGTTGCGGTTGCTGTTGCTGCTGCTGCTGCTGTGCAGCCATCGCTTGAGCTTGTTGTTTATTCTTTTGCAGTTGAGCGAAGACCATTGCCTGGAACCGCATTATGGTGGCCATCGGGATACTCTGCTGAGGATTCGCCTGTGCCCATTGTTTGAGGCCAAGCCAATTGAGATTCTGCACCTGTGGCAGCGGTAGAGTACTGTTCTGCCGGATCTGGGCAAGGACCTGAGCAGCGACCGGCTGCTGATCCATATATTGGAGTTCTCTTGGGTTGAGTGGACGCAGACCTTGCTGCTGTGGTTGACCTTGCTGCTGTACTGGTGGCTGTAGCTTGTTCTGCTGCTGAGGCTGCATTTGCGCTTGCGGCTGCTGGTGTTGCTGCTGCATCTGCGCCATCTGCTGTTGATGCTGCAGGGCACGATTCCGCGCCATGGCCTGATTTATTGCTGCTTGATTGGGAGCCATGTTCGGCACGCCAGGCTGTCCATCTGTCTGAGGAACGCCACCATTGGATAGAGACTGTTGCATCTGTTGTGCCTGACCAGGCATGAACTGATTGGGAGCCTGAAGCTGCTGACCCTGAGCCATGTTCTGCCGCTGGGCGGTCGTTCTCTTGAATTGTTCTATAATCGGAGGCCACTGCTCGAACGGCTTCTGGCGCAGAATGTTTTGGAGCGGAAGTGGCAGGTTGGCAAGGAATTGCTCTCGTTTCTGCTGGTCTGGCAGATTGAATTGCTGACCGGGTTGCTGAGGAAGCCGTGACGGTGGGCGCGAATTGTTCTGGGAGTTCGTTCCCTGCACATTGGGGCCGACTGGTTGGTTCAGCATGTTCATACCAGCATTGCCTAGTTGCGGCGTCTGATTAGGTTGCATGCCACCGTCGGGCTGTTGACCTTGGCGCATTTGATTGACCTGCTGCATTTTGGCGGACTGTAGCTGCAGTTGTCGTTGTCGCTCGATCATGGCCTGGTTGGGATTCTGCTGCCCCATTCTCTGGGAGTTGGCCATCATCTGTTGTTGGAGTCTCAAATGATCTGCGCCCATGCCTTGATTGTTGCTTGCCGGAACGACCATGTCGCCTTCTTGTTGCAGCCTCAAAGCCTCATTCTGCTGATTCTGGAAGCGCTCCATGCCATTCATGATTGGCTGACCTTGTTGCATGGCACGATTCTGCTGCATGTTCTGACCCATCATCTGATTCTGTGCGGCCTGGGGATCTTTCTGCTTTCTGAACTCGCGAGTGGCCATCATGCGGAACCAGTAAATGATGGGATCGACACCCTTAGTCTCGAGGCTCTGTCTGAGTTGTGGATTCATCTGGTCAACGATCTGACGCATTTTGTCTTTGGGGGTGCTCTTAGCAAGGTCGGCCGCACGTTGGTTGATGATCTGGTTGTCTTCTGGGCTTAAGCTCTCTGGTTGTTTCTGCATCATCTGAGGCTGCTGTTGGTTCATGTTGGGCATGCGCTGATTCATCATAGCGTTCTGCATCTGCTGCATGGGGTTCATGGGCACGTTCATGCCTTGAATATTGTTCTGGCCCATCTGCTGCATGAATGACTGATTCTGCATCTGCATGTTGTCCTGCATCCCCATGCTGGCGGCATTCATCTGCTGCGCCCTCTGATCTCTGATCTTGGTCAACTTGTTGTTGCATTCTTGTAGATATTGCTCTTTATTTGTGCTCTGACTGAAAGCCTTGCGTTCGAATTGGATGGCAACTTCGGTGGCTCGAGCGGGCTCGACAGGCGGACGTACAAGGCGCAGGGAGTCGACAAGCAAGCGGACCTGGCCGGCACGCTCCACCAAAGGTACCGTCGCTTGCCAGCCGCCCGAAAAGGTTCCTTGACTTTGTAGAGCTTGAATGACCTGACGTTGGATCTCGGCGTTGTGTGAGTTGACCTGGGCCTGCATTCTGCCCTGCATGGGCATGGCGGGTTGAGGGCGCATGGCGTTGGCTATTTGAGGATTCATCATCTGGGGATTCATCTGCTGCATATTGTTGGGCATGCCACCTCCCATGCCAGCCATGTTGCCAAATTGCTGAGGATTCATGATGGCTCAAGGCTGGCTGCAGCAGCCTGAGGCGCAGGTCTAAGGCGGTGGAAGAGTGACCATGGACAAGAAGACAACGAGCTCTGTCTCTTCCAGTTGATCGACGGGCTCGTATGGTGGCACGACGGGAGTGGACCGAAAGTAAGTCAGGTCAAGGGCGGAATGTGGTGGTACGAGCACGGGTAGGTGCACCACTGATGAAGGTGGCTCAGTCTACAGAGGACGCAGGCGGTTTGACGTGATGTTGACAAACAGTGACCTGGGAAAGGCGGTGGCTGGGCCGTCACTAGCCTATTAGCCAGGCAAATCGAGTGAAGTTGAGCTGTGAGGCTGCACTCTGTCGATGTTGCCAGTGATGGTATGGAGGGGTGCTCGGGTGAGGTGGGCGGCTGCACTTGGGCTCTCAAAGACGGCCTGCCACAGGTGTGGGAGGAATGGTCCTCGACTATATGCGCTGATGAGGCACTGTAGGTACTGCCCTATATAGGATCGCGTGTAGTCCAAGCAGTGGACAAGTATCTAGTTGGTTGATGAGGTGATGTACTCAATGTTGATATCTGTACTATCCAGGCGCTGTGTTCAGCTCCCTGCATCCTAGGCTTTCTTAGGCGCCGACGGGAAGCCCGCATACCCAGAAAGAGCCTGGCGCCGATCTGCCGATCTTACAGAGGGGTCCTTTTCATGCGCCGGATGACAAGCGACGTCACTTGGCCGAGATCCGCCGCATGCGACTTCTGGTCTACAGGATAACATTGCTGCCTTCTCATCCTCATACTCGGTCTTCAACCCAACTCACGACGCCATCTGACCACATTATCGAGGCGGTCTTCGACTCTACCGTTAAAGTGATGAGTACACAGTAGAAGGGCACCCGCCGCGCATCCAACATGGTATCAGCCGCCAGTTCGACTATCCTTACCACCCTCTCGCTCCTTGCGATATGTCTTGCAGTCCTCCTCCTGCTCCGGCACTATCTGCCTCTGCGAACCACACCGGCCTTCTTGACGGTTCCGATCTTTCTCGCGCTTGCCCTCCCGGCCTCCGCCGTCCTCCTAGTGCCCATCGACCTCGCCTCGAGTTCCGGCCCAGAAGATGAAGCACACAAGGGCATCTGGCTGGCACAGCGACCACTGCTGGTCGCCTGGAGACTCGCTTACTGGCTCACGTTTATGTTGACCTGGTTCATCCTGCCCCTTCTCGCCGAGTACATGGATGCGGGCTACCGAGACCCAATGGACCGGCTGATCTACTCCTTGCGCTCCAATGGCAGATACCAGTTGATCATGCTATCGTGTGCGGTTCTGGGCCTGGTCTACATATCTTTCGACTACAGCTTCAATTTTACCGCCATCAAGGGACTTCTCATGGCACTAGCCTACGTGTGGGGTCTCATGTTAGCCATCTATCTCGCCGGACATGGCATGGTTGCAGTACCGCGAAATCTGCTCAGAAAAGCGAGCACGGCGGGCTCTCTGAAGCGGGTACAGACTCAGGCCGTACGTGTCAACGAGAAATTAGATGATGCCGTTGTCGATCTAGAAGAGTTGGAGGCACAGGTTTTGCAGCTGAAGCAACGGAAAACGGGCACGGCGCGAGACTTCCAGGAGTGGATCGATGAGCTGGCAGACATGCTGTCGACTCAAGAGAGTCGCATTCTGGCCAATCCGGCAACTATTGGAGCGTCTGCAAAGCTCCCAGCCGTCATCACTGATCGATACCTTGCTGATCTCACACGACGACTCGAACGAGCCACGATGCGCAAGACCAGATATACACAAGAGTGGGATGCTATCGTACAGAAGGCGACAGATCTACAAGCCATACTCGACTCCACAGCCTCTAAGAAGCTGACTTTCGGCCGTGGCAAGTCGATACTGACACCTAGCCTCCGGTACTTCCTCTACGTCCAAATCCTACCATACTTCTACTTCGCGACTGGCGGCATCCTCGCACTAGCATCAATCGCCGTCGTCACATCCGAAATCATCCGCTTCCCGGCCTCCCAACTATCTCCAGTCAGCCTAACAGTCGTCCACCATCCCAACAACGACGACTACCAAGTCGGTTTCGGCGGTCAATTCATCGCCGCAGGCTGGATCGCATACATGTGCATCTGTGCACTCAGCAGCATCAATGACGTCCCTGTATGGAACGGCCGGGCTCTGGTCCGCCGAAATACCCATCCGGAGTCCGCATGCTGGTACGCAGGGCAGGTCGCGAAGTTGACGGTGCCATTGACCTACAACTTCCTTACGTTCACTCCCAAAGCGGTCTACCAGAAGACAGTGTTCTACAACTTCCTCGGGAAGCTCGTCAACTTGACGCATTTGGGCGTGTGGTTCGACTATCTGTTTCCAATGTTCATCCTCATTCCGGTGTGTGCCACGCTGTTCAATTTGTATGGACGCATCAAGCGCGTCTTCGGGTTCGGCATTATGGACGATGACGAAGAAGATTCGGCATTTGGAGCAACGTGGCGCGACGGTCGCGATTTGATCGCCCGCGACTTGCGAGGACCCAGCAACTTTGGCATTCGCGATCCTCCCGAACAGCAAACCGCGGCAGCATCATCGACGCGGTGGGGACCATCAACCGGCGGACAAGCAGCAACTACGACCCGCGCCTCTCGAGCGATGCCACCACCACTAGATCCCGAGCCCGAAGAAGAGAACTTCTTCACGCTCTTCGGCAGGAGGGTCAAGAACACAATGGACGGAATCGAGACGCCAAAGTGGATGAAGCAGGGAGCGAAGGTGTACAACGGCCGAAGTGGATGGGCGGTGATGAGAGAGGCGAGTCATCGAACTCGAACTCTGAGGGAGGATTTTTGGGCTTCTTTGGTGCGAGAGGAGGTGGTGGGAGTGGTGGCGGGAATGGGCAGATAACGCTATAGAGCCCACCCAGCAGTGAACTGGGTGATGTGATAGTCGTCTCTTCATGCACGGTTTTTCGACCGCTCTACTCGTCCACAGCCAAGTCATAGTATCCACGGCCTCTGTGCCGACTTTCGGCGGAGGAATATAAATGGGTGACCTGTGATGTCAAGTCGATCATGCACCCCTAGTACGACTGCATGTCGTCAGTCCAGTGCATCCAAAGCATCGATGCAGCGCGGACGACTTGTGTCGCTGTGACTAAGCATTCCTATAGCACACTGTCCTTTGATGAAACTCGTTTGTGGTGGTACCTTAGTAGGTAGCGAGGTAAGGCAAGGCGGAGCCCTGCCAAGCTTCTGGCGGAAGGCATGGTGACGCGGCGATTGCAGCTCCGTCTGCATTTCGACTTTTCTTCAATGTTGAGTGTTCGCAGCCCATTCGCAGAACTGCGGATGGATCGACGAGAGGATGTGTAGGATGACTTGTTGCTAGCCTACTGATCTGATGAAGCTCATCGTGAACAGGTAAGAGTGTACATTATCCAGATACTCCCGTGCTACCAAGGTTTCGTACGTCGCCTGCAATCCTCCCTTAAAGTGACACCTGACGGCCCTTGTAACTCCACAATTCCGTTATTCGGTACAAATACTGGTACTTGTTGACCTCTACGGCACCTGATGGTCCCTTCGACATGCCACACAACGACGTCTGTAGCACCATTGTGGGACTCTCAGACGAGTCGGCTTAGCTAATGACGATTTAGTTCTGATCATGATCAGATCACGGACTTCAACACACTGACCCTGCGGACATACTTCTGCTTCTTTGCAGAGTCTTGATTGCGGGGACTGCCCCTCCTGCTTTGACTGTCGTGGAGTGACAGGCGATGCTGACAGATGATGGTTTGAGGCGGCGGCGGCGGCGGCGTGGCAACAGCACGGCGGCGTTCTTCTCGCCCGCTAACAGTCCGACGCGAGTTGTTGGTGACAACGATGGTCTGGTCTGCAGTGAAGGTCTGTCTGCGGTAGGTCACGCTCATGCCGGCGGGAACATCAAGTGTAATGTGAGTGCTGGTGTGTTGAGGCTCACGGTAAGGTGGCGGGAGGACTGCCTGCACAACAATGGAGGTGCGGTTGCGGTCGATGGCATCTGGGCCAGCACAGGCTGAGTAGTTCGAGGCGCGAGATGAGTACGTGCCACGAGATGTGTAGCTGGAGGTGGACGGCGTATGATTGGGCCGGCAGTGGTGATATTCTTGCTGGTCTAGGCTTACGGTCAGCCAGCGTGCGAAGGGCAGGGATGTAAAGGCCAGCAAGAAACTCAAGTTTGGCAACGAACATCGATTCAGGAGACCTTGATCAGTACTTACTATCATCAAGCCGCAGTCCACTGAACCTTCCAGCGAAGAACACAACCCCATCCATGGAGTCCGACCGAGATCGTGGCATGGCAAGAGGTGGGCTCGTGTGCTCGGTTGAACGTGCTGCGGGTAGAAAAACGCTCCGGCAACAGAACGACAGTGAAGATGAGCGGTAGGAACGATACAGGTCATGCGTGCAGATGAGTGAGAAAGAGATCGTAAGATCCCCAGGGAAAGCCACCACGATATATCTTTGTGACAGAGGAACACCGACTCCGTGGCCTGTCTCGTGGACAAAAGACTGTCAGCTCCTGGGATGATAGCTACCTATACAGTCCTGATCTGCCTTACCAGGTGAAAACATACCGTAGGCCCATCTCAAAGGTTGATATACACCGTGTCAATGCGTCTCATTCGAGAAGAGACCTGAGGGAGTCCACATATTCCATGACCATAGTCTTTCGTTACGTGTTGATTCGAATTTTACCAGCTTCGATCCCGCATACGGCATCGAAAAAGTGCTCTGGGGTCTTTGTCGACAGTACAACGCCCTCCATGCCACATCACAGTACACAAATAACGTCACATGGAAGCATTTCGGCGACCCGAGATTACTGGCAGGGCACAAGATTCCGCTGGACAGGGGTCGAAAAGTAAAAAAAGGAGGCGGCGGAACGGCACTTTTCGGGCCCTCAAGTCAGATTGTGGCAGAAAACCTTCCGTGTCTTCCCCTGGCGACGGCATCTTGTGTGGCGAGTGTGGTTACGAAATGGAGGGCTTCACTTAAACCCTGACGACCCTTGATCAATCAGTGGCCCGGGAGCACGAGCACGGCCCCACACTGATTGCGCTTAGCTTGGCGGACGATGGTAAGGGTGGCTCAAGTTTCCCACGGCTCTGGGGAAGTTTTTATTCCTTCGATCATACGAGAATACCTATCCATCGTAAGCATCGCCATCTTTCCATCTTTTGTCGATCGCAGCTAGGCCCCTTGCTCATGTCCACGGCTCATCGAATCGATTTTCGAGGTTCAGTTCTCGAGCGGCAAGCCAAGCATCTCAGCAACGTGGTCGCAAATGATGCTGATCCTGCAGGGATTATTGCCTTCGACGTAGAGAGTGGTGATTGTCTTTCTGACTGCCTTCAGCAGCATTAATCGTATCATTGTAAGGGACCCGCTTGTTGAGCATCCAGGCGCCAGACTTCCTGGGACAGACTCTTTCCGGATCACGTATGTTTGTGTTCCTCGTTTACCGATCTAAGTTCGCCTCCATGCTACGTTGCTGCTGCTGACTTTGCTTCACTAAGCCGTCGCGTACATGGCAAGCAGATGCTTCACGACGAGGCCAAACACCTCGATGTACGCGTGCCAACGAATCCTAGGTTCGATCACTGCATCAGAGGTCTGTGCATGAGCTAAGCGAAAAGCTCGGGGGCCACCCCCGTGCAATCTTCTCTCTTGGCTGATCAGTTCCATCCTACTTCATACATGACTTCGATGCTGACCGTTGCGTGGTGGCTAGTTCATGATTCGGGACGGCGACGGCCTGTTAGGTCTGGCATTGATCCGATACTGCATCATGGGTGTAGACACAAAAACATCGTTACCATGGGCGAAGTATACGAATTGTCCGACCAATAACGGGAAACACTGGTCGTCTGCCCCATCTCCCACCTTGAACCATAATTGCTGCTTATCATGGACTTTTCAGCCTGAGAGTGCGCTGAAGGCCTAGCACCAGGACTCTGATCGGGTCAAATGGCTGGAGATGAGCCTCAGTCAACCGTCAGTACAGGAATTCGATACCTCGTGGACTTTCTGGTTAGGGAGGGCGCTGAAGCGAAAATGGCCAGTTATTCTAGCCACAACCTGATCTTCCTATCTGTTTCCTGTCAGCTCCAGCTAACCAAGTCAACTATCAAGCATGTTGCCTAACGACGCCTGGCATTAATCCAATCGCTTCGCTGCGCACATGAATGCATCTGGGTCGCCCAGCGCAGCTTCCAGCGCCGCCCTCCTAGCCGAAGCGTCGTCAACACTCGCCTCCGAGGCGGGCTTTGTATCTGAGCAGTGAATCTCCGACAACTTCCTCAACAACCCCAATTCCAGACTTCCGATCCGACTAGGATCGCCAACACCCAGAAAGTCCCCAAGATCGTCACTTGGTCTCGATAGAGCGCAATCTTCGATGACCGCGTCCTCGACATCGCTCGTAATCCGCGCTACAGAGTCCTCCTCGGCTTCCTCTTCCAGCAATCGTTGACGCAGACTCCGAGTCGGCGGGAGGTAAGGCAGGCTTTTGGCATTAATGCGCACCGGGAGGGCCTCGTGCGACCGGTCGTAATATCGGCATGCTTCTTCGAAATCGGCGAAGGCATCTCTCCTGGGGACGTACTGCCGGCTTCCCTTCTTACTGGTGCTAGGAATACTTCGAAGGACTTTGGCATTGACCTTGGGAGTATCTCCGGCCGTGTACGCAAGCCACCATTCGACAGTCACTAGGAAACGCTGAGTGTTCCGGCGCAGACTCTTGAGGATCGCCAACTTGGGTTCGTCGCGGGACTGGATCCTCGCGATGTGCGTATCCTTCTTAAGCTCAGCTGGCAACACAGGTCCCGGTCCCGGCATATCGCCTAGACATCCCAAGAGCCGCAATTTCAGCCTCAGCTCCATCGCGTAGCAGATGCTATCCATTCGATAATCTCGGGTTTGCGTGAAATCCTCATCTAGTGGTGTGTTGACGTTCCAGATCAGTGAGTACGGGCGACGACCTCTCGCGACCAGAGCTCCGGATGTCGCGAGACCGGAGAATCGAGCTTGACAAATAGGACATTCTCCTCTCTTCTCTTCTTTCGTCCTCGGTCTACGTAGACGGTGGTAGGTATGTTGATGATAGGTGTCGCATGGATTGGGGAGGATGCGGAATAGCAGCCTGTCGTCTATAGCGAGCCGCGTCGACTTAGCAGGTTTGCCTTCCGGGGCGGGCTCCAGGTTGCCTGCAGATGCTGCAGAGGCTGCGGCGCATCCGTTCAGTTCTTCGTCATCCAGATTCGGGTCTGGATGTTCTTTCGCCCATTCAGCGGCCGCCTCAGCGGAGTAACCCTTTTGTATGAAGATCTTCGCCCAGGTCTGAATGTACCCATAGTACTTCTTGACCTCCTCCACACGGTTCTTGTGAGTGTGGTACCACTCGGGCTTGTTGAAGATGATCATAGCCCAATCGAACGGATCGCCCTTCGGAGCTGCAGTCCTTGCCTCCGCCACGCGGTCTCCATACTCAAGGTGGGTCTTTATCTCCAGGTATGTACAAGCGCCCCTATGGTGATGTCCTGGAATGATGATATTCATGCTGAACGCAACTTTGGCAGTCAGGAGAATATCGAGGCGGCCTTTGGTAGAGAGCGCATCGGCAATATCGAAGATATCAAGGACGGCTTCGCCTTTGGCCTTGGCTGATAGAGTCTTCGAGAAGTACTTATCGAGCTCTTGGTCTAACAGCGGGATGAGGCCTGACTTGTTGATCTTGTCTTGGAGTTGTGCTTGAATTTGTGCTGGAACTCTCGAGAGTAGGTCTTGAGATAGGGTGCCGAGTTGAGGTTGGAGCCCGCCTGAAGCCGAAGACTTGTCCCAATCGCTACCAGGATCCTCAGCCCCTGAGTCGGCAGCGTTGATAATAGCGTTGATAAATCCGCCGTCACTATCTGGCTCCTTGATGGGTCGCTTGCAATGCTTGACGGTGTGGCCCTTCTCACCACAATTGCGGCAAGTCACACGAGACCAGTTCTTGGGAGCGGTACAATCACGCCACCCATGATCTTCGGAATCACTGACAATTGTTAGCAGACTACTGACGGACAAGAAGCAAGAGCATACCAGTTGGCGCATTTGATGACCTTGGCTTCCCTGGACACAGCCGAGGCCTGCAGCGGTGTCTGACTTGCAGCGGAGCGCAATGGGTCTGGGTGAGTGGCTTTGGCTTTGTTCTTCTTGTTCCGCTTGCCCATGATTGTGTGTGTCGAGTGAGTTTACGCTGAACCTTGAACGATGTTGACGATAACTCAGCGAAGGTGGATGTTGGCAGATTGCTGACAGATTTGACGAAATGATATGGCCAAAGGAAAAGAATGACGAAGTGTCCTCGAAATGGTCAGGGTGAGACTTGATCGGGGCGTTGTTTGCTCTTCGGCACAAAATGCCTGTTGGCAAGTGCGACCAGGCAACCAGGCAACCACATCGTGGCAGTCCATGCACCTTCCCGGAACGGTTGTCAATTGACGACAAGTGACTTCCAACGTCATAGATTCAGCCACCTAACTTCGTCGTCCAAGCCAAAGCCTGTTGGCCGCGGTCCAGACGGCACCTTCGATCAAGGCGTTTACACACCACCGCTCCGCCATCATCACCATGACGTCTGGACTGGCTACTGCTCTGCGCTCATACAGCACTGGCCGCAGCAGCGTCATGCAATCAGGGCCGTTCGACCGGAGCTGCAGAGCTCCAGGTATAAGTATACTGCCTGGGATCCCTACAAAATACGCCTTGTTCCTACCACCAGAAGACCTTACCAGATACCAGTCCTGAAACATCCACATGCGAGTATTAGTTATCGCACCATCCATACTCGGAAAGTTTGGTATTAAAGCGACGAGCGCAGTCATGTCATTCTTAGGCAGAGGGGCGTCGGAACGTCGAAAGACTTCCACCTACAATAAGGCGTCCAGTCGCCGAGAGCAGAAGAAGAGCGTGCGGTTCAATGATACGAAGGAGGAAGAAGATCCGAGGCGAGGCGCTCGATCAAGTCGCCATCCTGGGACATCGCGCCGTGGACGCTCGAACGTCGATGTTCAAGATGTCGAATATGAACAAGAAGTGACTACTCTTCCAGATGGCACAAAGGTGCTCCAAGGCTGCATCAATACCGGCGGAATCGACCAGAACGATGTCTTCCTGATCTGCAACGACTGCAACCAGCGGATGACCTGCGGCTGCCACAGCAAACGCAAGGGCTCCGGGGCGAAGCCCTCCAAAGCTGCAAGCTCCACGAAGGAAGCCAAATCATACCTCAACACAGAACTTGACCTCCTCGACCAGCAGTTCGCTGATCTTCACGACCGTCTCGACTCAATCAATCGCGCAAGGAGCGTTGACCACATCCATACAGCCACAGAAGAGGCTGAGAGTATCCGCACATACCTCAAGATCGTAACGCGAGACGTGGAGGACGTGATCGACCGCACCAGAAACGCGAGTTTTGTGGCCCACAGGGAGAGACGGAACGCGACTGGCACAGTCGAATCCGGGGACGACGAGAAGGCAGGCCTGAAGCATGTGACTGCAGCCACGCAGACCAATGAAATGGCCTCTAGAAGTGTATCACCTGAGGCAGCCTTCGTTGGCACGGCTTCGCCCCCTGCCTCGGCCGGGCCTAGCAAGTCCAACATCAGCCTGGAGAAGGCGGGCGAGATCGAGGCTGCTCAGGCAGAGATTGCTGGTCATCAAGCTGGCGTGGAACCTCCTTATCCCTTCAACAACTAGGAGCTCTTGATAGGTCTCGACAAGTGCTCGTCGAGGCGCTCCTATGCTCAGGCTGTGTCAGTGCGTGGGCACATGATTCAGCATTAGACATGTTCTAGTATCAATTAGCTTGCTGGCCTGTGACTGGCAGAATATGACGACTACATTGCGAACGCACTTTGCCAAACATCTACTCTACAGATACCACCATATCTCACCTCTTCCCTTCCAAAAACCCCCTCACAACATTCCCCGTCAACCTCGCCACCTCAGTCTGATACCCATCCCACCCCAACGAGCAAAACCAGTTGATACTCCCTACACTAAACACCCCTCCTCCTCCCCTCCCCACATAGTACACAACATCGCTCCGTATTAGATCCGTCTGTGTCCCCAACGTCTTGATCGCGGGAAACCCCAAGTCCTCGATCGCGATCCCAAACTCATCACTGTGGCCCGTGCTGGTCGCCAACACCGTTGCAGATGCAGGACTGCCATTCTCGACATCATACCGATCGATCTCGTCACCCGACGCGCCGCCGCCGAAGCCGTGCACGCCGATGATGTCGTCTGTGATGCCTTCGAACATCCATGCAAACTCCGGGCTTCGAGAGGCTTTGGTCCGCCTGTAAGGCACGCCTGGGCCCGTGCCCTCGCCGCAGAACCCCACGCCGAAGAGTGTATTGCAGCTCTTGCCGCGCGATCGCCAGAGACCGCCTTGTCGGCCGTCGAGACTATTGACGCGCTCGCCGCCGGGGAGAGTGTACGGTCTTACGCCGACGTCGCCGCGGCGGACCTCGAAGCGGTGTGCGTTGGTGGGACCACCGAGAGCGCTGAGCCAGTAGAAACCGTTCCCGCCGAGGTACATAAGGTTGCCGCCCTGGCGAGCGAAGGCGTCATAGGCCGCCATGGATGCGAAGCTCGGGTATTCCGGATGCGAGCCGGTGATGACGGTATTGAAGCCGCTGATCGCGCTGACCCCGTGGTGGTGGAGGTCGTGGTCGGTGAGGATCTCATAAGGGATGTTGAGGTGCTCGAGGTAGCCGAGCATCATCAGATCGGCTGAGAACTCGCGAGGTCGGGAGAAGCCCCACATGATGTAGCCTGGGCGGACGTTTAGGATGGGGCGTTTGTAGGAGGAGTAGCAGACGCCGGAGCCGTCGATGTGGCGGTCGTAGCAGGATAGGCCGAGGTCGAGGCGGCGTTGCATTTTGTAGAATTCGGGGGATTTGAGGGCCTTGTTGATGTCGAAGCTGGGGCCGATGGTGGCGGTGTTGGGTCTTGTGGTGTCGTAGAGACGCTCGTTGGCGTAGGCTAGGTAGGTTAGTGTCGAGAAGATGAAGCAGACTTGCTTGGATCTGTCCTCTGATGTTCGATGTGGCGCTTGAGGTCGAGTCACGAAGAAGGTGATGTAGTCTGAATCACGTCCGTTAGTCGTCTCGACCTTTAGGGCATATGCGCCTGACCGAGCGTTTGGAGGGATTGTGATGCTGAAATCGGTTGCCCACTTGGCGTCGTCCATGTCGTCCTCGTGGAAGTGTATCGCTCCATAGCCGGTCTTCGCGCGGGTCCAGTCGGGCTCGGATCCGTCCCAGTCGTGTCCTGTGACGGCGCGAGTTGGTGCATTGATAAGTATTCCATTATGCCCGTGACCAGATATGTCCGCGGCTACATCGTCAGACATGTTCAGCGAGAAATCATACTTGACGAGCAGAGTGTCTGCGTGGAGTGCTCCTGCTCGGATTGCGAAGCCACCTATACGGCCGTTGAAGAAGTCGGTGGCGTCTTGCTGCGATCCTTGCTGTCCTGCATAGGAATTGTGCGTGGGCGTTGCAGCAATCAGCAAAGGGCCAGGGTTCATGACCAGTTGGCCGTCCGCTTCGATAGTGTGACTGAAAGTGGCGGCCGGCAAAAGTGGTTCATTCCGGAAACCTACAGGAAGCGCGTCGACCTGAACTCTCTGACCTTCAAGTCTCACCTGCAGTTCGGTCCATACCTTCTGCTGCAGCGTAATTCCCGTGGATAAAGTGCTGATCTGTTTGCCAGTACCCAGACGGACGTTGAGCAGACCCTCCTTGTCTATGACAACGGCGAAGCCGGTGTAGGTATTCTGATTCAGGTTTGAGACGAGAGCCTGCTTATGTCCGCATTTATTCAACCACGGCTGAACCCAGAATGACACTTGGATGACCTTTGTCGTGGCCCATGGCGCTCCCCATTCTGGCACCATAACATACGACCCTGGTCGAGCTGTCTGGTAACGGCCATCTCTGCGTCCCGGAGGGATCTCAGTCACTTGTTCTTCCTGCTTTGACGGCGCATGCTCGAGTGTGACGCCTTGTATCAGGCGGAACGTCTGGTGCTCATATTCCGGCTCGGTACATGACACCTGTCACTTATTGATCAGCCGAAACTGACCTTTGATACCTAGGTGGTTGTGAAAGGCCTCGGATGTTCTCTGAGATCAGAGACTGCCGTATACTCACCTTGATGTCAACCGTGTCACCAGGTGCTACAATCCAAGGTTCTGCATATCCAATAATCTCAGGTTCTCTGTCCCCATTAGTAACATTAGTGTGGCCGTTCGAGCCCTGGGCGAGATCGGAGGCCGGCATCAGGAATACGATGATGGCAGTGAAGCGCAGATGAATGAGACCGCCTGGTCTTGCATCTTTGCATAATGCTTGCAGCCAACTTAAGTGATTATGAGAGCGGGCCTCAAACAGTCGAGATGAGGCCCGCTCACTGGACAAGCGTGGTTCTACTCTACCTTTGATCTTGCTTGGAGGGAGCATCCTCTTAGTCTGCTCACGTCCAAGAGGCCCCTGCGAGAGATCGGGGAGCTGTCCCTATCTCTGGCTGATCGCCGCCTATTCAAAATCAAAGTCCAGCAGCCAGGTCAGGGAGATCTTTCCCAAAACGGCTATCCTCCGTTAGGAAGGTGAGTTCCGCACGTGACTTTGGGGAAGGGGCCCCGCTTATCGTGAGTGACCCCGGAGCACTGCACAACTACTTCAACGACACAAGACGTGGTAGTATGTTACATACATACTCCTCCTGACGAGCTGGAACTGGCGACGCTCCGTTCCATACGCTCGCGGTGATCTGACTGGACCTTGCTGTGATTCAAGAGCACCGGGTGATCCCCGCATCAAAGAGCAATCAGTTGATGGGGTCCGAGCAGCAAGAACGTCTTCCGGCATGCGGCACGATAAGAGAATGCTCAAGCTCTGTTGTTCAAGGTTAGCGTTTCACGAAGATCAGCGCTTGGCTGATATGCTGGCACTCCCGCAATACCTCCTCCGAAGCTCCAATGCCGTCTATCCTTCATGTCTCCCACGCGCGTTGCGTTGAGTTGATCGGCATCCCTCCTGCACTGATGTCTTTCTGCGCACTAGTAGTCTGTAGAAACTCACATCCCACGATCTCTCCTTCCCCTTCCGACACTGCTCATTGAGGTAGCCGCCAGACATGTCTCCACACCATAACCCACGGCCATCTGAACCGCGATGGAATTTACGCGACAGAGGTGGGCATCGTCGTTTCTTATCTTTCAGTCGAGATAGAGACAGGCATATATAGCGACTTAGAGCATCAAGTGTTGGATCCCTCACCACCATCGTCGCACCCTCCTCGCAGCACGTTAATATGGATCTCGAAAACGCCCGACCTGACTCCAAGGGGATCTCCCCAGCTGAGCCGGAGGTGACCACTCATGGCAGATACATCGCAGAACAGATGCATATTGACAAGGCTCAAGCTAGTCAGCATATAGCTGGTGCTGTTGAAGTACGTGGAATCGCACGATCTACCCGTTCAAGCGGCACTGCTCTGTCAATATGGGACTGACGTGGCCATCGCAGGTTCCCCAAGGTCGTCGCATCCTCGGCATCACTGTATTCCCATACAGTCATCCACGTATCCAAGCCGCTATGCTGGGCCTGGTCCTCTTCATGACTGTTGGAATGTACAATGTGTTGACGTTCATCGGAGGAGCAGGTCAACAAACCGCTTACCTTTCCGATGTCTCGAACATCGCCCTTTACACAGTCTTCAGTGTCTTCTGTCTGGTCGCACCTGCCTGTCTCAACTACTTCGGGCTTCGACCGACGTTGTGCTTTGGAGGCCTCGGCTACGCTGCATATGCTGCAAGTCTTTGGTGTTTCAACTACACAGGCAACGTACCTTTTGTGATCTTCGGTGGCGCCTGGTGTGGTCTCTCTGCCGCTTTCCTGTGGACCGGTCAGTATTGCGAAAGACAATGCGTAACATGACCAAGCACTAACTCTCTGAGTAGCCGAGGGCGCAGGCCTGACCTCGTTCGCTTCCGAAGACAAAAAAGGCCTCTACATCTCCATCGTCTGGTCGATCTACCAAGTCGGCCTGGTCATCGGTGCCGCCATCCCACTGGCCCAGAACTGGAACGCAGGCGATGACAACGGCTCCCGCGTCGGCAACGGCACTTACATCGGCCTCATGGCTCTCATGCTCATCGGTGCCGCGCTGGGAGCCGCGCTATACCCCTGGCACAAGATCGTGCGCGAAGATGGATCTCGAGTGACGCTAGAGAGACAGAAGACCCTGGCAGAGGAGTTCCGCGCATCTGTTCAAGTCATCAACCGTAACCGCTGGATCGTCTTCTTCTTCCCTATGTGCTGGGCTGTCAATTTCTTCGGCGTCTACCAAAACAACGACTTCAACGGTATAGTCTTCACGGTGCGGGCCCGCAGTCTCAATGCTTTTCTGTCTGGCGTCGCCCAAGTGTTTGCGCCTTGGTGCACGTATCTCTTCACGGACAAGTTGCCCTTTGGGCGCCGCAAGCGGGCTTTCTGGGCTTTGGTCTATACCTTTGTCATCATCAACGCGATCTGGATTGGAGGCTATTGGGGCATGAAGTACACTGTGGAGGGCCTCGATGAGAAGGAGCGTCTGGATGTCTTTGGTCGTGATTATGGATGGTGGTGTCTGCTGTTTGTGATGTATGGCTTTACGGACGCGACGTACAATTGCTATGCTTATTGGTTCATTGGAGCGCTGAGTAATGATCCGGCTGAGGTGAGTTCTTTGCACAAGCTTGCATATCATGTTAATGAACCTAACAATTCGCGCAGTTGTCGGTCTATGCGGCGCTGTATCGACTGCTGAACGCACTGTGCATGGTCGTTGGGTACTCGTTGGACTACGCCAAATACTCGAAGGAGTTCATGTTTGGGGCATCATGGGCGGTGAGTTGTCCCCATTCATCAGGTTGACACTTGAGCGGAATTCGCTGATGTTTCATATAGTTCTTGGCTTTCGGCATGCTATGTGTATTGCCCATCATCAAATACTGGCTCAAGGATACCAACATGATCGTCCTGCCGGAAGACGGTGCAGAGCTGAGAGACGAAAAGGTGCAATTTGAGGAGACCCACGTCCCATCAAAGGAGTAAACTGCTATGAGGGACAAGACTAGTCATCTGACGTCGTTGGGTAGACTTGATCAGAACGTAGTGGGCGAGAGCAATACTCGTCTTGGTTGAATGATCGATTGAATGAATGAATTATCCATGATGTAGTCCGACACAGCTGTTGTACATACACGCATATACCACACCCTTTCAAAGTCCGTGTCGACCTGACGACCTCCCGGCCAGACCCGTGTGGAAGACCCGATGCCCGCTCCCGCAACTCCACCCCACAAAACCAAGTGATGTGCGAAGGAAAGCATAAGGGTTCGAGACGAACAGTCAGCCGACTCGAGAATCTCCTTGCCTAACAAGCACCACCATACTCCAAAACCCCGAAGTTACATGTCGGTCCACTCCACCACCCGTCATACATGAGGACACACATCACTGCGCCCGCCTCCCGCTCGGGTCTACCTGGTGGTTGAACCACGTCCCATTCATGCAAAGCTACAGTCACTCGATCGAGATCTTGCGCGGCCTTACGAACAACATTCGCAGATCCTTCGAGATCCTGACTGTGCGAAGCGGTCGTTGGTAGCGCAGTGTGCTATTGTACAATATCTTGTGGAGGCCGGATAGGTATCTGTCGTTGTGGTCTCGTGTACACTTGCTGAGGTCGGCTCATAAGAGGGTGTGTCATTTTGCGTGTCCTGTCCGACCGATGACTAGTTGGCTGTACGACCGTCTGCCTGTTATGATTCAAACAAGCTTGATTAGCCCTCTCGTCAAGTCAAGGTGCGTGGGAGTGCAAATACACGACGGGAAAGGTCACTCACACCGAGCCCCGTGATCCCCAGCTCATTTAACTTGGCCACCAGCTTCGGCCCGATACTCACCGGTCCAAATCCATCTGGCAGCGCCACATTCGCCTTGAGGTACGCAAACTTGATATTCCGCGCTTTGTCCTTCAACTGCACCTGATTGCGCTCCTCCAGCTCCGGGCCCTGGTCATGTTGCGCGTCTAGCTTCAGGATTTTGGCGTATGAGGGACCCACCTCGCCGATCAGCGTGATTAGGCGCTCCTCCTCGGCGGGAGTCCAGGGCTTGCGGACTTGGTAGCCGCTGCCTGTGGCAGGAAGTTCGGCGCGTTGGGTCAGGGGAGGTAGGTCGCTGTTGTCGACGTCGGCGTCAGGGTTGGCGGCGGCGTCGGGGTTAGGCGGGTTGGCAAGTGCAGTCTTCCTCTTGCGGACTTCCTGCTTGGCCAGGTCTCGGGCATCGTTGAATGCTTGGCTGGCAGGGAAAGCGCCTTCAGGGTCCAGCGTTTCCCGTCGGGCGGCAGGAGCGCTGCTGGGCGGTATGGAGGGCGTTTGCTCGAGTCGAGTTGGTTGTGCGCCTAGCGGTGGGGCAGTGGAGCTTGGTCCAGCGTTGTTGGCGGATTGCGGCTGGAAAGGTCGTCCGAGGCGACGAGGCGAGGCAGTTGTCTGAAAGGTTGGCCGTGGGTGCGTGCCTGGCGTGGTGAAGTCGTCGTCCTCGTCTAGTGCGGGAAGCTCTTCTCGGAGTTGAGGATCGATGTTGTCATTGTTGACTTGGCGGCGACGTTTGGGTGCAGGGCGCTTGTCTGTTTCAAACTCCTCGTCGTCCGTTGCGGGAGCTGCTGCGCGCTTTTTGTTGCGCGGCGTTGGCTGCTGTGAGTCGATATCGTTGAAGCTTAGACGACGAGCATTCGGTTGAGGTTCATCGAAGCGAGGTCGTGGCCGAGGGTTCGCAGGATTGCTGGATGAAGGCTCATTGAGTGCTCTCTCAGCCAGTTCTCGCATGATCCGCTGCACCTGGTGTGGGTCAGGATTGGGAGGCACAGCGTTGTTCGCTGACAAGAGTTGTTCAGCGGTGTGTTGATCCTCCTCGTCGAGCACCTCGATGCGGTCCACAATGGACGGGGGTATGACACTTGATTGAGATTGGGTATCGAACCCAGTCTCCTCGGCGGCAGCTTGAGCCTTGAATTCGTTCAAGCGTGCGATATTGGCAGCCATATTCTTCGTCATCTTCTTTTTTGCCGCCTTGCGTGGTTGAGGCTTGGGCGGGGTTGAAACGTGTTGCTCCGTGGATTCGGCGAGTTCGTCATATCCAAGATCGATTTCGTCAGGCTGGCTTCCCACGAGACGCTGAGCAACGGCTTCAGCGCCGCCTTGAGCTTCGACAGCTTCTTGAAGCTCTCTTCCGCGATCCTCAGACCATCGAATGAGGTGCTGAAGGAAGTCCGCAAATGGGTAAGCCTCCTCTAGCTCGGCTAGTTTGACAGGGTTGGAGGCACTTGTAGTCACAAAGCGTTGGCGAAGGCTTTGAAGAAACTTTGTGATCATGTCCTTGTTGAAATCAGCCTCACCCTTGTCGACAATCTCCATTCCCCTATAAGCTCCTGTGTCTGTCGTGAATAGATCATGTATGTAATTGTCCGGATCGAAGCTGACTCCTTCTTGGTACGCCTCCGCAACCCGCATGATGAAGAGCTGAGTGCGTAGGATGTTGCCGAATTCGATCGTCTCGGATGCTAAGTTGGTTGAGAACAGACCACCAGATTCCAAGGACGCGAAGCCAGCTGGGAAAGACGGATAGATGAGCTGCAGAACCTCATCCTTCCGTGCGATATCACCAGTGATCATGGTGGCCAATAGCATGACCACATTGGCAGCGAAGAGGATGGCATCCGGGCGACGGGCTGCATCATCACCCACTGAGTCCCGAAGCTTGTGAGCAACGAGCTGAGTATTGATGAAGACTCGATTGCTGAAGTGAGCACGGTCATCCAGGAAGCCTTCAACAAGTCGCTTGCACCTCTTGAAGAGGAATATAGAAGGGTCTGCTCCATCTTGCAGCTGCTCCAGCGAATTTCTGTTTTTGGCGAAGAACTGGATGAGTTGAATAGAGTCCTCCCACACACTAGGGAGAGCTTCTATGATGTTGTCGACATTCAGACTCTGGAACTCGCTCTGTGTGCCAGCAGTAATGTCACTAGCGTCATCATCGGATGGCTCGACGACGCCAAGCTCTTCAACAACCGGCTCGAGGTGTTGTTGTTGTTGTACTCTTGGCTCGGGCTCTGGCTCGCGGCTTGTTGTTCTGGCACTGCGACGCGTCTGCTTTGGTGAGCCGACGGCCGACGGCGGCTTGCGTGGCGATTGCGGCGTGTCCTTTCTCTGAGCCGATCGTCCTCCGCGTGACGAAGCCATCTCGACGAGATGACACGACTGTTTTGCTGAGATGGAAGTATTCGCGTAAGGGTTAGGGCGAAGGAGAACGAAGCCGGCGTGATCGACGTGTCAGCCAAAACATTCAGAGTTGCTTTTGTACGCTAGCTTGATTGGGAAACTACCTTCACGTGACTCATGGCCGCCAATTCTGATTGAGCGGCAGGCAGTTATGTCTACATGAAAGCACCTGCGTAACTGCGAGTATTTGAAGAAGCAGGGAGCAGGTACAGAAGTATGTGAGCAGCGAAGACTGGATTCGGAAAGACCGCAACTTCCGAAGAACTGTTGAAGTTCTGCCACACCTATACTAGGACACCTCATCCAAGACTCGACATGATGCCCATACCGGTGCATCAATCGATGACCCCGCCAACTTCCTTTCAGCATCCTCCTGGGAGCTTGGTCGCTGCCTCAACGCCAAAACACCTCGCTAATATCATGCCCAGAGAAAGACTTCAAAATGATCCGAACTTGGACTCGCTCAATACTTTGCCGCAATCGGAGAAGAACCCAGCTTGTTTAATGTGAGTACGCTTGCCGGTCTTGTCGTCAAACAAGTTGAAGCCAAAGTTGGCTGCATGAGGCGGGGTGTAGAGGTGTAGAGACACCGCGACATCGGTCTCGGAAGGGTTGGAGATCTTGTGAAGGCCAATGTCATCAGATATGTAGGTCACCTGGTCGCGCTCGTACATCGTCTGCTTGACCACTTGAGGCGGTGTCCTTTGACCATCGCCTGCTTGGTCTGCGCTGGGCAGGACTTTGTTGTAAAGGGTTTCTGTCAACGAACCCTTCAATATCTTCATGACACAGTGAGCGTCTGCATGGTCGTGGATAGGTGAGCCACGGCCAGGGTTCCAGACAACGATCAGCAGGTCGGACTTTCCGTTGCCCTTGTCCACCAGATTGCGGGTGTAGTTCCGGCTGGGATCGGCGAATGCGTAGTCTTTCCACTCTGATTCTTTCGAGGTGTATATTGACATGAGATTGATGAGGTCTTGTGGATTGACATCGGCAGAGTCTATCCCACTTGATGGGCCCAGCACGTCGGACAAGGACTTGACCAGGCAGTGGAAGGGGTCACCTGGGGGTTTGAGGTCGTAGTGCATAGCGGAGGCTGGAGTCGAGGGAATGCAGGACGGAGCGGGCTTCGCATGTTGCAGCATCTTGGGTATAACTAGACCGCATGCGACGAGAACACGGAGTCCAGCCCAGTGGGCGCTGAAAAGTATAAATTAAGCCCGTTTAGACCGGGCGTTCGCAGGATGGATTGTCAGCAGTCAGATCAGAGATAAGATTGTTTGTGAGTTCAGAACTTGTCTCTCGAATGCGGTCTGAGGGTACGCCTTGTGATTACGGGCACGTGAAATCTCGTTCGACTCTCACGTCCTGCGATTGTGCAACATGCTGACCTTTCAATGAACTCTGCCGAAATGACTATCCACGGAAAGCAATGTATCGCGTAATATGAGATGGAATTCCGGGGTCACAAGGAGGTCAGGTTGCTGTCTGGAGGGGACGCGGCGGGTATCGCCGGCTAAACTTCGCGGGCAAAGTACACGTGACCTGGAATTTTCGTGGAAGTGAAGTCGCCCATTTGAGAGAGGCAACATGGCAGTTGCGACCAGAGTCACCTTCATCTGCACAGACTTTGGCAAAGCCCTCATACTCGACACCTGCCTACTCACTGATTCTTTGCCACCACCTCGCTCGTGCAGCATACACCACCACGAACTGACGAAAGCCATCTACCCCTCCATACACCGAATTTTGAGCACAGTCCGGCAAGATGGCGACGACGGTGGATAAGATCAAGGACATTGAGGCCGAAATGGCCAAGACGCAGAAGAACAAAGCCACATCATTTCATCTGGGTCAATTGAAAGCGAAGCTGGCCAAGTTGAAGAGAGAGCTGCTCACGCCAACATCGAGTGGTGGCGGTGGTGGTTCAGGCTTCGATGTTGCAAGAACGGGTGTGGCATCAGTCGGCTTCATAGGCTTCCCTTCAGTGGGCAAGTCGACCCTCATGAGTAGGCTGACAGGCCAGCACTCAGAAGCGGCAGCATATGAGTTCACAACGCTCACCACAGTGCCGGGCCAGGTCATGTACAACGGCGCTGCCATACAGATGCTGGATTTGCCAGGTATCATTCAAGGTGCAAAGGATGGCAAAGGTCGTGGTCGACAGGTCATTGCCGTGGCCAAGACGTGCCATCTCATCTTCATCGTCCTCGACGTCAACAAGCCATTGACCGACAAACGTGTCATTGAAACCGAACTCGAAGGCTTCGGCATCCGTATCAACAAGGAGCCGCCAAATATCGTCTTCAAGAAGAAGGACAAGGGCGGGCTCAACATCACCAGTACCGTTCCACTGTCTCATATCGACCACGATGAGATCAAAGCGGTCATGAACGAATATAGAATATCTTCAGCCGATATCGCCATTCGCTGCGACGCCACCATTGACGATCTGATCGACGTGCTCGAAGCGAAGAGTCGTAGCTATATTCCCGTCATCTACGCTCTCAACAAAATTGACGCCATCTCAATTGAAGAGCTTGACCTGCTCTACCGGATCCCGAACGCATGCCCAATCAGTTCCGAGCAAGGTTGGAATGTCGATGAGCTCTTGGAACAGATGTGGGAGAAACTCGAACTGAGGCGAGTCTACACCAAGCCAAAAGGGAAACAACCAGATTATACAGCACCTGTCGTCCTCCGCAAGAGCGCCTCGACCGTCGAAGATTTCGTAAGTCGATCCCACACATGCACACTGCCCGCTAATACTCGTCTAGTGTAACGCCATACATAAGACCATTGTAGACGACTTCCGTGTCGCCATCGTTTATGGACGATCAGTGAAGCACCAGCCTCAGCGCGTTGGCTTATCACACGAGCTAGCAGATGAGGACATCAGTAAGTACACCGCATGGGCGAATTATCACGTTATTAACGTGGTTCTTGCAGTCACCATCATCAAGAAATGATCCATCACATCCGTTCTGTTGGCTCTCGACAAAAGCTTCTCAACAAATTCGACAGATATGGTGTGAAGCAAATGGAGACCAGGCCTTGATTCAAGGTTTAGGCTTCATTTTAGCTGTTCGGTTATGCTAGGCGCAGCTTCGGCCCTGAAAAGCCGCCTATCCTCCCGTGAGGCAACGCGGACTTGGTCTGTGCTTCTCGAACTCACCCACAATGCTTGCAAACCTACAGGGTTTGCTGCAGAGTCCTCCTTGCTGATCGACAAGGACTGATTCGTATAACTTCTCAACATTGACATCGCCAAATTGCAGTGTGGCCGGACTTCGCACTCGAGACTATACCTAGCCAACAGCACTGTTCGTCCGCTACACCAACATCCGATACTGGTCGCTGACTTGAAACCGTATTGGCCGGATTGGGCGGGGTTGACCGTTCGACGTCCGGGATTAACACGCGATGCCGTTAGCAATTATCGCAGCTCGAATGTCAGGTACCAAACCCTGGTCAGCAGCCATGCAGAATGTCTTGTAGGTGCCCGTCGCGACATCGCAATGACGCCTGCAGGCCCAGAGCTCTGGAATCCACAACAAGAGTGAATTCCGACGACAGGTCGCTCAACGGGCAGACGTAATAATAGGATGCTCCAAAGGAATGAGCGCCTTCTTCACGATCGACAGCTATCGAGTGCGGGGGATTGCACGAGATCGCATCATATGCATTAAGCATATGAAGCACTCACTACGGCCATCTCGCTTGTCCTCATTATCGCCATGCGGTGATAGCATTGCCGTTCACTTGGGTCGCATTCCTCCGAGGAGCAGCGCTATTGAACCACTAGTGCGCCATTGAGCGAATGCGATGATCGTCTTTGCTGGTAGCGACAACACACCGGCATATCGATCCTTCCATTGCTATGCTTCGGTTCAGGACCTTTGGCATTTCGCATGTTCAAGTGTACCCATGAGTCATCCATCACATTCCATATTCGTTGGTTCTTGCGTCGCTCAGACCTAGGGCTGCTCCGAGATTGACGAAAGCCATTGTAGTGCTTAAGGATCGAGGATTGCGGTAACAAAATTCTGCTTGCGAACGAGCAAAGGAAGTCCTGGAGAAGCAGCGAATGGCGTACGATTGGCAATAATGCCCACCCCACCACTGTGAAGCCCATTGGGCTCCAACAGACACATTTCAATCAATTAGGTGTTACACCTTTCATTTGTCGACGCTGATTTGATGTGGTGGGTGAGTACGCCCTATTTAGCCGCCCGCCTGCAACTGCCTCCAAACCGTCGCTCACTTCTGGGCACCTCTTCCGGCTACTCGACTCTCTCTCCACATCGATCTCGAGCGCACGAGCAGCATCTGATGGGCAGGACATCTCTGTCCTCAGCAGGTCCGCCAGTGCCCCCACGGGTAGGAGATGCCTCATCTTAGGGCTAGAATGGTACTGAAAATTACCATTCCGCTGCGTACCAGTACGATACTGCCTACAGAGCTGCGCCAGATCTCTGATTGACGACTGCGGCACTATCAAGCCATACCGCAGGTCGGAGACGGAGTGGATGACCAATTAACAAATCATCTTATCAACTACCAGCTCAGGAGTCCATCAAGCAATAATGAATGCGCATATTCCCGTCTCGTTCGCTTGGAGTCAGACCGTGGGAGGCGCCTGACGAAATGCACGATTTAAGAACTCAATATTGCGTCGCGGTATCTTGAGGCGCTCTTTGATAGTTCTCTGAGTGCAGAACTCAGGAGACTTGAGCGCTTGAATAATTGCCTATTGTTTGAACAACCGCCTCGCCAGGACGACTTTACTGCATCGAGACCCGCATGCAGAGCATCGGCAGTTGTTCAGGTACAATTCTACAGCGGCCCGGTCGAGATTGAAATACTCTGCCTTGAGTAGCAGCACACCTGCCCGATTATCAGAGCATCACTTCGACGGGGATTCTGCTCAGGTGTCTTCGGTGGCTTGCCCCTCCACGCATCGTGTGGTGGAGGTACGAGGCTTTCCAAGCCACCACAGTCTAGGATCTTCTGAATCTAGGCTCGATATCGCCTAGAACCCCTGGAGAAAAACATTTTGTGGGCTCAACTTGACTCGGACTAGGCACCCCCCCTTTAAGCGTCCGAAGAGCGACCCGTGCCTTGAAACATCCCCGTCGGAGCTACCCTAGCCACAGCGCTCCCTGCCGCCCAGGGAAGGTCAATCCAATCGCCCGAGGGACCTCGAAAGCGACCCATCGGAACCTCTTCTGTCATAGTCGTGTTCCTTACTCGCACCTCGAGTTGAAGTTTGATAGACAGCATTAAGCAGATACGGGCCCACCGGGTCCCTGTCCTGTCTTTCACCGCTGTGCATCACCCTCAATAACACCTTGACACGTAGCATACTTCGACTGACGAGGACTGACGCAATCCACCAACAAAGAACATCTCGCCTGGTGCTACCCGGACCGACGGACAGGTGCATTGGTGATTCCACCAGCATAGTGCCAATGCAAGGCAACACGTCGGACCAGCAGCCGTGAGAGCAGCCTCGGGGCCTCAAATGCAAGTGTTGACTATGCCATCTGACCATCATCATGAGTCCCAAGGCTCTGGAGGTGGTCAAAATGCGTGGATCAATCCCATGGGAGGGATGTATTCGCCTTCCGGGTTACCGTCGACGACCATGTCGCCGATGCATGACTATTCTCAGTTCGACTACCACCAGCCGCCTGCATCTCTTCCAGGATCACTCGAACCGGCGTGCAGAATTGCACGGCCTCCCCCGTACGCTGCAGGAGTGCCGCAGATGCCGCCACCGCTCATCACAAGTCACAATGTCCTGTGGCCGAGCATGATAGCCTCCGGAGCACACCCATCTGGAGGTCACCCCGGGTCGTACCAGCCGCCAGTCCTTGCTGCAGCACCCATACATACACCACTGTCTGCTGGAACAATCTCAGATGTTACACCAACGAGCGCAAAGAGCAACACTTCCCGACGTAAGCTTACGGACGAGGAACGTCGGCAGATGTGCTTGGAGGCTGAGCAGAATCCCAGCATGAAGCAGACGCAGATAGGAGGTTAGTGGCCCCGAATGCTGTGCAACCTGAACAAGACTGACGTCTCTAGCCAAGTTCAACGTGGAGAGAAGGTAAGGGTGACGCATACGAGAAGTAACATTGGCTGATCTTGACAGCACTGTCTCCAAGATACTGCGGCAGAAGGACAAATACATAAATTTGCCTCCGTTGGAAGATGTTGTCAGTCCGGGAAAGAAATCAAAAGCAAAGTTGCCCGACTTCGAAAAGACGCTCGCCAACTGGGTACGCAATCAGCAACGAAACGGGATCGCGGTCGGCGACGAAGATCTGAAAAGGCAGGCGAAAAAGTTCTCCTTCAGCAGGAGTGACCAAGCCTTGCTGTCGAGCACGAGCTGGCTCGAGAAGTTCAAGCAGAAGAACCAGCTGGGAAAGTACACGGACACTGCGACTGATTCGACCGTGACAACACAAACAGAGACCTCTCCTTTCGCATCACCTGCATCATCAGAGGATGTGAAGGCTCCGGCATCCGCTCTAGACGACGACGCAGTCAAGGACGATAACGACCAGTTCTTCGATTTTGTAGGCAAGTCAGAAGACTTCTTCGAGGATCCCTCGGGCTTGTCTCCATTGTCCGATGAAGCTGTCCAGGACGACGACGTGATGACCGAACTGCCTTCCAGACCTACCTTCAGAGTTCCGTCTGGGACCAACCTCCATCGCCAGCGCAGTCAGACACTGAGCAACCTCGATGACTACGCATCGACAAGCACGATGTCCAGACCGACGCCGACAGCGATGGACTCGAAGCCACCTATGACACGGGCACTCACCACATCTTTGACGATGCAGTCACACGTCGACCCGGCAGTAGTCAAACGTCACAAGTCCGTTCCTGACATCCATGAGGACGTCAACAACGACGAGACAGTTCATTTCACACCGATGCATGCGCCCCCTCTTCCGCAGCCGTACCCCAGCGTGCCCTCTGAGTCTGTCTCGCCAGTCTCGATCACGAATCCGATAAGTCCGGCCGACGACGATCACTTGAAAGCCCTGCATGCAATCAAGAAGGCCTTGGAAGACAACCCTGGCCTCGCGGATCCGGACGACTACCTGGCGATAGGAAAGTTGATGGAGAAGGTGAAGCTGATCAGGAGTCCGACGCAGAGCAACGCATTCCTGCATACTGCTGATGGCAAAGGCGGAAGGAAGAGAGGGTACATGGGCATCTCTTGAGATTGACAGGTATCAGACTGGTGGCAGCAGAGGCTCTGTTCGACTGAGCAGTGCGCACTACAGTCCCTTCCGGCCATCATCTCCCTACCCCAGCCGACGCTCGACACCGATTCACACATCCACCGCAGACTTCACCACGCCACTGCTAGTCATACTAGCCATTCGGTGAACCAACACGACAGGGACTGGCTGCGACGGACACGCCGGACGCCTCGGCTCAGGCCACGTCTCGTTAACGCAGCACGATCATTCAACTTCGATTCGACTCGGCGCTTATAGAACGCTAAGGCCAATAGCACGCCACACGGCGCTTTCTTTATCTCTTCTCTGACGGCCGCGACGTTATGTGTCCAGCTCTTTCGGGCCTTCTCACTTCGGAGGACGAGAACGATTTCTAGCATTAGGTAGCATCGAAGGACGTTCGGGTCCAGGGCATGGGATGACGGCAAGGACCGGACGACTGGGAGACTGTGAAAGGAGCACAAGCTCGCACATCTCATGACAGGACGGGACGTATAGCATGAAGAAGGAAGACACTGAGCTGCAAAGCTCAAAGGGACTGACCTTCACAGGTCGAATGGAAACAACAGCACATTGAGACGCCACGACCGACACCAGAAAGGGCAGCGATGCCGCAGCTCGCAGCAATGCGACGAACGAAGAGCAGCCAGTGCTCGAGCATTTCATTCTTCTTGAGACGGCCGATAGCGCATGCACTGTCTGGTGCAGGACAGAGGGATGACGGCGGAGTTGAGGACCACGGAAGTCAAATAGGCAGGTGAAGCAAATACGTGGCACTCAATCCGTACTGCCACATATCTGAGCGCAGTAAGCCAAGCAGTACGGTTCACCATTTGATGGTTGTCCCATCCACAGCCCACATGGGCACATTCTACATAGTAGATTCGAAGCTCTAAAATTTCGCAAATGTCGTGCCAAACCTTCGAACATGCCTTTCACGACTCGCGAGTCCGTCCAGTGCGTCCATACAGTACACCCTCCTCCCCGAAGATACTCGACAGAACTCGTGCCTCGAAAACAAACCTCCCGCCTCACACCCATTTGTAGGAATTTATGACTTCATCTGACGGAATTCGTGCAGCCAATTGGAGGTCAGAGGTGGCTTTTGCTTCACTTCTTTGGTTCGGGCTGGGCCGGAACTACGGATTTCTGTCTTAGCCATGATGTTCTCATCAACAGCACGAATCGAAGAGTAAAGGTGAAGATAGGAGGATGAGGTCCGCGTACGCTGTGTTACGAAAAAGTTGCAGCGGAATTGAGTACAAGAGCTCGGAGGAAGGTCGTTCAGGTGGGTGGGGCGTACTGACCCGGCAAACATATTCGTCCAGGTACACACACCACTCACACCGTGCAAGTACTGTACCTCCATCATCAGAGACACTGGTATTGCGAGGCAAGTCTCGCCGGTCACTCTCTCTTACGCCATTCATCGGCTTCACATCGCCGACGACGTACTCTACAGGTAGGCATGCACGACACCGAACTGCCGCTCCAGGAAATAGCGATCTTCACCGCCAAAACATTGGGCAGCAACGCCATGTCCTCGCTTGACACACCTTCTACGTGATGCAAGTCATCAACAAGCGAGCTTCATTGCTCTACTTCAATAGCGACATCGGAGAGCTTGCCTTTGTAACCAAAGAGTCGATCTTATGGAGATGCCTGCAGACCATCTGAGCAGTAATGGCACTGATGAGACTTGATGTGAGCTCGCGTGTCTCGCTTTATGCCTTGCCCGCCTCATCTCCGCTGTGCGTTTCCCACACGCGTGTCTCGATAGCCCAAAACCTGTGACAGATCGCAGTGGGCGGTCGGTGTTTGCGAGAGAGCGTCTCAGAGGAACTCCTAGACCAGTGCTGCTTTCAGGCAGATGGGAGCCGAACGAGGCCACTCACTGGGCGTCGCATATCAATCCCTCCAGCTGACCAGCATACACCTTGAGATACAATGCTGCAGTAGGTAGGTCTGCTACTTGGTGCTCTGTACTGGGTACTTACCTCGCACTACGGATCACGTCTTGGGCAGACTGCGTAGCAAGGTAGGTGCTACTGTCTGGGACTACACAATAGTTGCCATCCCATCAAGCACGCTGACTCGTAGTCTGTTTGCACCGATTTTGCTCACCACTGGATCGTCGAGTAGGTACAGCAAGACCGACGAATAATCAAATGGATGGAGCATGGATTACTTTTCGACGCAACCGGCGCAGGCATCCGGCAAGGTCTACGGTCGACGATAACATCAGCAAGCCACGCACGAGAGCTGTGATCAGCTGGACCTCCAGCATAGCCGCTTGATACCAAATGCAACTGAGATCACCAAGATACATGGCAGCATGTCGTTCCAATAGGGCATCCCGAAGTCCGCTGTCAAGTGTCAAAAGATCTTGTCACCGGACTGTCAGAAGAAGCAAAGAACATTCCGACCAAAAGTTTCCCACTAGATCCGAGTTACAGCTTTCCCTGCCCTGGCACTCACGCTGCAACCCGACATCTTGGATTCGGCTCGAGAAAAGTGTGGGTGGTACAGAAACGGCGTTCCTGCATGATTCCCAGGTGCCGGTTCTCAGGATGTGGTTCTTCTGCCTGAGATGAGCTGACGGGGAGACAGATGAAGCCTAATAATTTCGTCAAGAGTCATCAAGAGAAGGACAAGCACACGGGATGGTGCGAAGCGGAAGGTGAGGCATGAACCTGGTTGCAAGCGAGAATGAATTCGAGTAGCAGACTCAAGAAGCAGGCTGCGCTAGTCACAGAAGAACATGCAGATCTTTTGCTAGCTACCATTCGTTACGACCCGCAACTTCTCATTCCGCCACTGGCCTTCCGATCTTGACTGCTGGCGTCTCTCCCTATCGGGCGGTCTTGACCGCGGTTGCTGCTGCTGCCGCTGCTGCTGCCCGACCATAGGCGACGCCGCAAACAAATCCTTCTCATCCCTCGACTCCTGCCGCCTCTGGGCCGCCTTCAGTTTCCTCGCCTTCTCTTCCTGCTCCTGCCGCGACGAGCTCGTCGTCTTCTGCAGCTCGATGTGAGGCAAAAGCTCGCTGCTTGTCAGATCAGACGGCTCCTCGTCCTCTGCGCCAGCCGTCGTCCAATCAGCGCCCCGATCTGCCATGAGCTCAGTCGGGGTCTTGCTCAGCATTTCGGGACACAATCTGACGATGATAAGCTCAATGATGCCGTAAATCCAGTACTTGTTCAGTCTGGCTTCGCCGAAGACATCTAGAATGTCTTCTACTTGTCTCTGTGCGGTGTTGGCTTCTCCATCGTGATCTTCGAGTGTTTGATCTGCTCCGAAGAGAGCCCGGACGCCGACCTTGGGAAGCAGAGAGAGCAGATCGTGAGCAGCAGTGGCACGAATCTCGAGAGCACGCTCTGGTGTCGGCGGTGGAGGCGCGGCTGGGCCGAGAGAGTTCTGTGGGAATATTGTTGCGCGCAAGTTGATCAGGAGTAGCGGTATGAGAGATGGAGGGAACAGGTGCTTCGTTATCGAGGTGTGGAGGAATCTATAGGCGCTGGTTAGCTTACGATGGCGGAGGAATCGTCGCAGACAGTCAAATGGATGTGCATGAGAGAACACGATGATGGCGAGCGCTGGCAAGACCTAGCTGGCGAAGATACTGGTAACATGGCACGATACGATGCACAGGCTGTTCATCATGTCCAGTCGTTGGATTCACGGTACGAGATGACCAGCGGACAGTATTGCGGTGCTGCGGATTGCACATATGGTCGTTCCTGCTGTTCACAGCTTGTCGCAGCCCAACGAGCCTTCGACAGCGAGGACGATGCCCCTTTCTTTGCCCGCCTCGAGCAACCGCGACATGTGCCCAGAGCTCCCGGGCTTGAGCTCTCCGCTCTCGGTTGCGCTTCGGCACGTTCGCGGCGCAGTGAGACGGCAGGATAGATGCGAGCCGTAACCTCAAATCCCAGAGGCAGCCGCTAGTGTCTCGAATGACTCGCTTGACAGCAACAAGCAAGGATCTAGACGGCGTCTACATCCATCCTAGTCGGGAAACACGCGCTTCGAAAGCGTGCTCGACAATGTTGCGCGAAAAGAGGGAAGGCGACCACAACGGTCGGAGGGCGAGTAGCGAAGTAGCTTGAAGCGCCGCTAAAACATCCGCCGGCAGTAGTGGCAAACGCGGGCTTCAGGCTTAGAAGCCTTAATGATTCCGAAATGCCAGATTGTTGAGCAAAAAGACCAATGCAAGGCTAGCATGTGGACTTCGTGCTTCTCATGCAATGCAAGAAGATGAGAGCGGTCGAAGCCGCTGTCAATCGAGAACGCAAAGTCGGCCAATGTGATTTGGTGGGCTTGAGGAGTCGTGAGGAGAAGTGACAGATCAAGTTCGTGAGGTGTTTGAGGGCGCAGGATGGAGACGCAGGCCTTGTCGGGAAAGCAAGGGCTCGTGGACCTCGTAGTGTGGCTGGACTGGCGTGCCTTTTGTTGAGGGCCGATGCCGATCCGAGCACGGAAAAGGCCTCGCGCATGTCCAATGAGATGTCGAGAGCAGGGTGAACGAGAAAATACTCTGCGACGACGAGGTGTGATTGGTCTCTCAGGTTGAATTTTCGATCAATGTCAGCATTCGTGATGTTGCATTTTCATCTCACCAGTCCTCTTTGGTGCTTTTCCAGCGAGCACCGACGTGGAGTGCGCAGTCTGATGGAGTCTCGTGGTCACCAGATGCTGCGGCATCAGCAGGAAGGGGCCGTGCCTTCCTGTCCGCCTGATCCTAGGTGACATCTGATTGCAAAAGTTTCATCCATTTTTGGCGTATATATCATCGTCGAGCTCGATTGGCGTCAGCAGGATGACAACAGTCTGGGTCCGAGAAAGCCTGTCCATGCCCACGACTGGCAACATGGGTCTCTGGGCACTGAGTCGTTTTGAGACATGGATGGCAAAGCATGCTCGATAGAGAATAAGTCCAAGATGTGGTCCGACCAATCATACCCCAGAGACGCCTTGTGAGCAGTACATGTGCGGTACTGTAAATACCTTGTATCGAAGATCATTGGCGAAGAATGGGATTGTGGTAATTTTCGACCCACACGCACTCGATGCGCATGCTGGACGCCAGCATGTGCGACGTCAAGACGACTCTGAGGGCGAAAAGCAGCTTCTCGACGCATATTGGCTCTGGAATTGATCATATGACCAGCATTTGATGCACATGCAAGGTAGACGAGGAGATTGCAGCATCTCATTGTCGCTCCGGCTCTTCCTCGAAGCGATCTCATGCACAACGATGAAATGAAGGACGTAGCACAACAGGGAAGACTCACCTATCAACTATTGATCCAGTACTGTTGGGCCGTTCCTGGCCCGAGGTCAAAATGTGTCGAAAGAAGGCCAAAATACCGATAAGCCATGGCATGCGGGTGGACAAACTGAGGAGCATGGAGACAGCGGAGAAGATGCTGTAGTCGAGGACCATTGCATCATGTTGACTCGACTTGGTTGAGCCAGTGAGGGTTGGCGTGTGCACCTGATTTCGTTGCCTTGGGGGAAGATGCCGCGCATGCATCAACCCACGACCCGTGAACTTCAGCCCAATGACGGCCATGTAGCACCACTGGAGGATAGCCCAGAACCAGAAGGCAATCGATTGGCGAGACGATGTCGAGTGGACTGTTGAGGCTTGCTCTTGTTGACTGGAGAGGAGGCCGAACTTCTCCAAGCGGCCACGAGCGTCTGCTTGCATCTCTTCGCCAGTGATTTTAGGGTGCGTTCGTCGACTGATGATGACAGTGACCTTCGACATCATCTCGTGCAAGAACCAGCCCTGACATAGACGGTCGTTGATTGCCCGTCCCAAGATCAGATCCGCAAGTACATCTGTCACCAGTATTCGGAGACTCGAGTTCTGCAGATCCTCTGTAGGTAACAACACCGCAAGCGCTCCTTGGATAAGCAGCTGGCGATGCGCTCGCTCGGTCGCAGTCCGCGCATCATCCGACAGGGCTGGATCAAGAGCAGGATGCGGATTTAGAGCATGATATACCTGTACAAGATCGCTACCGTACGGCAGGGATCCATGAGAAATGGTCGCTGCTTGGAAATCTAAAGAGTTAGAAAATGAAGACATGCTGGACGTGATATGACCTACCTTCGACGTGCTGTACAAGTATTGCCGGGACCTCGTCGAGTATGAGCCCAGCGATGTCAGCATGTCGGAGTCTCTGCTCCAATGCTCGACTACAATGGGCGACAATATGAACAACCTCGTCCACAAAGGCTTGATCTGGCGTGATCTTGGTATACCATGGCTGTATAAAGTCTTTCACCACGATCGATATGATAGCATATAGCTGAATGTCGACATCGTTGGAACTCGTCAATGGCGGCAACGCGCCCTCGATGGGTCCTGGACTTGCTCGATCGGTGGCATTAGACTCTCCGATCAGTATCCGTCTGATCAGCGACAGTGTCGCCGCGTCGGACAGATACTCATTGCTCGGCGGCTCCGACTTAGGCGTCTTGCGCGGGCGCGCAGGCGAGGCGGCTCGTGAAGGAGTCGGGGTGCTGTTTGCGACAGCAGACAGCTGGGAATGCTGTGCAGTGGAAGCGGCTTTGAGGGTGGGTTGCAGAGGAGCACCGGTCATGCTCAGAGAACTGGGACAGATGTGGGCATGACTGAGGGTCTTATAAACGCTCACCCGGCTGGCTGACGCAGTAAGGTTGGGCTGCTCACCGGTCAGTCAAAGGTGCAGCGATGTTGTGGCAGTGATTGATTGGCTGCCGTCAAAAAGTTGTTCGTAATTCACGAACATCGAGGCCAGTCGTTATCGATAACGAGGAGTGCCGCAATCTGCCTAGGGATTTCTTTTCCGCCGGCGATAGTGGCTTGAAATATGTTTGTGTTTGCACAAGCAACAGTGTGCTACTGGTAAGCTGCTTAGTCAAAAGTGCTCTATCAAAGGCGATGCTGGCACCGTCATGTTAGATCGTTCCTTCCACTTTGCTGTGAGGTAGGAGGTTGCAATTTACAAGATGGCAGCCACGAGTCAGAAATTCCCTTTGTGGCTTGACTGTGATCCAGGCACGTCAAATTCCTCGAAAATATATCCGGAAGGCTGACATGAGGTACAGGACACGACGACGCTTGCGCGATTCTGCTAGCCGCCTATCATCCTGCACTGCATCTCCTGGGTATCAGCACTGTCTACGGCAACTCAAGCTTGACCAAGACAACCAACAATGCATTGGCGGTGCTCGAGGCCATTGGAAAGCCAGAGGTACCAGTGTTTCCTGGCGCTGCGAAACCCTTCTGCCGAATACATCATTCAGCGGTAGACATTCACGGCGAAAGTGGCTTGGATGGGACAGACCTTCTTCCAGTGCCATCAAGGAAACCTCTGAAGCATGTGAACGCTATCAAGGAGATGCGCGACAGCATCATGGCGTGTGCTCCAAATACAGCTTGGATCGTGCCGACTGGCACTCTCACTAACGTGGCTCTGCTATTCGCCACGTTCCCTGAGGTCGTCGATCACATCAAGGGTCTTAGTATCATGGGCGGAGCGATTGGTGGCGAATTCTCAGATGTCTACCTCGGGCCTGAGTACACTGGTAAAGACGGCCAGAAGCATAAGCGGGTTGGCAATACCACGCCATTCGCCGAGTTCAATATCTGGTGTGATGCAGAAGCCTCAAACAGCGTCTTCCGAAATCCAGTCTTGAGGAAGAAGACATATCTGATACCGCTGGATATCACTCATCAAGCAGTGGTCACGAAAGATATCAGGGAGATGCTGCTCTATGGCCTGAACAAGTCTGGCCCACAGCCAACTCGCCTTCGAAGGATGTTCAATGAGCTGCTCATGTTCTTTGCACATACCTACGACACTGTCTTTGCCATGAAGGAAGGGCCGCCCTTGCATGATCCCCTGGCTGTGGCTATATTGCTCTGGAATCATGCTGACGAGGAGACGAGGATCAATTTTGACGACAGAGGAGGTGAGCGGTGGAATGTTGACGTTGTGTTAAGCGGCGAGCAAGTCGGTCGTACTGTGGCAGTGTCGGAAAAGGCAGGGATCGTTATACCGAGGACGCTGGATCTGAAGAAGTTTTGGCAGACTCTGGAGGAATGCATGGAGCGGGCAGACCAAGCAACTGGCAAATTGGTCTGAGATGATGTTTATGGCACAGTGTCGGAAAGTAGCACTGGCGTGGGCTTTGATAGACGTCTTAGGATACCTAGGTAGAATAATGCTGTGGAAGGGTCCCAGCTTCTAAGGCGCTACCTAGTTGCCTGCCTATGAGCATTGCACTTATATCTCTTGTCGACAGCAACAAAGTTGGGGGCAACCCTACGCATACGATGGCTTTGAGACTGCATGCTTAAGAGGCTACTTACGCTGCGATCTCTGCCGTGTTTGCGGTAACGGATACCACACTCACCTCCGAATTGTGTTGCCTCCAGTTTAGCAGTCGGCATTGCAGGTGATCTCGGGTCTCCGAAAGAAATAGTTTCGGCACCCCGCGGCCGGCGAAAAATCTTGGCCGACAGAAAACTCTTGGCGCAAAGTTGCCCACTTTCAGTCTTGACTGCGCTTCATCAAACTGCTTTCTCAATCAATCGTTCGTTCGTCTCATACCGTCGCTCACCCTCCACGACTCTCCAACACACTCAATCAGTCGTCCAATATGGCTACCACTCAAGGCGCTATCTCCAAGCGTCGCAAGTTTGTCGCCGACGGTGTCTTCTATGCCGAGCTCAATGAATTCCTCCAGCGCGAACTGGCCGAGGAGGGCTACTCTGGTGTCGAAGTCCGCGTGACTCCCACTGTCACTGATATCAGTACGCTCAATTTTGTCTCAAGACACTACCATAGTGTCGCACAAGATTCTGGCTAACAAAGCCCAACAGTCATCCGTGCTACCCACACCCAAGAAGTCCTCGGCGAGCAGGGCCGTCGCATTCGCGAGCTCACCTCCCTCATCCAGAAGCGCTTCAAGTTCCCCGAGAACTCGGTCTCGCTCTACGCTGCCAAGGTCCAGAACCGTGGTCTCTCCGCTGTCGCTCAGTGTGAGTCCCTGCGCTACAAGCTGCTCAACGGTTTGGCCGTCCGTCGTGCCTGCTATGGTGTGCTCCGCTTCATCATGGAGTCCGGCGCCAAGGGCTGCGAGGTCGTCGTTTCTGGCAAGCTTCGTGCTGCCCGTGCAAAGAGCATGAAGTTCACTGTGAGTCCATACTCTTTGAGAAACTGGCATACCATTGCTGACACAATCTTCAGGATGGCTTCATGATCCACTCCGGTCAACCCGCCAAAGACTTCATCGACTCGGCCACCCGCCACGTCCTGCTCCGACAAGGTGTCCTCGGTATCAAGGTCAAGATCATGCGCGGCTCCGACCCCGAGGCAAGGCCGGTCCCCAGAAGTCTCTGCCTGACTCCGTCACCGTCATCGAGCCCAAGGAAGAGCAGCCCATCGTCCAGCCTTCGTCGCAGGACTACGGCCCGAAGGCTCAGGCTGCTGAGCAGCGCCAGGCACAAGATGCTCGTGCACAAGAGGAGGCTGAGCAGCAACAGCAGGGTGGCGAGCAGGGTGGTGAAACCTTCGAGTCTTAGGTGGACACGAATGGCTACGACGGCGGCTACGATTTCATTGATCCCAATGACACGTGGCATCCGGACTTGCATATGCCTACTGGCGAGTGAGAGATGACACCAAAACACACCACATCCAAACGACGATTGACATAACGTTTGCCACGCAGATGCATAGCATGGTCGGCCTGCGGACGAAAGTTCCAGGTTTCTCTGCTAGGACGTGCTCGCAGGCACACATGGTCCATAGTTGCCATGTTGCTGCAGAATTGCCGGAAGCTCTGCAATCATAAGATACTCAGATACCAAAATCAAGGAATGAAATTAATCACAAGCACTGACCGATCTCCATTGCGTATATCGAGCATTTCTTGAGTCGTCCTGGCCTTGATTGGTTTCGTGGACAGCGCATAGTATGTTGTTCTGACTTAACACAGCGTTCCCCAAGCTGGCAATCCGTCTGCGCGTCTTGCTGCCGAGCAACGCCCAGGAGCTCATCCCAAGGCAAAAGTTGATCAGCGAACAAGGATAAATTTCGAGGGTCCTCCCCAACTAGGAGATCCAAGGCAAGCCTTCACGTTGTTCGATGCTCAGGTGAGCCTCAACTTAAGATGAACCGCTCGATCAGCAGAAGCATCGTCCTCTGTGACCCAAGTACCCCGAAAAGCGTTGTCAAAGTGTTGACTGACTGAAGCCTGTTAATCTTCCTGAACTTCTAGCCGACTGCTGGTAAATATGTAAGGACCTTTCAGAGCCACTATAATAATAATGGAAATTTGTACAGTCTCTCTACAGTAATGAATTCCCTGACGTCGAGTGACTCGACTCGCTTGTGGCCGTGGTGGGTACTACCCAGTGGGTAGCACCTAATAAAACCTCGCCGTCATCCCGTGAGCACTCTATCCGACTTCTTGTCCTTAGACCATTCAACGACCTTAGGATCAAGCACTGCAGATTGAATTATTGCAAATTGAGGTAAAGTACAGCTGCAGGCACTGCTCGTCTTTTCCCATGCAGCAAGTCGTGCCGAGTGTCGCAGTGCTGCCCTGCGCCTGCCATTGGTCCCATCACGCGCCATGTTCGAAGGCGTCCTCCAGCGTGATGGCGTACTTCGTGGGTCGTGGCGCTGTCAATCTGCTTGGTGCTATCTTTGGCCCCCGGGATGCTGCTGTCTCTTTCTAGCTGCGCCCTGTGGTTATCAAGTTCCTGTCTTTTCTGCCTTAAGGCGGCTTCTGTGTTTCTCTCGTTGTGTTGTGCACACCTGTTCGACGTTTCTACGATGACGAGCAAGCCAACCACCAACGAACCCTAGCAACGATGTCTACGCCGAGTGGTCGATCGTCACCAGAGCGTTTCAAGTCGCTGCGGTCGAAAGTATCTTTTCGCAAGGGGAAGCCAGACAATTCGCATGACTTCCCCACGGCAGTCCTCGCGGCAGAGGCCTCTTCAAGTCCAACTGCACGGCCGGCGCAAGTATCTCCCGCCGACTCATGTCCTCCTGCCAACGATGGCGACATTGCACTATCTATTGGAACTGCCACAGCGCCTTCTCAAGCACGGCCTGCTGTATCGAGGAGTCCGCGCTGGGACGAAGCCGTGGCCGACTTCATGAAAAATCGAATTAGAGAGTACGAAGCTTTCCATCTCCCAGCGGGAAGGGCCGAGTACGAGGACCTCGGATTCTCCCAAGGCGGCATGTCGTTCGAGAGCTCCATTCTGAGCAGGAGAATTCCGGACGTACTTTCAGGAGAAATGGATGAAGTGTCCCATGTCTTTGTACGAAGATTGAAAGGCTGGCTGCCCGCTCTCGGCGCGACCAAAGCGCTGACAATGACTTTGACGCGACTGGACCCGAATCAACTTGCGCCATATCTCGTTGCTGGAGCCTTCTTCGTCATAGAGGTAGGTCCAAACTGAGCAATTCTGTTACAATCTCCGCCATGATTTCCGTCGCGGGCCCCGCCAGGTCATTCGCTCACACTACTTAGTTCTTGCTTAACACAATCCCCCCAGACCAGAAAGCAGCGGCTCTGGAGGTTGTCTCAGACAGCATGATCATCTTACTAAAATGGAAGTCTTACGAAGAGAACACTTCTCCAGTCCATCAGGCGAGCACAGACGAGTGGGCAAAGAAAGCTGTAGCGAGAATAGACCAATACCTGCCTGATATCTACACTAAAACGTTACGGATCCAAGCCAGGATTCGTGCTGACACCCGCACTCGAAGAGGCTTCTCTGTTGCTGCACTGCTTGGCAGTATCGAGGCTTGGAAAGCCGATCTCGTCGAACTCAAACGCGTTGATAAGGAGTGTGACGCCGAGAAAGCTATCCTCAAGGAGTGCCTAGAAAGGCAGGACTACAATTCGAAAGTTCTCAAATGGATCAGGAAAGAAGGCGCCCCGGACCCCCACCACAACGATATCAGGAAGAGGACCGGCATGGATCAGGAGCAGTACCGGCACGCCGGTCAATGGTTTCTTCAGACGCGGTGCTTTCAGGACTGGATGACACCAGGCGACGATGAAGCAGTCCAGAGACTTGTGCCAGGCAGTAGTGACGCGACTCGAAGGCTTGTACCAGCGGACCATGAAGCAGATCGAAGGAATATGTCACGCAATCTCGAAGCAGCTCAGATAGTCACTCCAAACGACATTGACGCTGCTCAGAGAGTTGCATGGCTAAGGGGCACAATGGGAACCGGAAAGACAACACTGATGTGTCAAGCGATCTCCATGTTCTCCGAAGAGGAGGAACGCCGACTCCCGGGTCAGTTGCGAATCGTTTATCACTACTGCAGCGCAAGCACGAACGCAGGAAAAGCCAGTAGCCCGGACGTCGAGTCTGTCACGCGCTCCTTGTGTCGAAAACTGGCATGGCAACCATCGACGAACGATATTGCCAAGTGTGCACACGATTGCTACGCACGGCATTCCCCCGAGTCTGCACCCCCGCCAGACTGGACAAGTCTTTTGGGCGAACTCTTGGACGCGTCACAAACAAGGGTGATTTTAGTCATCGACGCTCTAGATGAATGTTCGCAGCCTGAAGAGCTTATAAAAGCTCTGGCCAAGGCTGTCGACCCACGGCCTGCAGTGCGGCTCTTGTGCGCTTCAAGAGCTCATGTATTGGTGGATGAGTACACTCGCGCTCGCGTCATCCAAATAGACACGTTCCAGGCGAAGGACCAAGATGATATGAAGATCTTCATCAATACAACTATCGAGCAGAGGCGGCAATCACTCGAAACTAGAAGGAGCATATTTTTCGGTGCAAACGGGACACAGCTGTTGGCAGATGTTGTGTTAGCACTCGAGGAGGGCGCTGCTGGAATGTTTCGATGGACGCAAATCTGGTAGGACGTCATCTTGCCGGTACAAGCTCGAGAGCAGATCGTTGATTCAAAGAACGCACGAGATCGCATTGCCCAGATCAGGTCGGGCGGATCAGCCTCTTTTAAGAATGGTCAAGAAGGCCACGACAAGTTGGCTGCCGCGTACGGACAACTATGGGAGCTCAATTCGCGTGTACGAGTGGATGAGACATTACAGTATCGATTATTCCACGTGGTACTCTGTGCCTACGAGAACTTCACGGTCGCCCAGTTGACTGACGCCCTACGGGTTGACCCCGAAGGTGTGCAGGAGTACAACCAGGAGCTGGAAGCAGAACAAGTCGAATGGCTATGCCATAACTTCTTGGTTACAGCCCCGAGTTCGAAGTTGGAATGGGCCCATGAATCAGCGAAAGACTTCGTGGTCAAATTCAAGGACGGCGACAGATTAATCTTCACTGACTCAGCCAACCACTCTTACATGTCGCAGGTTGCTCTTCAGGTCTTAGCTGATCGTGATCACGAGGTCTGGAAGAACGCACAGCTCGATCTGACTGGCTTGCTGAGGAGTCATGCCTCACGGTCAGATCGTGCACTGGACGAGGAGGCGGAGATGATGGCACTGAGTCTTGAAAATGCCCGGAAAAAACGAGCAGGGACCGCCCCGGACCCGACCGTGTCGCACTGGCAGTCGATGTTAGCAGTCTTAGAATCGAGCGCCTGCTTCAGTGCTCTTATTCCAGTTCTGGAAGCGACATCATTTGCGGTCTATGTGCTGATTCGATTTTATGTACCACTTGAGAAAAGTCTGCCGATTGGGTGTGCTCACTGACGCTCTCAGGGCGAGTCTGCGACATGCAATTGACTCGCGTGAGTCAGCCTTGCCAGCTGTCATGACTCTTGTCAGGCTTCTGTACACATTTTGGCATTCAGGGCTTCGCGCTGACGGCTTCGGCGGCCACGCAGCGCAGCTCGTGCGTGACCTTCCCATGACAATAAGCGAGCCAACCACAGCCTTTCTGGATATTACCCGTTGGTCCTGTCAGTGTGATTCCACCGTGGCTCTTCGTCTCTTGACGACGATCAATGTCACAAGCCGAGCTCTATTCGAGAAGTACATGACGCAAGCAAGACTGAAGCTTGACCGAGCTTACTGGGACCGATATATTCCTGAAATATTGTTTCTGGCTTGTAAGTGCAACAGTGACAACATCGTGCCCTGGATCGTCGCGGTTGCTGAAGAGTCAGCAACGGCAGACTTCACGGTGTCCGAGCTTCTGCGGATGCAAGATGGGCAAGGTCGTTCTCCCACCGATATTGCGGCTTCTCATCAGCATGCTGCTGTTGTTCGGGCTCTAGTGCAAGCTGATGACCGTAGCAGGACGAATTCCGACCAACACATTCAGGCTTCTGGTCCACATCGACATACTTCTGACGGCGTCCATGAGCCGCTTTTGTTCACACCCATCACACGTAATTATCTGGGGCAGCTGCCTATTCATTATGTTCATCATTACACGATCAATGGGCCTGTGAAGTCGACCATGGACACAATCACGTTCATGCTTACGTACGGCGCTCAACATGCGACCTTGTATCCCAGCGCGGTGTACGATCGTGCGGAGGATTTTGGAGCATCTGCGAGAGTGAGTATGCTTCTTCATGAATTGTCGGGACAGTGTTCGGGGGAACGAATTTCACATGCACTCGTCGAAGTAAACCAAGACCGGCTCATGCGTGTGATGCTCGATTACGAGTTTCAGGCTTTTGAGGCATACGTGGTTTCTCTGGCTGCCGATGTCGACATTCCTGATCAGTATCGCCGCAGTCAACTCTTGTTTCATAGAGATGCTAAAGGCAATCTCCCGATCGATATGCTGTTCGAGGAGAGAAAAGACGGGGAGGATCAGGAAACCATCGAGCTTATGCTCTCTTACGAAGCCAGATGGATGGAAGTCACGAATAGAGGACATTCCGGATCTAAACGACCCACGGAGCTGCTCAATGGTGACTTTTTCACTGCCCTGGTGAGGCGTGGCAAGGAGGACTACCTAGAGGCAGACTGGGTGAAGTCGATCATGGAGAGGTACGACATATACTGCGACGCACCCGAAGCAATTATATGGTATCACGAAAAAGCGTGGATGGTCGACTGCTGCGAAAATTGTGAAGCAGAGTATGAGGATCGTGTGGAGCAGACCAGGTACTACTTTCGACATGAGTACGATGAATCAGAAAAGAGTTCGAGCGTTGCCGATAGTACTTTGAGCGACGAGGAAGAAGATGACGGGAGCGAAGATGACAGCGACAGTGACGGAGGCAGCTCGCCCAGATCCCTGCCTTCTTACCAGTGCCGCAGAGATAGCATGACCACGCACCGTCTTACAAGATCGGTTTCTGCAGACTGATCTCGACTCAATCGACATGCCGACTCTCCACCCCATCTCCCGTCTTCTCGACCAAAACCCCTTTCCCATCGCCCTCCACCTCCTCCCTCACCCCCCCAGTCACCTTCTTCCTCTCCCAATCCACCTCCAAGTCCCGCATATAAACCGCCACCTCGTCCTTATCCCCAAAGATCTCCGCCACCTCCTCCAACGGCCTCCCCAACGTGTCGGGAAACCACACCCACATCACCACTCCACCGATCGTTCCCGGAATGATAAAGCACAAGTAAAACTTCCAGCCGATGGTGGCGAAGGCGGTGGGGGCGCTTTGAAGCCAGATGATGTTCATGAGAGAGATCATGGATACGCCGAGACAGACGCCTTTGGCGCGTAGGTGCGTGGGGAAGATCTCGCCGAGGTAGGAGAATTGCGTGCCGTCGAGGCAGAGGCCGTAGAAGACTTGGAAAATACTGCCAACATCATCAATATCTCAGAGTCATGTAAAAGGGGTGGGGAAAAGGAGTGGGGGGAGGGCTTACAAGAACATAGCGACAGCAGCCTGCAATGCCGCGTTGTTGTCGCTCGGCACGTATTGTGCAACCAGTGCTGCTTCAACGATGAGAGTAGCCATGCATCCCAATACTCCGAAAGCGATGTATTTGTTACGTGGGAAGCGGTCGACGAAGAACATGCCCATGACGTTCATGCCGAGTGCGAAGGTGAGCCAGGCCGCGGGATACAGGAGTTGCTTGGTGGGTGAGAAACCGAGTTGGGAGTAGAGGGATGGGCCGTAGTTGTTGATGACGAGGACGCCGGAGCATCTGAGACTGTCAGTAAGGAGGGCAGGGGATTGCGAGTGGGGAAAGGCAGCATACTGTACGATACCAGTCGTGCCAATGGCGAGGAAGGCACGTTTCCGATACGATGGCTTCTTCCACATTTGCACCCACGAGCTACCAAGTGTCCGATCGATCTCAATTTGCTTCTGAATCTGATAGAACTCTGCATTTGCAACTTCATTTTCTGGATCCGTCGGATCAGCGTGTAATCGGAAGAGAACAGCCCGCGCCTCTTCGTGCCGGTCCTTCATACACAGCCATCTTGGACTCTCTGGCATGAACGGCAAGGCAATGAGAAGACATAGCGGCCAAAAGCACTGGATCGCAACAGGTGGTCGCCATGTATTGTTGCTCGTGGTCTTCCAGAAGAAGAATCCGAAACCGACCCAGCCTTGGATCGTGTAGCCGAGCACAAGCATGACGGCATGAACATCGACGAGGGCGCCTCTGAGATGGACAGGCACGATCTCGTTCATCAGGATGGGTACGGCTGCGAGGATCATGAATGCTGAAGCGCCGGCCACAAAGCCGAAGGCGAGGAACATGCCGATGTGTACGCTGCCGGCAAGGAAAGCACCGGATAGCAGGGCGAGGAAGGCGGACAGTGCACAAGCCCATCGACGTCCGTATTTGTCGCAGACCCATGGCAGGAATAGAGTGCCAAGGACACCGCCGGTTTGGAAGAGCCCATTCGTCGAGGCGATGAGATCTGTTGCATTTGGCCTGGTGTCAAGCTCGAAATACTGGATGAATGACGGCTGGCCAAGTGTGGTGCCTATAATCGATGCTGTGTAGCCATAAGTGAGCGAGCCTAATCCCAGCGTACATAGAATAAACAGCGTATAAGCATTCAACCTCTGTCTCTTCAGTAATCCTTCTCTATCGTGTAGCCCCATCTTGTTGGTGGTCTATGGTTGTGGTACGAGTCTACGGACGACAGTGATGCCTTGTGCTCCCTTTTGAGGCATCCCTGCGCTCTTCATCCTCGGTTATGAGCATGCTTGTATCCTCGGGTGAGACTCTTGACACGCTTGCCTTTAGGCTCCATCGCGCTCGCGTGGAGGACGGTATAACGCCGGCCCCGGACATTCGTGCGACTTCATCCCCGCAGGTGTCTTGAGGATAAGATTATCAAGCTTTGGCGTGCAGAAAGAGCACGGCGGCAGATGCCCCAGATCAACCTAGGCACATCACCGAGTCAAGATAAGTGTTGTCAGAAAGTTGGAGGAAAACGATAAGCGGAAGAAGCGATATTTGTGGGGGTGACGAGGTTGCCTGAATGCGGAGAAATTCTCCATTGATCACTTGCATATCGTGCAACGCTTCTGCTTGCATGTCGACCCTGTTCCTGGTCTGACCCATTGCCAGTAGCCGGAAAATGCCCTCACAGGAACACCTCAACATTCACCTCCAACGTACTGACGGGATATCTCAACTCAAACTTCTCCAACACACTGGGATGTAGAATCCCGAACACGCCGACCACGCTCTCCTTTCCGCCCACCCTGACATGTATGCTCGCGCTGTGGCCCTCGAAGAACGTCGCGTCTTCCACTTCTTGGATCCAGTACTCCATATTTTGCACCTTGTTGTTCTCCGCCAATTCTAGTCCTTCTTCTCGTGTCGTGAAAGCGGTCTTGAGCATGGACATAATCCGATCCATAAGGCCGTGGACGACTTCGAAGCCAGAGGTCTTCCCGTACCATGCGGCGGCGAAGTGACGTTCATTGCGGGCTTTTCGTTCTAATTCGGGCGCCTTGAAGGCGACGTCGGAGACTTCGAAGACTTTCATGGGGAGGGAGTGGTGTTTGTTCTCGCGGATTGTTTTCAGGAGGCCGGGGAGGAGGGAGGTGCGCACGACTTGGTACTCTGCTGTTTTCGGATTTGCCAGTCGTACCGCCGTGCTGCCATTATCCTTTCGATTCAGCCAGCCAAAGTTCTCGTCGTGCGAGCAGAGGATCAGAGGCATGACTTCGGCCCATCCGGCCATGGCGCCTCGAGGCGAATGATGTCGGAGAGTTTGTTGATGGGGAGGGGTTGGGCGATGGTGGTGCCGACGGAGGGGAAAGCCCGTGGCAGGTCATTGAAGCCGTAGGCGATGCAGACGTCTTCCATTATGTCTGCTTGATGCAGAACGTCGGCGCGTGTAGGGGGGATGGAGACTTCGAGGAGGTTGTCATTGGTGCTGGAAGGCTTGGCGACGTAGGACATGCGGGTGAGGAGCTCGCAGATCTCGGATGCGGAGAGAGTGACGCCGGTACAACTGTTGATGTAGTCGACTTCGGCCTGGGTTTCACGCGGGGCGAGGTCGGGTACGACGCGAGTCTGGCCGTTATGCGGGCTGATGATCTTGATGGGCTCGACTGTGAACGGTTCCGAAGTGTATTGGGAAAACATGCAGACTAAGATATTGCAGACGATCTCGACTTTAGTGCGATCGGTCGCTGTGATCTCGATGAAGACGTTTTTCGTTGAGGTGGTGATTTTTGAGTGGTTGCCGTTGATGATGGGCGGGAGAGAGCACACTGTGCGGTCGGCGTCGTAGATCACAGGGTAGACGGGAGAGTCCCGAATGATGTGCAGGTAACGCCCGAGGTGGCGGTCTGATTCGTAGAAGGTCATGAGTTCGGCGCCATTCATTTCGCGGGTTTGGTTGAGGGGGATGAATTTGATGTCTGTGGGTTTGAGGGCTTCGTAGGTGAAGGGTCCTTTGATCGTGTCGAGATCGTGGGTGCCGACGGACACAAGAGTTCGTTGCCGAGCGAGGTTGGCGTGGAGTTTGTCCTGTAGATCAATGAAGCTGGCGTAGCGGGCTGCGTCGAACGTGACGCCTCGTAGGATTGCTCCGGAGACATATGGTCGAACCTTTTCGCATTCGGGGCTAACGGTCAGTGTCTCGAGTTGGCCGCTGACTGGAGGCTTCAGGCTGTACATTGGTGCTTGAATTTTATGGTTGAAAATGTTGAGCATGAGTTGGATTCCTTCGAAGCAGAGCATGTCGTAGCGGTTGGCGGGAATTTCGATCTTGAGTTGTGGGGGTTCTTGGACGCCGTCGACTATGGGGCGCTGTTGATCGGTGGTGTCCTCATCAAGCTCGATGCCGAAGTCGAAACATAGCTCGTCAAACTGCTTTGTTGTGTATTCCTGCCCGAGAGCCTTGAAGAGGGCGGCCTTGTCCACTGTGATGGTAGGCATGGTGGGTGGTGAACGGAGCTGGTGGTGCTACCTCTGGTCGGGCTGGACTGGATCTCTCAAGATCGCTTGTTGGGGCGACGAGCGCTATGCTGTGAGCTAGGTAGCCACGACTGACTTCAGCGCCTGTTATCCACTTGAGTCCAACTTGACCATGTCGAAGAAACATTTCTTTTCGAGTCACGTTTCGGGAATCTTGGCATCTGTGGCGGTGAAGAAGGCAGATGTGGCTGCACCTTAGTCATGTGTGGCTTACGCGCGGTTGCCTTTTCTTGGAGCAGTATCTGGCCCTGCTTGCCTGCGGATGATGTAGCTCGCAATTTACAGCCTAACCTTCCACAATACCCACAAGCATTATCACATCCAGAGTCCAACGCGCCAGAGGATCTATAGAGTGCTCTTGAGCTGTCGCCTTGAGGCTCGAAGACCACGGATTAGAGCCGGCCCGCAAATCCTGGTGCCCCTCGCACATGTACGTTGCCCGCTCAACTGTTTACCGCTCAGGGCCTACCCGAAAGGAATGGCCGAGTCGACGTGATCGGACCTCTCAAGATCGACAACGCAGCAGAGTAAGACTGACACGATAGCATACTAGATCTTCAACGATTCACTGGGTTGCTCCTGCAGTTTTGGAGCAGTCAACAGAAACAACGACATCACGTCTCCTTCTCTCCCCCCACCCGACTACACAAAGTCCTGCGACGCCAAATCCTCAAGGGCAGCCTGACTCCGCGTCCGAACGAGTCTCTTCAGTATGGAGGGACAAGGAGAGCAGGACGAGCTCTACCCGATCGCAGTATTGATTGACGAACTCAAGGTATGCTCGACTGGATCACCATGTTTGTTCAGCTCGCGGTGTATGACATTACTGACCTTCTCAAGCACGACGATGTACTCCTCCGCCTCAATGCGATACATCGCCTCTCTACAATCGCCCTCGCGCTTGGTCCCGAACGAACGAGAGAAGAGTTGATACCCTTTCTAGACGGTGAGACAAAGCGCACGTGCCACTCATGAGCAGCGCTGATATGGCGTGGCAGATTCGGTCGAGGATGAAGACGAGGTTCTGACTGCCCTGGCTGACGAGCTGGGCAATTTTGTCGAGTATGTCGGTGGTCCGGAGTACGGCCACGTCTTGCTCGCTCCGCTAGAGAATTTGGCGTCGATCGAGGAACCCCTCGTGCGCGACAAGGTAAGCATCTCCGTCGTGTCCATGGTATATACATCTAACTCGTCCAGGCGGTCGACTCGCTCAACAAGATCTGCGAAGAGCTGTCGAGTCAACAAGTCGAAGAATCCTTCATTCCTCTAACGATTCGCCTCTCGAAAGCCGACTGGTTTACCTCGAAGATCTCAGCTACAGGTCTCTACGTGGCACCATACAAGAAGGCATCGCAGCAGTCGCAACAGGGCCTACGGCAACAGTTTGGCCATCTCGTACACGATGAGACCCCCATGGTCCGAAGACAATCCGCCAACAACCTAGCAAAGTTCGTGAAAGAGGTGCCCATACAGATTGTCATCGATGAGATGATTCCTCTGTTCCAGCACTTGGCTGGTGATGATCAAGATAGTGTCCGTCTGCTCACAGTCGATGTCCTGGTCTCGATCGCCGAAGTTATTCCCAAAGAGCAGCAGCCTAGCCATGGTGTGCTTCTCACAGCACTGCGCAGTCTGTTCGAGGACAAGAGCTGGCGAGTACGATATATGGTCGCTGAGAGGTTCGAGAAGATCGCAAAGGCTGTCAACGAGGAGGTCGTCACACGCGACTTAGTTCCGGCATTCGTCAAGCTCCTGAAAGACAGCGAGGCCGAAGTACGGACAGCCATCGCCAGCCAGATTCCGGGCTTCTGCAATCTGCTCGACCGGGAGACACTCCTCAACGAAATCATGACCAGCATCGAAGACCTCGTCTCGGATCCCTCACAACACGTCCGAGCCGCACTCGGTACCCAACTCAGCGGTCTAGCGCCAATCCTCGGCAAGGACGAGACAATAGCACATCTCCTACCTATGTTCCTCCAGATGCTCAAGGACGAATTTCCCGATGTCCGGCTGCACATCATCTCCAAGCTCGAACTCGTCAACGATGTGATCGGCATCGACCTGCTCTCGCAATCCCTCCTCCCAGCTATCGTCCAGCTTGCCGAAGACAAGCAATGGCGTGTTCGTCTAGCCATTATCGAGTACATTCCTCTTCTCGCCAAGCAGCTCGGCGTCAAGTTCTTCGACGATCAGCTCAGCATCCTATGCATGGGCTGGCTAGGTGATACGGTCTTTTCTATCCGCGAAGCTGCCACCACGAACCTCAAGAAGTTGACCGAAGTCTTCGGCGTTGAGTGGGCAAGCCAATCGATAATTCCGAAGGTCGCCAAGATGGGTCAAGAAGCCAACTATCTTTACCGCATGACGACCTGCTTTGCCATCACAGTATGTATCTCCTGTCGCCCCCATGTGAACAGCACTAACAAGTGTCTCCAGACACTCGCACCAGTCGTCACACTAGACATCATTCGCGAACATATCCTTCCCATCATGGACCGCCTAGTCTCCGACCCCATTCCCAACATTCGATTCAATGTCGCCAAGTCCTACGCCGTACTCATCGATACCCTCCGCAAACTGCCTGCCGAAGGCACCCTCGCCGAAGCCGAAGCCTCGAACACACCACCTTCCTCAAAAGGCCAAGATCTCATTAGCACACAAATCCTGCCCAACCTCGAGAAGCTGCAAGGAGATGACGACGCTGATGTGCGGTACTTTGCCACGACGGCCGCTGGTGGGAAGCCTACAGTGCTGGACGCGGGCAGCAGTGGTGGAGCGGAGCAGATGGACACCGAAGAGCAGCAGTAGTCTTGCTGTAAGGAGAAGTGCTTGAAATTCGGATCACCGTTCTGTGTCGGCAATGCAGATGAGAGAGTCGCTAAGCCGCGGACTCTCACAGTCAACGTCAAAGAGGTCACAGCCAAATCGACTCAGGATGAGGACAGACGTGCCAAGCTTGATGGCGATCGTCCGAGTCTTGACTCTATCGTCGACTGATGGGATGGTAGGGCTCGCAAGGAGTCCGGGCGGCCTCTGGGAGGGACCACTAGTAGAGCTGCAAAATTCGATAAAGACAGACAGATCATAATTCATTCACTAACGTGGCTTTCTGGTGCTTTCCAAGTTGTGATTGAAAGAACTGGGCGTTTTCCGCACAGCGCCCTCCCTAGCCAGACAGAACACGATGTGTCATCCGTGACACTAACGATTAAGTGACGCTCATCTCAAGCCCACCAACCTGAAGAGCGTGATATTGCTATAGCTTCAACGCCCTTCCTGACCAAGAAATCCATGACCAAAAAATCCATGATGAACAGTATACACAGCTCGAAAACAGAAGTTGGTAGGCCTGGAGAAAACGCCCAGTACTTCCAGTCACAGCTCGCTTGCTCATACTGCGTGATGATAGACCAAACGGTGTTCTCTGTGTCGCTGCTCCCGATACAACCATATCTACAGCTGAATTGAGTTCGATGCCTGATATCCTGTGGTGGACTTCACGGTATCAGGCCACACTAGAATATAAATGCCACGCACGGTCACGCCGTGCGATATGAACGGTTCAGGGGTCGTGGTACGGTCATGGGGGACCACAGCGATCATCTGGTGACCTGTGTGACCGACTTGCGTCTCGTTCAAGTGGAGGGAACCAACAGCAAATGTCGCCGCTACCCAACATACGGTGTTGTCGAAAAATGGCCGAGTGGTTAAGGCGTCAGACTCGCCCCTCGCGGACCCGATAGAAGTCTGCGATAGGCAGGAGACCTGCCGTATGAGGAGAGCATCATCAAAATAGCTCTACTGAACTCGAAACCTCCATCGTCGCTTCTGAAACCGAACGCCTCCTAGATTCTGCCTGTGTTGTTTGTCATCACACGGCAATCATTCAATCGATGGCTGCTCTACGCTGTAGAAGCTGCATCCAGCGCGATTTACTGCATTGACTAGCTACAGCGTGACCAGCAACTCGACTATCTGCCACATTTCTTCGATCTATTCAAACGAGCTTGAAGCTGCAGCTCGGACAAGGTAATTCAGATTGTACTTCAGACCGTGGCAAAGCTCGGCTCGTTTCATCTCCGCCTATCGCTATGGCACTTTCGTTTCACCCTCTGTTCGCAGTCCCACTTCTTGTCTCTCCTGCTCCACGGTACATCATCCGGAGTGGTTCGAGCGCTGCCAAGCAGGCCTCGACGGGACCCTAGCTGACAAGGTGAGGGCGGCTTACTGGGCCAGACAGGGAATGGCACCAAAGTACCGCCGTTGTGTTGTGGTGCTGATACAATATTGTCTTTTGAGCCGAACAGTTTGTATCAGCCATTGCCGAAACCCTACCTGACCCATGCTCCTCAACCCAGCACGCCAAGAGCACAAACTCCTTTAATAACGCTGCCGAGGAGCTCGTCGACTCGCGACGGTGCTTCCTCAGTACCATCAGCAAGCTAATAACATTCATTTCAGGGTGCTGCGCACCAGGCTGGTCCTATTCTAGAGTCCTTCATGTGTTGACAGTCTACAGTATCGAATGCCGAGCGGCCGATCAGTACTAGCGCGGTCGAACCAACGCTCGCTCATGATAATTACGGTGTGTCCAGCGCACATTCATCACACCACAGCCTGATTCAACGCTACGAGCCTGACTTCTGCTCCAACACCAGTAATATGACGGACCGCACCAGCTCCGACAGCGACGCAGACATATTGAGAGTCGCGCTTGGTGCGCCAGCTCGTCAGGTCCTCGAGCATGCCCAGTCCAATGGTCCGAGAACCGGATGGAAGGATGGCTTCCTCTCCAGTGAACACGGCTTTTGTCCGGCCAACATCGAACAGTCTAGAGTCCATCTACAAAGCACGCTTGGCGCTGTCTGGCTCGAAACATGCCAACGACTGCCTGCGCTCATCCGGAGGGGTGCTGTCGGCAACGCTCTTAGGTCGATGCCGCTGATCAGTGGTTCATCAGACACAATCCCAGATCAGGCGCTCTGGGCGGCATCGGTGGCTCTAAGCAGAATAAGTGCAGCTCTTGCAGCGGAGAATGCTATGATCTACTCGAAAATCTCACACGTTGTTCGTCATACCAACGAATTGCCAATCACGCTTTCATCGCCTCACGAACAGCTACTGGAACGTCTTCGTCCTGAGAGTGGGATCGACTGCCCATATCATGATCTGGTCAGCGCACACCTATTGAGCGATATCGAGCAAAAAGAGGGCGGCGTCTGGCATGCGAATGTACACTCTGCAAGCTCTCGGATTGTTGAGCTCGTTGTGCAAGCGCAAGAAATGGTTATTCAGGAGGCGGCAACCTCTCTGGTGCAAGTGCTGCTGCGAATGAAGCGGGCTGTCGAAGAGGCTGTTCCGTACCTTCGTCGGACTCCTGCAGAGAAGTTTGTTGGGCTCAACGCGTTATGCCACCACCTGAGCCTCGAAGATCACTTTCTCGGACTCCCGATCTTCCAGGTATTGCATGCAGTCATTGGTGAGCCGGCACGACTTGAGCGCGTCTTACGCCAGTTCCCAAAGCTTCGGAAAGCTCTGCCTCTGAACATCCGAGCATTTCTCGCTGCCATCGAGAACCATCATAACATATCGAAGTTTGTCGCTCAGTCAAGCGACATGCAGCTTGCGAAGGCCTGGCAGGCTCTGGAAACAGCATATCACGGACCAGGCGGTATCTTGCCTCTGTACTTGCAAAAGCGTGATGCTTGGCGTAGCTGCGTCTCTCGGCTTAGCCGTCCAACAGCATCACAAAGACCGCCCTGGGATCCAGAGGACGACTCGCTAATGGACTCACCACAAGTGGATTTCGAGGACCAGCCATTCACGAGATGCAATACTCGGGCGAAAGTGATTTCACGATCATTGGTTGACACTGATCCCAACGGTGCCACGGCCCTGATTACGCTGGCAACCCCCGAGTCTGATGGATTGCCATTCGAGAATGGAGATCGACTGCTGGTGATGCCACTCAATCCGTGGTCTGAAGTTGAAAAGGTGTCGGCAGCGCTCGGTCTGGAGAACTTTCTCGACGTCTCCGTACCACTGTATGGCGGCACCTCGTGGGACCTCTTCGCCAGGCAGCTGGGTTCAAAGCAGTCGTTACATGCTCCCATACTGACCGTCAGAGATGTGCTCAGATACGGCCAAATTGGATCTTTGACGAAGGAACACATGAATGATCTGGATGCGATGTTTCACGGCACCTCGCCCCTAGTCAAGAAGCTGTTGGCGTCCGAGAGCTGGCCTGTGATGGGCACTCTTGGCGATGTCCTTCAACGAGCCATTGAAGAGGTTTCTCCGATCGTCTGGGACACTATATTTGACCTGGAGCACCTGTCTTGGCTCACACAGCTGGTCTCAGTTGGCACACCACAGCTCTACTGCATCTCAAGTCCTGCGCTCATGGGCTCTGGACTGCCCTCAGTGGTCAAGATCATGGTCGAGAGAGTGTCTTACGACGTCCCGGTGGAGCTTGATAGTGGACTGGAGTCGACGAAAAGATTTGATATGACAAGCCAGGCATTACATCCAGATCCAGACGATATGAACGAGGCGGACCCTGGTAATGAGGACGAATTTCCATTTCTCGTCGGCACTGCACCAGGCTTAATCTGCGTATGCATAGCACACATATGCAGCACGTAGCCATGTTTGCCGACTCGCGGAGTGTAGGAATGTTCCGAAGCTTCTGGCGATCCAGATCCAACACTGTTGCCAGACTTTGCTTTTCCTTGCGCATCAATCACAAGAAAGGTTTCCCTTTCGCGAAGAGCTTGAGCGGTTGCAGGCTACAGAGCAGATGAAGGTCTTCTCGACCGCGCGCAACTCCACCACTGGACTCGACAGTCGACGGCTTCTGGCATCTATCGTGCTAGACCAGGGTCAGCTGCTCTGGGATATGCTCATGCCTGTCTCAGAAGGCGGTCTCGGGGGCCAGCTCTACATCTCGGGATCGATCGACCTATTTCACTCCGTTGTGACAGGCTTGAGGCGTGCGTTGTACAATGCGGACTGGTCGATGCAATCCATTTCAGCCGAAGCAGCCGTCAAGGATGCCGTGATGAACGGCCGCATCGTGCTGGACATCCACCCGGATCCGATGGCCACGATGACGAACAAAGCCACAATCAGCCTGTCTCAATTGGCACAGCATACAGGGCATCGCACAGACTTGCCCAGCTGGGTTGCTTATCGAGGCCAAGTCTACGATTTCACAGATCTGCACCAGATACAACCTTGGCATGCACAGACGATGAAGCTGTATGCTGGTCTTGCAATCACCGAGAAGTCGACATCGCTGCTCAGCAATGGTTCCGACATAGCAACTGTGCTGCCCGCGTTTTACGTCGGATCTTTGGCATCCAAGCCGGCATTCGCTACCGAGCATATGCGAGCGCTTTACGGTACGTGGGTGAGGTATCTTCACTCGGTCGTGGAAACGCTTACAGCGTTCTGCTTCGAGGCCAATAGGCTCCTGGAAAGAAGCACGACATGGTTTGGACCCGAGAACAATCGGCAGCCACTCTTCGATTTCCTGCGGCTGCAGCATCGGCTTCTCTCCGCTTCTGTGTCAAGCATCTTCGGGCTGAGCTTGCAAGAGTTGCATCTGCGTACCGCATTTGCGCATGTCATCGGTGCCCGACCCGATGCTGAGCTCCCTGATGTGATGGGCATCATTGCCCGTGCAACTAACTCGCCAATGGCCGCGGCGAGCAAGGACGAACTTACTACAATCATGAAGCTGAGCGAGTCGACCTATCTGACACCAGCTCAAATCGCAAGCATTCACCAGTACTGTCAAGCAGCGACAGCCATCGAGCTGCACCTGCTCGAAGGAGTTCGAGAAGAGGCGTCCGTCGCGCTGGAAATGATTGAGACCGAAGCGGAATTGACGGACAACGACTTGCCGCCAAACGCAACGACAAAGCTCCTCTGCGGCCTTGAGCGTATCGCTTGCAGATACGAGTCATTCTGGCAGCACATGGCCATCGAAGGACTTGGGAAGTCCTGCGTCGCGAGGACTCGTCTTCGTGCCAAGTATGATATCGTGCAGCGGGCTACCGACGGGACTTACTCGTCAAAGGTTCTTCCGCATCCGTCCTCGCTGTCTGCGGTGCTCCGCTTCTCGGATCAGGCTGTCAGCTTTGCGGATCTGGTCGATCAGGCGATGCACGCAATCAACGAGGAAAGCCTCGTTGCTGCACCGACCGATGACACGAAGGATCTTCAGACCACGAGACATCGCCTGGTATCGACTGCATACGATGCTATGCAGAATCGCAAGGCAATGAGATCACTCGCCTCGTTCCTTGGCTTGAGTGAGCCTTCAGTCAGGCGTCTTAGCCAGCTACCATCCGAAATCAGCGTCGCTTACATCATGTCTACCTATGGGAGAGGTCGTCTAGATACGGGTCACGTTCGCACCGACTCTGCTGCAAACAGTGTTTTGCGCACAATGGACGAGCAGTTACCAAGTGATGCTCCACGTCCGCGGCTGATCCGGCGGAGAACGAACGCAAGCTCCATATCCAGCAGCGCACCCCGAAGCATCTTTTCGACGCCAGCTGGAGCCGATACTCCCTACACCATGGCTTCGGTGACATCGTCGCCTCAAGCTACTTTGCCTCTTCAACTGACACTGAGAGCAAGAGACAGGTCGAGTTCGAGAGCTGGAAGCCTGTCGTTCAAACCCATGAAAGGACCGCTGCCCGTTGCAGTACCAACAATCACAAGGGCTGCAGCACCTGGAATGCCAAGGCGCCAGACCATTGCGCTAGGCTCGATGAATCCAGCACAGTATGGGACTGGGGAAAGCTACCAGCGGATCCGGGAGCAGCAACCAAGAGCCAAGCTTATGCCGACATTGCTGCCTTCACCGTTGCTACCTGACATGGTCGCGCAGAATACGATGACACGAACGGCTGAAATTGGTGAAGCTACACCAGAAGAACTGCCTGCGAAGGAACAGGGGAGCGCCGACCAAGGTGACGTACTCTCTTCCTCGGACGCTCGTCCGTTCGCAAGGTATGAGGCTTCCTCCCGGACGCACCTCGATGCTTACGTGGCCAAGGAAGCTCCGGCACTCGTTCCAACGGCAGCATCGAAACCGAGTCTGAAGGCTCCAACCTTTCCTCCCTTACGCAACAAGATCGACCAGGTGTACTCTTTCTCCATCTCTGACGGCCTCGCTGCAGGCGAAGTAAGGAGTCAGCACATTGACAGCAAGCCTGCAGGGTTGGGAATCTACGATCAAGCCGCTGTCGACCACCTTGCGGACGAGAAATCAGCGCCCGGCTCAAACTCCGACGGCCCTCGCCATCAGAAGAGGACTCGGACGGTTGAGCGGATCTTCTCTCACTCACGAGAAGAATTGCATCACGAGAAGCTAGTCTCGGAAATGCCTCTGCCATCCCGAGCAAAGACGGCCAAAGGCAAGATTGATCGTGTGTACACATTTTCTGTGTTTGACGGCAATGCTGCAGGACGGCCTCGTGCTAAGCATGTATCGCCGACTACTGGACACTGGGTGTGGGATCAAGGTGCTATTGATGAGGTCGCAAATCTACTTGCCAGACCGACCACAAGGTCGCCAAGCGTCGAGAGGAGATGCAAAGTGTCTTCACACATTCCAAGACTCGTCGAAATGCCTCGATAGTTAAGCATGATCATCTCCTCAAGATCACAAGAGTCACCTCGAAAGTCGATCGACTGTACTCATTCTCTGCGTCTGACGGGCCCATTGCCAGGAAGTCGCACGCAAGAGCTCAAGGTCTCACGGACACATCACGACCCTGTCTATACGATCAAGCCGCCATCGACAAATTCGCAAGCCGAATGGCGACAGTTGGAAGGACTTCTCAACCACTAGCCAGATCCGACGTGCAGAGTGTCTATACGCACTCTCGAAGTGAGCTGACACATCCACCGGAAACCTCAGTTGTCATTGAGCTCAAGCCGTGCCGCCGCGAAGTCTTCCCAACGCTACTCATGTTATCGAATCGACGATTCGCACACGAGCCCTGCGCACAATCGAGCAAGCATCTGTGGCGAGGCCCACAGACCCTACAGTGCACAAAGCAAAGCGATGCGGGCATACGAACCACGCTCGGGTATGTCGGGATGTGGATGTCTCCAGGATCACGGATTGCGAATGCCGCCTTTGAAACCGCTATCCTGGGAACGAAGGCACGGGGATTTGGCCGTTCCCGAAAACGTTACTATTCCGGAACAAGTGCAAGCGCAATCAGCTCAGGCATCTGGACTGCTGAGGCGTTAAAGGACGTTGCTCGCGGCGGTCGAACGCTAGGCTATGTCGGACTCTGGATGTCGCCGCCTTCTATGAAGATCAACGAAGACTTTGAGCTGAGTCGCCAAGGTGTGAGGATTCCTGCTCTGAGCGCCTCACCGAACGCACTGCCTAGCAGTCAACCAATGGACGAGAGCCCAAAGTCGTCGGTGGGATTTGCTGCGGGGCTGTGGCCAAATATCGATCACGAAGGCACCAGCGGGATTGGTCTTACCAAAGGCTATGTTGGAATGTGGATGAGGCCTGCCTCTCGGATTGGGAATGAAGACTTTGAGTACTTCGAGAGTGAGTGCAAAAATGCTCGCCAGAAGCGCAACATACGCAAGCCATGCAGATCCACATGGGCGTTCGCGCCTGTGGTCGGCTCTATGCAGAAGTTATGGGATCCTGCCATGAGTTTCAACCAAGAGTCCCTAGCGCAGGGTGCCTTGACGCTTGGAAGTGTTGGCATGTGGATGAGCCCGCCTTCCAGAAAGATCAATCACGACTTTGAGCAGCACGTCGTTAACGCAACCAACTTCCTACTCAGAAGCAAGAACGACTTGCTCAACAGGATGGCACATGACTTTCAGCAAATCAGCGCAGAGTTGACGGAGTTGTCGTTCTCATCTGGCAGCGGAAAAACCTTGATTCGATCAGTGATGGTACTCAACGACTCTACAGTGCCCATCATTCCAGAGCGGTGTCAGCTTCCAGCGTCTAGAACGCAAAGTCGGACGCTCGGTCAGGTCGGGCTTTGGATGTATCCGCCTAGCAAGAAACGAAACGTCGACTTCGAAGCATACCGAGCTGTCACGGATGCGATTCCAGACACTTCTGGCAAGCGACTGAAAGAGTCGAATGGGCATGACGTGAAGCCGATGTCACTGACAGGCGCCAAAATCGCACAACTTCCGAGCCACAAAGGCTACACTATCGGCTACATTGGTATGTGGATGGATCCGCCATCACTGAAGACGAATGAGGATTTCGATATGGCGAAAGACACAATGCAGCTCGCCGGTGGAGATCCAGAATGGCGCAGAAACGTTTCATTTGTCAATTTCGGTACCAATTTACCCGTCGACCGGGTCGCCAGTGCTCCTTCTGAGTCGTCGGTCCTGCCCGCAGCAGGGCTCCTTCAGCTGCCAGTAGCACCAGAATGGGCCACGTGGGGCGACTCGCCTACTCTGCCTGCGAAAGTTGGGCCGACGCCAGTATTGACACCAGACAGCGCCGAGTCTGCCGCTGCAGCAGCAGCAGCAGTTGCCGAGTTCAATATACGGAGCCATTCTCGGCATCAAAGCGAGCGCATTGACTTTGACGAGCGGATGAGGAAGCTAAGCTTGGAGCTCGAGGATTTCGGCATTCCGGACTCTTACCTCGATGGAGCTACTGCGACCGGTACGCCAACGAGTGGTAGGGCGCCTTCAACACTTGGGGATTCTCCTTTGCTGCCGATTATGCTAGATCGGAGGGCGGAGCACGCAGTTGGTACACCGGAAGTCCCCTCGAACCCGTGGCATGAGGACGAAGATGAGCACAACGAGGAAGTTGAGGAAGGGTGCACGGTCGAGCATACTTTTCCACACCCGCCTGCCACCACACAACCAGCACAGCCGACGGCCATGCCAGATAGACGACCGCCACTAGAGCAGATCAAAACTTCGCATCCACAGCATGGGCGAAGCGGATCGAGGCTCGACGAGAACGGCCTTGAGATCCTCTCGGCGGTCACATATACGCCCAGCATGAGCTCACAGTCTGCATCATCCGGGCAACTTTCGACAGCAAGCGTACAGGCACATGGTGCTTCACGTCCAATCATAACACCAGCGCAGAGCAGACCGCAGCGACCAGTCGTCGTTCGAGGCTTCGGCAGTGCGCCGACCGTTCCCGCAGCGAAGCCGACCATGAGGGGCGCAGATCAGCCTCTGCTCTCGTCAGCAACTATGGCGCCAACACCGCCACCTCTGCGCTCTCAATCTGTCAAAACGCCAGCTGCGCCGTCCCGCATCAGTTCAGTCCGCAATATGTGGGAGAGGCGCGCCTCGCTTGTGATCAATGATGTCGACAGTCCGACATTGCCTGCGGCAATGAGTCCGCTTAGGGCAAGGAAGACAAGTAGCAGGACCAGAAGTCCGCCGGAGCCGTTGAAGTTGGTCAGGAGCAATATGGTGGCGAGGAGTAATAGTAAGCGGGGAGTTGTGCCGGGGTTTGAGATGGTTGGGAGTGGGAGTGGAACAGGAGGCATGGGAGAGCGGATGATGCACGGGATGGGTGGGATGAGTGTTGTTAGTCCGTTGAGTCCGGAGGTTCGGGTTTGCTGATGAGGTAGCGACAAGGGTCACGGAGACGTGAAGCGCTGAGGAAAAGGATAGGGTGGTAGGATGGCTGTTGGGAGCGTATCTGGTGCCAGAGGGAAGGATAAGGTATCAATACATGAAGACGGTGAAGCGCTGTGTGGAAGTAGACAGTTTACGTAGGAATTGGCCATCTCTCAGATTAGAACTGTATTCGCTCTTCTGCGGTGTTTGACAGATTTCGGCTGCCTTCCGCTTGATAGCCGTCCTCGCGTGTAGGCTGCATAGGTGGTAAGATTCGGTGATGGCACACCTAGGAACACGCGTTACAAGGGTATCAGGCATGCATTGTCATATGGATAGTTCTATGTGCGTGACGTAGTGGCAGGCTGTAGGACGAGGTTCTTATAGGCGACGTGGGGGGTCGCGCTTGCCGTGTCCAGGCCTGACAAGCTTGAGCAAGGCGGAATTCCAAGGTTGGTATCCGCGGCTCGGCCGGTGATCTCTTGGCGTCCGTGGTTTGACTTCCAGTTCCCGACCCTGCTCTCCTGTCTTTGAGACCTTGTACCTCGTCGCCTGGTCCCATGGTTGTTCCTGCCGCGACAGTCTCCCGTCAACGACGCGGGACGAGCCGCACCGCCGGCTTTCGCTCATCGCTCATCGCCCTCGAACGGACAGGGTATCTGCGGCTGGCAGTCTCTCCGTGACCAGCAGTTCCCCCTACAGAGATGTCCCAGCCATCGCGATCGCGGGTAGTTTGCAGTGAGTGCAGAGGTGGGCCGTCTGCTATACGCCCTTAGACACGATGTGCAACTTGCCAACGCCGATATCACAAGTATTGTGGCAATCCGTCGCCGTCAATGGCCAACTTTACGTGGAAATTCTTCTGCTCAAAGTGCTTGAGGAACAAGAGCACAGCAGCGGAGACGTCGAGTATGGGTTCGAGCGATCTGGAACGGGCTTTGGCTATGAGGCGCCTCGATCGGGCCCGATCAGACATTCTGCGCAAATTGGGCCCAGCAACAAAGAGGCCCAGCTCGGCCGTCGGGGTGTTCGTGTCTGATAGCATTGCTGCGCCGTCTGTGGTGGGTAACCTTGAGTCAATGCGGTACTGGGGGACGCTGCGCTGACGATCCCTTCATAGAACAAGCCCGAGCCTACTTTGTCTGGCATGCCGCAGGAGATCCTTGAGAAGATCATCGGCTTCGCCATCCCAGAGCGCCTGAAAGCTCGGATGTCGTATGCACGCTACGGGTACCAAGGAGAACATGACTACGACGGCTGGCCGCTGTGGATCGATAACCTGACACTCGTGTCTAAGCGGATATACTGTATCGTTCGGCCACTACTCAGGGACCGTGCCGAGCTACGGGGCACGATCAACGTTCTCAACGGGTGCAAACTGGATGAATATTTTGATGTGGTATATGCGAAGAGGAACGCTGTCAAGCGCTTTGAGGAACGGGTTCGTGTGATGGATCCCGTCGTGCGTGATCTGGAGTCTTGGATAGAGGAGGAGGGGTGGGAGGTGCGCACGTTCGAACTCAAGTATAAGACTTCACATTAAGGGACGGTCGGCCAAGATCAGGGGACGAACGGTCTTGCGAGAGAACGGACGAGACAGTGTCTGGCGGCACGACCGCTGCACGACAAAGAGAAGTCGTACTTGGAAACCGGTAGTTGGCGATCAGAGCTCGCGGACAGGCGAGCTGGGATGGCAACCGGGCGCTCTAAGCGTTCAAGAGTTGGCATCACTTGACTTCATCTGAAGCTGAGCTGATTTCTCGTGATCGCTTCTGGGGGCAATCTCTTGGCATTACTTTGTCTCCATGACAGCACGGAAGTCTTCGACCCGCCACGACAATATCAGTACGCGGCGCCGTCCTCTTCGGGACGACCTCATCACCCTTTGCTTCGCTCGACATCCACATTGGACTCCGCGAACTTCGTCCAACGCTCGATCGTACGCACGCGCCGTACTCCGCATCGATTGGTCCTTCGCGAAATGTCTCAGGTCGTATCTGCGCCGCCATGGGTAGGTACAGCAGTCCTTCTCTCCAAATCAGGCGCTAATGTGGTTGATAGGAGAAGCCCGGACCTACTCTCGCCGGCATGCCACTCGAAATACTGGAGAAGATCATCGGCTTTGCCATTCCGGAGAGCGTCATTGTCGAGGCAACATATCGGAGCGAGTTTTCGTCTCGTAGCCGCTCGACGGTCTATGTGCAAGATGAAGCGTTCCAGTGGTTCCAGTCATCAGACTTTGGGGATCGCAGGAAGGTATGGGATTCCGAATTTTTGCTCTTGTCAAAGCGCATCCGTACGGCTGCACTGAGAGCTCTGTCCACGCGTATCAAATACCACTGCTTCCGGCGTTTTAGCTTTCATGGCAGCAACTACCGTCTACCTGCTTTCGACAGTGTCGTCAGAAGGAAGTCCATCGACCACTTCGAGAATATGTTCACCAACGCGGCGGGGTAGCCGACCGCGCTCCTAGAGCATATAAGTAGCCCGAACATGAGCTGTGTCGTTGAGTGAGACAACGAGTGCTGGACCTTAGGTGATGAACGTGAAGGAGCACGAGCGTAGGCAGGAGCACCTACTGACACTCTTCAGCAGCCAACCCTTCGACTTATGCCACGGTATGGAGTCTCGATCCTGTGCAGGTAACTAGCATGCCAACCAAGCAGTTGCGCGTTGAGGCGATCACTAGGTGTCTTTGTCACTTGAGCACCCACAGAGATCAGAACAACCTTGAACTTCTTTCAGGTGGGGTCGTGGCATTTTTGACTTCACTTGTCCATGCATTTCCCTTTCCACATCATTCGAAGTCGACAGAACTTGTCGCCTTCGCTGAATCGTACATCGTTGCGCCTTGTTCTATCGCCACTCTGCTCACGATCACTCAATGCAAGTCTACTTGTTCAGCGCCCCATAGCATCGTACGAATTGAGCGAAAGCCTCGCCATACTCTATCGCGCCTGTCTCCAATAACGATGTCCGGCATCGTTTCTGCGCCGTCCTGGGTATGCTAACGCAGAGCACCTTCTTCAACGGACCGCTGACTATGTTCTAGGACAAACCAGAGCCGACTCTCACGGGCATGCCCCTCGAGATTCTGGAGAATATCATCGGCTTTGCCTTGCCAATGGAACTCAAAATCTCAGCATATTACGGCATTACCTCTCGTGAGGAAGACTACTTCTTGGAGCTACTCAAACCACTCAACTGGCGCCAGCTAACCTCTTCCGGGGTCCTCTACGAGAGCTGGAACCCAATGAGCATCCTGCTCGTGTCGAAGACCATCCGCAAGACTGGCCGAAAGATCCTTTCCCAACGTCACATCGAGTTCATGTTCGTCAGGTTGATGGAAGAACCTGTCCTCGACGACGACGAATATTATCGCAATTTCTACCCTATGAAAGCTGGCATAGTGAAGAAGGTTGAAGAACACGTCAAGCGTATTATCACCAAGAAGGAGGACTAGCTAGGCACGGCGAGCGAGTTGGACACAAGTGGTCATGACATGGTCGATGCAGCGGTACCTGGCCGGCTGGTACAACACAGTCCGTCACGAACACATCAAGGCTGAACGCGCCGACCGTCCGAGAGCGCCGTCAACGTGATCACGGCAGAGCATGAGTCGCCCGAGATCAGGGGTGGAAGGTCAGCAAGTCGTCCAAATAGATCGTGTTGCAAATGCATTTGCTGGCCAATGTGGCTGTGGCTGCTGATCGTCACTTGAAGCTTGGGATGGAGGCAACAAGTCATTAGGGAGCTCAGGTACACTCATCACTCTTCACCTGACCTGAGCGTGACTTCTTCGTTTGCAAGGTCACATGAATTTGCTGTAGTTTGTTGACCACGCCAAGACTTTGTTTCTATACGTGAACTAGTTGCAACCGTGTTCTCTTACTACGATATTCCACCACAACTACGTATAGTCAAGCTGAGAACGTCGCAACAGTCCTCTAGCCTTAACCTCGTCAATCTCAAACCTCCTTAGGCTTGCCCAAGATGTCTAAAATTCCCGCCGCACCAGCATGGGTAAGTCCAATCCCGCAACAAATCCCACCTCCAAACCACCGCTGACACCCTCACCAGGACAAACCCAACCCCAATCTCAACACCATGCCAACTGAGATCCTCAAGAAGATCATCGGCTACACCGTCCCCGACAATCTCGACATCAACATCACCAACGTTCACCGCATCGGCATGACATCCATCTCCTGGTCGCCAGAGTGGGTCTCGAACCTCCGCCTTGTCTCCCGACGCATTCGCAAGGTCGTACTGGTCGCTATGGTGAAGAACTGCGGCATTCACTTCACTATGGGAGAGCCTGAGGTCCGAAAGATGTTGAAGGCGAGTGGCGAGTCCATCCGGGGTAAGATGAAGGAGTGGGTCAAGTCTCAGTACAATCTGTCAGTCGGAGAGGAGAAGACGTCGTTGGGCGGTGTTGTGCACAAGGTGGTCAGCGTAGATCTTGCGTGGACTCAGGTTGTTGGGGACATGGCTGGTTGGGAGCTGACTCATTCCCCGGAGACGTATGCCTTCGTTTGGGAATACGCCGAATCTCGCATTGAGGGTCAACTTCAAGAGTAAGCCTCGCGACACCAGACGCGGACCGTCATCGAACAAACCTCAGTCAGCTGAAAGATCGGGACTCTGAGGCGGCGTCCAGTGGAAATCTGGTCGATGGCGAGGTCTCCATTTGTGACAAGCGGGAAATCGACACATACGCGACGCCACGAGCGATAGCTGTAATCTGCAGATGAGGTGCTGAGGTATGCCCAGCACCAGGTGCATCAGTAACCAGATCGGACAATGGCACCGTTATTTTCCGCCCCTTGTCCTCCTTTACTCATTTCCGTCCTGTAGCGTCGTTCATCGACCTGCATCCGCACTTGTAGTCAATCCGCGGTACTGACAATGTAATGTTCTCGCCGATTGCCGGACAACCTCTCCCTTTGGCTCGCATGTATAGCTCTTGCCGTCCATACTTCCTGCCCAGGACGCAGTCACTGAACGGTTAGCATACCCAGGAAGCCACAGGCGCGCTCCAGTTGTCTTGGCATCCTCGCCTTCCATTTCAACTTGTGATGGTACTTCGTCCATCGTGTTCTCATACCTCACGCAAGCCTCGGAAACTTGCATCTGCGCCCATCGTTGTCCATTGCAGCAGTCATCGTTGCTCGCCATCGCTCTCACTCACGTTCAGCACAAAGCTACAAACAGGCGGCCTACGAAACCTCGCCGCCTCTGGCCACCGCGTCAACATGTATGTGATCTTGTCTTCAGCCGTCATTGCACCACCATGGGTAAGGCTCTCTCACTTTCTTTGATCCGGCGTAAGCATGAAGACTGATGATCTGAGCAAGGACAAACGCAAGCCGGAGCTTGGGAGTATGCCATTCGAGATTCTTGAGAAGATCGTCGCCTTCGCGATCGGCCAAACAGTCAGCATTGAGATGTCGTTCAAGGGCAGAGGGCCTCTGGCTGTGAGCAACACTCTGCACGGCGCTATCAAGTGGTACCAGGCACGCATTCCAAATCTTCTGCTCACCTCGAAGCGGTTCCGCCGAGTCACTCAGTCTTTGCTGCCCAAGCTCGATACCCAGCTCATTATCGAGGTCCAAAACGCAGATGCGCTGAATAGTTCCATGGAGCGAGATGCCTTCGCTAGGAGCCGAACGTACCGACTGGCGCTGCGTCATTTCATGAAGCTCGTTGGCACTGTGCCCGACAAACAATGGATCGGCTGAGTTGCAGTCGATGAAGCAGGACAAGGGATCGATTCGAGTGATTAATGCGATGTCCTAAAATCCAACGCCAGGAAGGGAGACGCAAGAGTCGTCCGAGGAAATCACGCACCATGCTCAAGGTGACAGTCCGGTCGATTAGTCCGGCAGAGGTTTTGTCAGGTAGAAGAGAAGGCATTCGGTCCTGTTGCCGTACATGAGCTGCATCACACGTGGCCCGTCATGACGGTCTGGAGCAGGATTAGGGTGCGTATCTGGCATCGAAGTGAAATTCGACTTCTCCGTCAATTTCTGCAGCGTCAGCGGAAAGGTCAGCACGGAGTCCAGAGCTCGCGACGAGGTGGCCTTTCCACCAACCCCTGCTGCACATGGAATAGTCTTCAGATGTTATGAGCTCCTACGCACCCAAATGGCTGCTACCTGCCGCTCATTGCTGCACGCGATACTCCGGGTGGTCCTAGTCACATGTAGTTGGTAATGGAAAAGCTGTGGACTCCATGCCCGCAAAACTAATAGCGCCAAGCGCCCCGCGATCCCTCGTCTCTACACCTCATATTTGTACCATGGGGCCCATCGGCGCAGCACATGCATATCCTCGACATCTCACCTCATCATTCGAGCGCCATCCTCGCATAATACTTCCAACCAGTGATATGATGACCCGTCGAAGGCAAATGTGCACGTCACGGAACAGCTTCACACCACATCCGATGATCAGCTCATGACGTCGTCATGACGCCTGAAAGTTTGCCTTGTGAGATCCGGTCCCTTATAGATGTCAACGCAGATCCGATCCGAGAGTTCTCGATAACTACTAGCTACTGAAATCTCAACATCCCTCACGTCTAACACAAGTACCACATGCTTAGTTCCACCCTCACACGAACCAGTCGAACAAAGCTCCCGGTCTTCCGCACTCTCCACAGAACAATGGCATCCAAACCAACCTCCGGCAACGGCGGCATGGCCAGCGACACCAAAACTCCCGCCAACAGCGGCACGGGCGGCGGCATCCTCGGCGACAAAGCCACCAGCGGCGGCGCAGCGGAGGCTGTTGGGGGTCAGGCAAACGCGTTTGACGCGCAGGGTGCTGTTGGGAAGCACTTTACTGGTATGTACCATTGCTTGGGGCCCGTGGGCGTTTTCAAGTTTCGAGCAGAGGGTCCACGTGCTGACGTTATGATCCAATAGCGGACGGAGCGATTGGCGGCACAGCCGAAGCCATCGGCGGACCGCTGAGCAAGGATGGTGCGATTGGAAAGCAGTTCACTACTGGTGGCGCGATTGGTGGGACCGTACAGGAGAAGTTGGGCGGAAGCAAGTGAGGTGATGCGTTGAACATCCAGTCGAATGTGCAAGATCAGTCGATTGTCACGGCACGTAGAGGAAAGACTGTGTGTCGAGGCCAGCATCGTACGGGGCCTTTGGAGGACGTCTTCAACGTAATGCTCGTTCCTTGATCTGACCTTTGATGAAACCCACCTCATATGCTGTTGCTGTTGAAGTGTGAAATGACTTTCTCAACACCCAGGTCCACACTTAATGCCTCTTAGAAGGTCACAACCAGATTCACCTTTGCTTGCTGGTCGTCTACCTCCTCCGCCTCCCTTCCCCAGGCCAGTCTCCGCCCGACTCAAGAACTTCTCCTCCTCAGCCCTGATTATGTCCGCCTCATCATCCAAGACGCCCAGTAAGGAACTTCCCAGATACTCCCTTGACTCGGCCAGTACAGATCCCGACCCCGCCACTCGCACGCCATCAAGCCTCACAAGTATCTCCAGCATCCGCAAGACCTCCCACACAAACACCAGCTCGTATTTGGCCGACGACTCGCGAGCTGCTTCCCTTATGAGTCCCTCCGTCACGGACAGCAGCAGAGGGACGAGAGTTGTCGCTGGCACGTCGTTGGCGCTCGGAGATACGCCGTAGGCAGAGCCGGAAGCAAAGCCCGAACTGGATGCGAGTGTGTCGCTCCTGCTGTGCTGATCATCATCGTGTACATGCCGTCCAGCAAGAGCCGCAGACAATCGCTGATCCAGTTTGCGGAAGAAGTCAAGGACTTGTAGGTCAGAGAAGTCATGGCCCCAGCAGAGAAAGAGATTGAGGGTGAAGAGGATTCCAAGACATCTGCGAGAGTCGGTGTGGCTGTTGTCGGTGATGCAGTATTTCAGAGCTTGGCGGAGGTTCGTGAAGGGTGTTGGTCCCACGTAGTCCGAACTCTGCTGGTGTTGCCATGTGATCTCATCAGACCAAGCATTGATCTGATTGGCGCTCACTTGCCGGCGAAGCTGGCGCATCGTCCTGCGCTCGCGCCAGTGTGCTCCCATAGCTTTCAGTGGCTCTGGAATGTGCCGGCTCACAGCGTCCTCCTCGGGCGAGGCGCCGCTCTTGCATCGTAGCATTGGTCTGCAAGCTGCAACGTCATACATCATAAGCATTGCGTTCATGAAGCTTGGTCCCTTCTTTACTGATTCAGTCGAGCTCAATCCTTGTCGAGTAGCACAAATCGCCCGATATGCTTGCAGATGCACCTGTGCCCGATCCCTGCTACCAACTCGATACTCTGTCATGATGGCGAAGCAGACGCCATAAATGAGATTGTCGTCCCAGACGTCTGCTGTTATTGCGGCGTGGCGCATCGTGCGATATACACGCTGGCGCCGTCGGTGCTGTGATCGGTCGCGGAGTGGCGAGTTCGAGATACGGGATTCGGCCAGTAGGAGCACCCATTGCAAGACAATCTCGTTGTTACAGATATGGTGTAAGGACACCTCCCGCACAGAACCCGTGCCGGCGTATGCATTGGTCTGCCATTGTGATGGGATGGTGACTAGATCTGAATGTCGCTTGTTCAGTTATTCGCCAGCCGTATAGTGGACGTCACTCACATGAATGCAACAGACCTTTGTCCGCTGTCGTTATGTTGTCGGTGGGAAGTCTGACGAATGGGTCAAGTATGCATGTCGACGGTTGTGGTGCCAGCGCAATCTCAGCAGGCTCGGAAAGTGCTTCAGACTTTGTTTGCTTCTTCCGGCGGCGATCATGAGCAACTCGTGCGGCGTGTGAGCGCTCATTTGCCCTGCGAAACGCCCACTCATCAGGGTTTGTTGTTTTGAGGTCATGATAATATCTGCTGAACTTTATCGGCGCCATTGTCGCACTCGATGCTGTCAAAGGTCCCGTACGAGTTTGTCGGCCCGTAGACTGAAGTCAAGACGACAGTCTGCGTCCTGAAAGCTGAGGGCATACTGATGACTTCAGCATTGGGCTTGTCCATGACGTTGTATGCTTGCATCGTCCTACGAGACTCAGAAACCGTACTCGATCCGCGGGAAAAAGGTAAATGAGGGACAAGATAAACAAAACCATGCATATGTCGGGCTCATGGCTCAAAACGAGTCGCAAGCCAGCGTGGTTTGTGGCCAGGGAATCCGCCGCCGAGCTAAATGCCGTCGGTCCTTCTGGATGCAGTTGGGGACACGCTACCGAAAGCAAATGCACCATCGACTGCAAGGCTTCCCAGGTCCATCGCGGCTTGCTTCGTCCGGTCGGTTGAGAGTCGGGTGATGGTTCTCCAGAGTGTCATGAGTGCGGAAACCCGCTTGAGTTCAGTCAAAGAGCCTTCCCCGCTTCTTGCGCTAGCTATGCATGATCCGTGAGCGCAACGGGATTGTCCCACACTGATACGATTTGCATGCGTCAAAGAAGCAATTTTGACGCCTGAATTGGATTGCCATTGTTGTGTGCAGTCGATGCGGGGCGATTGCCGGAGCAAATATCTTAGCAAGACTTGGGGCCTGCTAGGTCACGGGTGACTAAGCACTCCACTGGAAGGCGTTTCAGCCACATCAGTAACGACTCAGCAAAATCCGCACCGCCAACAAAATCCGCACCGCCAAACGCTCCTGCGCTCGCGAAAGTTCGCTTACAGCGGACTCGGTCTGTACAGAAGCGATAGCATGACCGGCGGCTTGCCAGCATTTCTTCGGAAGCATTGGCTACGCGCGAGTGCCAAGACTAGGCCGATAAGGCCGATAATAGTATGTTTGATCGGTGGCTTGGTCCATCCATCTGGAGCTTGCAGCGCGCGTGGTCGATCGTCTGGGATATTGGCTCTTCACCGTGGCTTTCAGTAATCATTGTGGACCCCATAATGACCAAGCTTCGTGTGTGGAACATCCTATTGTCCTTTTGCTCAGGATGCCCGAATAACGCTTATGCACTATGGCCAGAATGCTTATTTTATGTCTTCGAAGATCGGGTCTATGGAGTCCATCGCGGTAATTGATCCGCAAGCTCCCCGAGGGCCTGTGCCATTAGCAGCTCATGCTGCTACTCGACCGACGGTCTTGTCTTGAGTCGGTAAATCATGCCGGCTTCGTGCTCGAATTATGGTTGGTGGTGATGTGACATACTTGCGTGGCCTTCCGAACTTCGAAGACCTTGGTCCGCCCGTCGGACCATATGGAAGAAGAGAAAAGGTCAAAAGGCTTGCGCATTTCGAGCACGTGGTACGAACTGGGCGCCAGGTTGGCTTAGTTCGTTTTAGGAAGTTCCCACGGATCTGAATGCCGCCGTGGCTCCTGTATCGTGTAGAAGGTGATGGATTAGGACAAGGTCCTGCAGCTGAACATACCGCCGACCGCAAGGCAGCCCAGCCTGCTCGGATTCTATTTCATCTGAATGGTTGACATCTAGCGAGTGAGCCACCGAAACGCCGGGTGATGTATTTTGAGGGTCCTGCGCACGCGGGAAACCCCTCAAGTTGGGTTTCCGAGCCCTGAGTGGCTTTCTCCATCTCATGTGCTGGCCATGCAAGATCCGTGAGCACGACTGTCTTGTCCTACGCTGATGCGGGTTTCGATGCCTTGGCTTTGCTGCTTAAGATGCTTGGATCGGTTTGGCATCGTCGCTTGCGTTGATGGTCGGGGCGACTGCTGGAGTAAACATTTTAGCAAGACGGTGTCCCTGTAAGATCGAAATCGACTAAGCACTCCAGCGCACAGCGGAGATCTGGAGCCACATTAGTAATGGACCAGGAGGTCGAAGACCACCGGCATTGCTGCCCAGGCGAAGTCTGAATGCTGCGACCGCCAGCTTCACGACCGACATGTAACATGTGGCTTGCCAGCATGGTTTCGCAAGGTAGGGCTTCGCAAGATGTTGCCAAGAGCAGGCAGAACATCTCGTGTTGCCCACAGCTCGTGTATGCCCACATCCCGTGCTGCCCACATCTGGTGTATGGTCGGTGGTCGTTGGCCGTTGATCTGCAGCTGTCGCAGTTCTTGTCATCGACACCCGCATAAGGCAGCTCTCGCTTCGTGCGTCTGCATGATCCGTATCGACCTTGCGACCACCGTGGGCAACTGCGGCATGGACGTTGGCCTCGACAGCATGGACGTGGGCCTCTGAGCTTGAAGGTGGGCGCCTGCAGCATGGATGTGTGATGGATGAAACGTAGGTGCTCAGTCTTGCAGATAGGTGCGCCGCGCCAGAGAGATGCAACGGCTTCCTGAGCACGATTCGGAAATGGAGCAGACCCGGACGGCAAAGACCAGTCGTGGTGGAAGTTCTTGCCGCTGTCCAGGTCGTGTTCGAACGCGTTGAGTAGTTGACATACCGATTGTGGCTGCAAGTTGGGTCGTCCGGGCAGCCACTGAACAACCTCGAACTGCCTCATCGTCGATTGATTGTTGAATATATAGACCAGCCGGTCTCGAGGTCGCCTGTGCATTCCGTGTTGTTTGCCCGCTGTTCTGTCGCAGTCGCTGGCTTTCGGAGAAATGAAGATGCCCATGGTACTGGCCGGTAGCTGCGTGGTCATCGCATAGTCGCGATGGCCCGGATTGGCAGAGGCTGGTACTACGGAGCAACACTGCTGAGGAACACATGCTGGCAACCGCGTCCTGCCGAAAAGGTACCGCGAAGACGGAGACTCCGAGATCTGCTGTTTCGCGGACGAGTGACACACTGATAGCTCTGTTCATTGTGAGGGTTCGTTGTTTTGTTGGTTAGACATCAAGACTGCACACGGGAAGTTGTGACAAGTGTTCTCACTGGCTGAGAAGGCATGTACGATTCAAAGAATTGAGGAAGAGGTCGACACGAAGGAGTCGCGCTCCATGAGCTTGGCGCCAAGAATGGCGTGTCTGCTACCCAGGTAGCTCCTCCCTTCCATAAAAGATCTAACTAGATTACATTGCTGCGGGAACAGCAAGGATCTGACCACCATCCGGATGCAACAGCTGGTTGTTGTAGAAGAGCCCAGCCGGGCTGACCAAGAACAATATTGAGCTCGCCATGTCTGAGTCTGCGCCACCACGACCTGCGCATATATGTCAGTGATGGACATTGCAGTGGAAAGGGTTAACAGACCTGCTGGATTCCCGATCTTGCTACTCAACTCGCTCTTCTGCTTATCGTCTGATTCTTGAGTCGTCATTTCGCTAGGAAAGATGCCAGGCGCGATCTGGTTCACTCTGATGCCAGCGTCCTTCAATGTGGTTGCCAGTTGCCGCGTCAAATGGATGAACGCCGCCTTGCTTGATGCATACGCGAATTGGCCGTTGCTGGAGCCCTTCATAAGGCCGCTGATTGAGGAGATGTTGACGATGGAGCTGGACATTGTGTACGCGCTATTCGCTGTTCCTTGGGCGAGGAGTGGGATGAAAGCGGCCGACATGAAGAACTGGGCTGTGACGTTGGTCTCGAAGGTCTCTGCCCAATTTTCTGGTTCGGATCGCAGGAGATGCTTTGAGATGGCCTCGGCGTCCTTCATATCTGGCTGACCGTTCTTGCTGAATGACGTGTTGCTGTCTCGAGCGATACCGGCGTTGTTGATGAGCGCGGTGATACCTTTGGGCTCCTTCTCGCCGACCTCCTTAGCCAGGCGGATGCACTCGTCCTTTTTCGAGACATCGCCCTGCAAGGGAATGATCTGACCGGGGCCAGTGCTGTACTCCTTGACGACGTTCTCCAGTGCTTCTTCGCGACGACCGATGATGTAGACCTTGGCACCAGCAGTTTGCAATGCTTGAGCTATCATCAGTCCAATCCCGGTGCCGCCGCCGGTGAGGACCGCGGTGACCTTTGTCAGATCGAAGAGCTTGGTGATCTTGAGATCTTCGTTGGAGAAGTGAGATGTAGCCATTGTTCTGATGATGCTGGATTGATGTGGTCGAGCTATACGGGTCAGGAAGGGAGAGCTAGTTCTGGTGCAGCTGGGGTAGGTAGTGAGTCTTTGTCTCAGAGCGATGCTGAGGCGAGGAAAGCTATGTCTTGCCATTTGGTGAATACATATATGAAAAAGAACACGAATCACATCGTCATATATGCTGTAGCGGAAGCGAGCGTCAGAATCCTAGGTATAGGATCATGACGTCGGTTGTGTCATCGGAATATACATGCGCTTTGCGCGTCTCGCGTTGGTTCTGAACAATGCAAACATGACTCTGTGCAAAGTGAAGATACGGCTACTGCAGAGCAGGTCCTCTTTGTCGCTGAATCGATAGCTGAAGTTCAGCAGCATTAGCAATGTCATGAGGAAGGACGCGGATCACGACAACCAGACTTCTCTGTGTGTCGGCCGGCGCGGGTCAACTTCGGCGTCGGGCCAACCCTCTTTGGGACACCCGCCCCCGAGTCCTCGATGAGCATTCAACAAACATTTCAATTCCAACTGACAGTGACTCCAAGTTCAGATCAGCGGCGACTCTTGGTGACAACGGATGACTGTGGGCTCACAGCATCCGCAACATGTAGGAGGAGGCGTTATGCTGCGATCGCGCCGCTTGCTTTTCCTCCTCATTCTCCTTGCCATATTCGCGACGAGCGTGTACCTCCTGCGCAACCAGGACTCTTTCGAAGAACTACCGGGACTCAGCAACCCGCTGCATGACTTCACTAATCCACTCCGCGGCCACCATGCTCACGAAGAGAATCCACCGCTCCTCCCTCAGCGGTCCCTCACCCACCCCATCCACCGGCTCATCACCGATGCCGAGAGCACGTTCCAGACGGTGCGCGCGAGACAGTCGCGATCGCTGGCGGATGCGGTAGCAGAATACAGGCGGAGGTACAAGGTGCCTCCGCCGCCACACTTTGACAAATGGTACAACTTCGCAAAGAGGAGGGGCGTCGAGCTGATCGACGAGTACGACACAATATACCACGCGCTGCTACCCTTCTGGTCTCTCAAGCCCTCCGTCATTCGCGAGCGGACCCGAGAAGCGATCGGATTCGACAACGCGCTGATCGCAGTCATGATCCGCAACGGCAAGGTAGTCAAGATGGACGGAGGCGGCGAGATGTACCAGTGGCACCGCGATGCCACCCCCGTCATGCTGGGCAACTTCATCAAGTACCTGCCAGACATGGACTTAGCCTTCAACATCCACGACGAGCCGCGAGTTGTAGTCCAAGCCGACTCCCTAGCCCGCCACGTCTCCGCAGGCCGCAAGAACATGACCCTCGCCTACAACAGCCCCAGCCCACGCAACTCCTTCTCGAAACGTCCCTCAGACCTTGGCGACGGCATGCGCATCAAAGACTACCGCACCACGCGCTTCAACAAATTCGCCCACCAGCCCACCTGGAGCAACAGCAAGCTCTCCTGCCCCCTCACCTCCCCCGCCCGCGGCTGCATCGACAGCGACTGCCACGTCAACATCACCGCCTACTCCGACCAACCCCTCGGCTTCATCCGCAACACCACCGCCTTCAGCGACATCTGCAACAGCCCCTCCCTCGAGCACATTCGGCTTCTTCGACCGCCCCAACGCCTTCGACGTCACCCACGACCTCATTCCCATCTTCAGCCAGTCAAAAGTCAGCAGCTTCCAGGACATCCTCTACCCTTCGCCCTGGTACTACATGGACCGCGTCAAGTACGAGCCCGAGCGCGACATGCCTTGGGCCGAGAAGAACGCCACCATGTACTGGCGCGGCTCCACCACCGGCGGCTTCTCTCGTGATGGAGGCTGGCGGAGACAACATCGTCAGCAGTTCCTCATGAAGATCCAGCCTCAGGCCACCTCCCAGATCCTTCAATACACCCCCAACACAACCTCCTCAACACCCGAAATCGGCGCATGGGAAGTCCACTCAACCCCAATGACCCCCTACTCAAAATACTTCGACATCAAATTCACCTTCATCGGCCAATGCGACCCCGGCGACTGCGACGCCCAACGCGAGTACTTCGGCACCACAGACCCCGTCAACATGTTCGACGCCTTCCAGTCCCGCTACCTGCTCGACATCGACGGCAATGCCTTTTCCGGTCGCTATCACGCGTGGCTGCAGAGCAATAGTCTGGTGTATAAGCTCGCAGTGTTCAGGGAGTGGCATGATGAGTGGTTGAAGGCGTGGGTGCATTATGTGCCGCTGGGGTTGAGGGGGGAGGAGTATGTGGAGAGTGTGAGGTATTTTGAGGAGGAGGAGGGTGGGCAACAGGAAGCGAAGAGGATTGCGAAGGAGAGTAAGGGGTGGGCGGAGAAGGTGTTGCGGAAGGAGGATTTGGAGGTGTGGTATTTCAGGCTGTTGTTGGAGTATGGAAGGTTGGTGGATGATGAGAGGGAGGATATTGGATTTGGGATTTGATGGGTGGGAAGAAATGGTCGTGGGCTTGTGTGAACATGGATGGCTGCGTTGAGAGACTTTTGTACAGCATCGGGAGGACTTCAGGGAAACGAAGATTGGGTATCACTCGAACACAGTGGGAAGAGACATCGAAGCAATGGTATTGTTATTCTCCTCCATTCTGAAGCAAGCCCAGCGCCGGCGCAGTGGCGCATTGCTTTTCTCTGAAACCACTCACGTGCTCGAGCAGGTCGCTGGAGTCTCGTTGGCATTTCTGCAGACTCCGGAAATGATGTGACTGGTTATGATCTGGAGGCCCATGGAGCATGATGCACTCGTCGCCACGGTATCATGGTCAACTTACCAGACGTGTTCGCCAGCCTTGTGGTCGATCGGTACTGTTTCTTCCGACCACTCTTCCTGGACCGATACTCAGCCTTTGCCTTTCCACGAGGACACCCACAGCCATGACGGCACCAAACGTCCTCGACAGGACCAAACCAGCCGAAGAGGCTGATTCTTCTCTCAGAGCGTGGCCCGAGCCGGTAGACCGTGCTCTTCATCCCTCGTCAGCAATTCGTCGAAGTACCGCTTCACCTTTTCCTTGAGTTCAGTCGGCACTTTGTGAACAAAGTTTACATATGTCGGGAGCGCGAAGACCTTGAAATCGGTGCGATAAGCCAGAGTTTCCCGAGTAACTCGGCGGATAGCCTTCGATACGAGGAGCAGACCGGGAACCCATCGTTGGCTCGGGTGCCAGTAGAAAGGATACCCTTGCTCCCAGACGTCGGTTTCACGATTCGAGCCCCAGCTTCTGACTCGGTACCATGCGGTGACTCCGAGGCTAGGGCTGTCCGGCATGGCGAAGCCAATGATCTTCTCCAGGATTTCGGTGGGCATACTGCACAGATTCGGTTCGGGTTTGACCTAACGAGAGCGTAAGTGTTGGAGTCTCATGCAGGAGAGTCGGAGTTGAACATACCCAAGGCGGCGCAGAGAGAGTTGGAGACATGGTCGATTGCACGGTGGAGATACTCGATGGCGAAGGGCGATGGCGCAGGAAAATGCAACGGCGTGATGTCGTCTCAAATGACTTGCCCGACGAGGAGGACTCGGTACCTGAAAGTGGCGCAGGTCAAAATAAGTCGAATTTCAAACAAGCGCAAGATATCTCGAGAAGGCGAGAATCTTCTACTGCGAGGGGTTGCTGTGGAAGAGCTGCCAGCAGTGACTCAAATGAAGCGCCATTTAGACATCTACGAAGGGTCCCTCACTGCTCAGAAGAAATCAGATGAAAGACAGATCGATTCCATGGCATTATCGTTGTTGGCCGCTCTCAAACACGCACCTTTGCGCGCAAGCGTAGCGTACGATACTACTCAACACTGCTACAGACTCGAGACCCAGCTGTCGGGTAGAATTTATTGGCCTGTGACTGCTGTACTGGTCGTCTCGCTGGCGTCTTGGTCGAACGTGTGTCGTCCTCCGAGTCGACCGATAGCTTGTTGCGTCTGCTCGGTGCAACACAACGGCCATTCTCGTCACTATCAACTCAAGTTCAACAAGATGGCGCCAAACGCTGTCGGATCTTGTTCAGCTCAGGAAGTCTCTTCTACCTTCGCAGCTCGACGCCGAGTCGGAAGACCATGTTCTTCATCCCTCGTGAACAACTCTCTGAAGTAATCCCTCATCATCTCCTTACACTCAGCTGGCGCGCGCCATAGGGCGTGGCCTTCCATGGCCTGGAGCAGGAAACCGTGCTGAGACGTGTCCCAGGTGAACCATAGAAATGGCAAGGCGGCCAAGTGCTTCCGCACAATCTGACGAATACTCTTGGAGACGAGCAGCAGGCCAGGACACCACCATATGGTCCACCGGAAGGGATAGCACTGCTTCCATTTGGTAGCTTGACGATCGAAGCGGCCTGCTTTCAGTTCTCCGAGCGGTATGCTGTACCTCCCAGTGACAGTGACTCGTTCTGGCATGGCCATGGCGATGATCTTCTCTAGTATTTCGGTTGGCATGCTGGCGAGATTGAGCTTCGGCTTGACCTGGCGGAGTGCTCAGCGATGTAAGACAATAGAATTATGTGTGTGACATACCCAAGGCGGGGCCGAGAGGGACTGAGGCATCTTGATCGCTGTCGATTCAGCCGATACGGACGGGTCTGCTCGCGTAGGACGATGCTTGCGTTTTGCAGGTCGGCGTTTCTTAGACATGGGGACGATGGAAAAGAGATCGATGATAATTATTCGAATCACGAAGTCGAAGTTTGAATAGACGGAAGAAGGCTTCATGAGAATTGTTTGTCGGTCTTCACTTCGGAACGTTGCTCAGGTGACGCGCTCCGAGTTCTTGACCATTGACTGGGAACTTGTTGAAAGCTGAATTATTACCATGCTCGACGTTCGACGCCATCTGATCAGGACGACCGCCGTCTTCGGCAGCGGTAGAGACTGCTTCTTGGGACCGTCCTCTGCGACCTGAAGCAGCGCTTCGACTTTAACCATGCTCGGGAAATGAATGAACGCACGATATCACTGCCCGTCGCCGAGAAGCCCGGTCAGCACATAAATCTCCTTCGACCGTCGTGACCCGCCTTGAGCCAGTCCGCTACTCATCCCTGGCGAAGACTTCTGCCAAATCCTTCCGCAATTTTCTCTTAGTCCGCTCATCACTTGGGCATTCGAATTGTAGCACGCTTCCATTCTCCAATGTAAGAAGACCTTCAAATTCCACGCGCTGAAAGAGGATCTTCTTGGCAACTTGGCGAATGCGCTTTGAGGTGACGAGAAGATCCCCGATCAATGCTGGCTACAAGAAGAATTCGTGGCGCCGGTATTGCTCGCAGCCTTTGACGTGATACTTGGAGTAAACTTCGACTGTGTCCGGGACGGTGAAGCCTATGATTTTCTCGAAGATCTCGGTTGGCATATGGGCGAGGTTGGGTTTGGGTTTGTCCTGTGGAAGACCGCGAATTAGCGATGCAACCCAGGCTACACATGAAGATGACTGAGCTTACCCAAGGTGGTGCAGAGATGGCTTGAGACATCTTGACTGCCTTGGTGAACGCAGGCGATGACAAGACTACCCCTTCGACGTCGGTGTAGGCGCAGTATCGAGCAGAGACAGTGTACGAATCATGAATGGAAGAGGGAGAAAGACGAGGAGATTGTTGTCAGTGATTCTGAGTTCTTATAGTTCTTCGAAGATGTTCTCGTGATTGTTGGTAGCACTTCACTTCATTCCATTACTTGAGTGAAGAGGAGGTAGAGCTGTGTGACGTTGCCTCAGTTGATTTTTGCTGCTCTCTTGCCTCGCCCAAAGAAACGCTTGATGCAGCCAGTCGTCTTCTCGTCTGCGTAGAACCGATCGCGTCCAGCTTGCCGCTATCCACTATCAGGGAGGAGACTGACCAGCGCAATCTGAACATCGCTGCCCAGCCGTAAAGTATGGTCCCTTCTCACCTAGGTGGTAGTTGCCCTTCCCGAACAGCTTCTCAGAGTGCTTTCGATGACTCCTCTTGATGTCGGCTGATACTTCTTGCCGCACATAGTGGTATTCGGAGCCCTTATCGGTGACAGAGCGTTTCGTGAAGAACGAGAACTCGGCACGCTGAGCAATGATCTTCCCAGCAACTCCACGTACGCGTTCAGACACGAGTAGTAGACCAGACACCCACTTTGGATACCAGTCGAAGGGAAACAATTGTTTCGACGTTCCGTGGAGATATGTTGCATCGATTCAGATGGAGTAGATGGACTCCGCATTGTTCGGCATGGCGAAGGTAACGATCCTCTCGGGGACTTCGATTGGCATGCTTTCTAGAGTGGGCTTCGGCTTGTTCTGGCGAGATCCTGTCAGCAAATGAACCATGTGTGCAAGCTGAAGCAGTATGGCATACCCATGACGGCGCACAAACGACTTGCGACATTTCGACCGACGGGTTGGAGACGATCGATATGTGAGAGATCGATGCCACGAGTATATGACGAGGAGGATTCAGACGAAGACTGCGGAGGTTCGCTTTATGAAACGTTGGCAATCGATGGAGATGAATTCGTTGACAGGCCGGGTTTCTGGTAAGTTGCGGAGATGCTGCGGTGAAATCGTTTGCGAATCTTCGCTTCAAGTTCAAGTTGTCGTTCAGGTGAAGAAGGTGAAGGGCGGGCGATGCTCGTTCAAGTGGTTCTCATTTGTCTTCAATGCCTAGAAGCGACATGCTGCCAGGCCGACACCATCACGTAGTTCCCGTGCATCCATATTGCTCAACGCCTCCGGAAACGCCGATGGCCGTCTCGAATCCGAGTGAGACGACGTAGTTGGGCGGACCAGACCACGGGTTCTCTCGAAATCAATGGGGCCAATTGTCCACGGAGGTCCATTGAGGAGACCAGTCATCTCCAGCACCCGCTTTCAACCTCGCGACCAGACCAGAGTTAGCCGTTGTGACCTGTCCACCCCTCGCGAACACCGTCTTGAAATGCTTCTCGAGCTTCCTCCCAACAACAGCCGGCATTTTGTCCCAGAAATAAGGCGAAGGATGGAAGAGGGGCGCATAGTCGAGAGTCTCCATTCGGAGCCAGAGACTGAATTTGACGCGTTCGGAGAAGACCTTGCGAGCAGTATTACCAATGGATTTGGAGACCAGGAGGAGATTAGGGAGGTACGATGGCTCCCATTTGAACGGGTTATGTTGCTTTCGGCTTTTTTCGCGATACATTGCGTTGATTGTGAAGTAGTGCGGAACGGCGTAACCAATAATTTTCTCCATGATCTCGGTCGGCATGCTGGCGAGGTTCGGTTCGGGCTTATCCTGTGACACCTTGTTAGCGACTATTTGACACACGAGGACTGTGATAGAGTCACAGACCCATGGTGGCGCAGAGAGAGCTTGAGACATGGTGACATGTGGTGTAGGGCTTGTCGGCAGCGAAGGTTGCGGTATCGCGTGAGGAAGAGTCGGCGAGGTGTCGTGGTGAAGCAGCCAACTGACGGAGAAATTTCAGCACTGGGTACGTGGTGCAATGAAGATGGAGTCGTAATTTGAGTGGCCGCAAGATACCTGCGTGCTGTTGTTGAAGATTCTTCCATTTCAAGTCGTTGCTCAGGCGACACAAGGAGCGTCAAGCAGCGCTCAAGTGACGTTCATCTCGCGATCGACGTCAGTCATCCCCTTCCTCTGCCTCAGACGAGCTTGCTTCTTCTTCATCGTGACTCTCCTCATCGCTCTCATCACTGGAGGTCTCCGAGGCACCATCCTCCAATCACTCCGACTCCGCCTCACTGGTCTCGTCGTCCCCTTCAACCCTTACCCAAACCCCATTCTCCTCCATCTTATAAATGTCACCCGTAACTACATCCACCATGTACTCAACATTACTCACTCTTCGTTCTGCCTCCTTTCCCTCAAACCTCTCCCGAAACTTTTCCCACATTGTTCGTCCATCTTTGGCGATTCCGAATCCAGTGACCATTCCACCGCTGTCCTGGCGACTAGACTGAACGCGTGCACAGATGATTCTGCCAGCGACCGGTCTAACGCTCTTACAGACCCGCAGCAAACCAAGAGGCCATCGTGACGTCCAATTGTAGACGTAGTAGTAGGGCTTCCTGGGGGGCTTGTGGATATCGCGGATTGTCCTCCAGATAGAAAGCAGGTCAGTGACAATTGCCTCGGTCCAGGTGCAGTCACGCGGGTTCTTAGTTTCTTCGGCGGTGCAGATTCGGGAGGACGTGACGGAGATGTGTCGTGGGATCGCGAGGGCCATAATACGCTCGAGGATTTCGAGAGGCATGTTGTTCAAGTTTGGGGATGGTTTGTCCTGAGCAGAGCGTTAGCACCGGCACGATCTCCATCGGAGTCGCGACACATACACATGGCGGCGGAGAGAGGGTTTGTGGCATCGTGTTCATGCCATTAGGCTCAACTGATGCGGCGGACGCAAACGCGTTGATGTAATGAGTTCGTACGTAATCAAGAGCCATGATGGTGTACCGACACATGAGAAGGGCGATGATCGAAGGCGAGACGGTTACGGAAAGATTCAGATCCCGAAATCGAGCGTCCCTGGTGTCAAGTTCAATTGACGACTTCGAAGTTAAGAGTCACAGCGATGAACGAAGTGACTTTTTCCGTTGTTTCACACAACGAAATGGACTGATAACTGACCGTCATCACATGAACCACGCGAAGCTTTTGATGTTTGCGTATCGTAGGAACCCTGGAGGATAGTAAGGGATCGCGATGAAAAGCCCATGATTCGGAGTTGCCAAAGACGATCGAGACTGTGTGGTAGGAAGAGTGGGTCGTTCGCCATCACCGCCGACTAACGCATCGCAGACAACATTACGGCAATCGGACTGCGTGCTCGGATGCTCTGCAGATTAGGTTTGTCAGTTGTGATATCGTACTGACTACCGCCCACAGAATGCGGTATGTGTAGCTGCCTCGAGGTCGATCTGCGTCCTCCGACTGAAGCGGTGAGTTTGCAGGCCGATCTGCCGATCCAGGGGCTTCCATCCCGTCGTTCTCCCACAACCGTATCGAGAGCCTCGCAGGCTGGCGTGTGCCGTTATTCGGTAGCTAGACAACTCTATGTAGCCCGCCATCGCTCGTACCGAAGTGGTTCATCCTCGTTCTTCAGCATCTAGTTCTAGCGTACGTAACCCAGAGTTTTGCTACCAGGCGCCAATCCGTCCCTGATACAGATCTCGATCTCCAGCTCGAAGTGGATGGCGTGGCTGACAAAGTTGGCCCAAGCACCATCCGGAAATTTGAACGTAGCGCGTTCGAACAGAATGGCCCGTGTGACCTGGAAGATTGCCTTTGTGACGAAAAGAACACTGATGTCTGAGGAATCGTGCCAGAGGAACTCGACGCGGCGACGCGTGGGGCGGCGCGGGGGATCTGATTCGTAGTCAACATTGACCGAGAGACAGTGCGAAGCCTGCGGGACTGCTAAGTCGATGATTCTGCGGAGGATCTCGTTCGGCATGCTGGCGAGGTTCGGTCTAGGCTTATCCTGACAATGTGGTCAGCGAGGATCACACGTTTGAAGGTGACTATTGTACCTACCCATGTTGGTGCAGACAGAGGCTGAGGCATCCTGATACTACGCCAAAGCCAATGCAAGAGTCGCTGGAAGCAGTTGGGAAATGGTGTGTGCGTAAGGTTGCGTGGGAGTAGCGTGCTGGTCGAGATCGAGGCGCTCTGTCTGAATCCAGTAGTCAAGTCAGGCAGCCGTGACGACACTCTCAGCCGTGCTTGAGGATGTGAAAGGTGATAACGTAAGAGGAAGAGCTCAAGTGACACGTCGTTTCCTTCCCACACGGCAAACACGAACTCCTGCTCTTTGTTCACACAGAGACAAACGGATTCCTTGGATTCCCCAGCATCCGCCTACCATCCCCGATCCCTCAGACATCACCACTCACTCGGCCCAAACGTCCCTCCCTCAGCAACCTTCCTCAACCACCCCGTCCCACCCGCATCAACCGTCTCAAACACACCCTCATGTCCCCACCACTTTAGCACCTGCACCCTAGGCAATGTAATCGCAAAGAAGACCACAATTGTGCCCAGGATCAACCCAGCATCCAACCCCGCCGCCGTGATATAATTATACGTACCCCACCAACCCCTCCACCGCCGGCGAATCCACCAATTGAACACGAACCCAACAATCGCCCAGCTCGAGAACGAGAACGGCGTGGCAGGCGGCAGCCAAGCCATGGCGCCGAGCATGATGGGTGCGTTGAAGTGGCGGGCCGGGCGGAAGTTCAGGTATCCGATGAGAAGGTACAAGATGGCGGGCACGGCGGCGCCGATGAGCCAGAAGTATTGGAATACCGCGTACTGGGGGCCCGCCCCGAACAGGCGGCGGGGGCCGATGACGCCCCAGACGATCGAGGAGGAGAAGAAGGCGCGGCCGTTGGGCAGGTAAAGTGGTCTTTTTGTTTGCTGCAGATTGTTCGAGAGTGTTAGTGCGTCTATACCCTAAGTATTGATAACGGCTGGGGAGGGTTGTGAATCGCACGGGCAGGAGATTTAGGACAAAGAGTCACTTACAGCTCACAAACGCTATCGATATTCCCCAAGGTCCAATTCATGACCGCAATCTGCACAAACGCCGCCCACACCGTCGCTACAATCTGACACCAGAACGTGACCCACGGCGGCACCTTCATGTAATGCGCCAGCTTCAAATCCCCGCTGTACGTCTGCGCCTGACCCAGTGTGATTGTGCTGAACACCTTGAAGATCATGACGCCGATGGGGCGGCCTGGAATCATGAGCCCGGCGAGGAACGGCGAGAGCACATTGAGCGAGAGTACGATGTTCGAGATGGCCAGGATCATGCATGTCGGGATGACGAAGACCATTGAGATGGCGTTGGATGCGAAGAAGCCCCGCCATGGCAGCTGCGACGAATAACCCAGGCAGGTTGCCAGGCCGAGCGCCAGGGTGGACATGAGCAGGGCGAGGTACCACCAGTCCGGTGCCTCTTTGTACGCACGCATGAGGCGTAGGTGGATGTCGGGTTCCTGGTTGGAAGCCGTCCTGAACCGGTTCCAGATCTCGCGGCCGTAGAAGAGGCCTACGTGCACGATAGACGATATTAAGGCGGCGAAGGAGAGGCCATAGTTGAGGGCCAGGGCGGGAGAGAAGAAGATCGGAGAGTAGGCCTTGTACTTGGCGAGGTCGAAGGTGAAGTTGTCGCCTAAAATCTTGCGTACCATGTAGGCTTTTTGCATGTTGTCGTACGTCTGCGACGTCACTATGGGCAGATAGTCGGCGTAAAGAGCGCCGGTGTAAGTGATGCCGATAGTGCCGAGGATGACGAAGAAGAAGAGCCCGATCAGTGTGTTGACATGTGAGTGCGGAGGCGTGAGCAGCGGATCGCCCAGGTAAGCGGACACGTAGGGTCAGTCGAACGTGATCGGGATCAACGACAAGCCTGTGAAGCCGCCAAAGAGCTGATTGACCACAACATTGTCAGGCATGATCCAAGTAACCCACGCAAAGACGGAGAGCCCCTGCCACAGCACACCAGGGATCCAGTAGTACACGAACATGCCCATGGCAACGTAGAAAAAGTAGCGGTAGCGGCTGGTGACCCAGCCATCGGTCTGCGAGGCGTCACTCTTACGGTGGTCGTGTAGGGCGTAGAAGAGAGATGTGTTGGCGAACTGGCTGGGCCATATCATGGACGAGGGCCAAATGAGAAAGCGGCGGAATATGCCAGCGAGGGCTATACCGATGAGCTGCGAGCTGAGAGTGAACAGCAGTTGGAAGCCCCAGCCCATGTCGATATTGTAGAAGGGCTTGCCGGCCAAAGCGATGAGAGCGTCAGTCGAGTAAGCGTAGCCGATGCTCACGTTAGACATCAATGTGATGACGACGTGCTCCTTGATATTGAAGGGGCCGCGATTCAGTGACCAGTCTACGCCCAAGGTGCGAAACACTCTGGTGGGCATGACCTTGGCCCACAGGCAGCCGATGGAATAGACGACCAGCTGAACGAACAGAGCTGAAAAGTTGATGGCGGAACTCCTGGAGAGGTGCAAGCGAGATCAGCATCTGACAGAGTATCGTAGAGGCGAATAGATGTCATCCAAGGGGAGGCCTACCTCATGCTCAGGAACATGTTCGAGCCACTGCCAATCGTCACCATGATCATACCCAAGACCCAAGCCCGAACAGTGTTGGCCACGATGGTGGGGTCATCCGTTGAACGGACGGCAGCGCGAACCTCCTCATATGGCGAGTTCTCGAAGAAGGGCATCTCGGCTCGAGCAATCTCATCGGCTTCGCCATCTTCGAGCGTCTTCTTCACAATATCGATCCTCTCCTGGGGCAGATCGGGATCCTCTTGGTGCCCAACGCGCACCTTCTCCAGCTCGTTGACCGCAATGGAGGGAACGACGACGTGGTGCTGATCATCTGCAATAGGTGGTCGGTGTGGCAGTTGCTCGAGGCTGTTCGTCTGGTGCGAGATGTCGCCCGCCGTGTCGTGACTCATCGCTTTGAGGGTTGAACTGCTGCCGGGTCAGTTTCAAGGTGTTCATATCGTCATTGAACCAGCTCTGTCACAACGTAGTGAGGCTGCAAGTCACGTACCTTCGACCGAAGTGACAATCTGATAGAGAGCGATTGCGGTCGTACACGCCCTACCAGGGCTACACAGGCGATATGGCGATGAAGTGGTTCCAGTTGATCATGTGGCACGACACGACCCCACCACTGTTGTTGAGCAACCCTCTTCCGTCGGATTTCGTACTGCTGCGTCTCTTAGCGGCCCTTAGTTAGCGTAGGTGTGAAGATGGTGACTTGGAAACGAGAGAAGCTTCATAGCAAGATAGAAGAAGTGCTTCGATGGAAAGCGCTATAGTCTGCTGATTCCGAGTCAGGCACACCGACAGGTGGCAGTGACGTTCTAGACGGTCGCTCCTTCAAATGTGATGCAACTGCCATCACTCCGCCGTAGACACGACAGCTGTGACTGCCTTGAAGTTGATGTTTGTCATTTGTCGCGAGCATTCCGCCTGACCACAGTGTCGCAATGTTGGACTGTTCTTTGCACAGACTGCTTTCATCGCCGAGGTTGAGGCTTCTTGAGCTGCAGTCAAAGTCATTCGATACTGAGCCGACGCTGTTGCGCTACAAGTTTCCCAACTTGGAAGCATGTCACAGGTTCCACACGGAGCCTTGTTGAATTTGTCCGTTGTGAACAGCTGGCAAGACGACCCGACTCAAGTCTCAATCCTCAGCCAGAGGGGTATCGATTCGTCAAGGAAGTATTCAGCCCTTGCGCGTTCGAAGAGGACATATCGTGCGATCTGGCGGATATCCTTCGCAACGAAGAGAACACTAACATTCGAAGGATCGCCGAAGAGAAATTCGACGCGGCGACTGTTACCATCGGTGTTGTAATGGCAATTGAGTGCATAGGTGTAGGGGGCCACAGGAATTGCGAAATCGATGATTCCATGTAGTATTTCGTAGGGCATGCTGGTCAACTTCAGTTCGATCTCAGTCTGTAGTAAGTACGTTAGCGCTGCATGAGATTGAGCATGAGATCTGACGCACCACTGGTGGCGCAGCTTGCAGGGATCTGGACAGCTCCGGAGACATTTGTGCTTGAGGGTGACGATAGAAAGAAACACGACCCAGGCCAGCAGCGCAGTGAGTGCAGTCGAGCTCCAGCATTGATACGGCATGGTTGCGGCACGCGGCGACAGTCGAGGACGGTGTGGTGGACGATGGGTACCGGAGCAAAGAATACGGTCTGGAAATTGCGAAGGCGTGATGTTGACAAGTAGGGTTTGGCTTTGATGCGCGTGCTCGCTGAGGTGAAGTAAGCATTGCCAAGACGACTCAGTCGACCGAGGAGAACAAGGCAATCGGCATCTACCTAAGCAACTTGGCTCCATATTCAGCATTGAACGTGGCCTTGTCGAAGTTCGCCAATGAGGTCGCAACACTGATCGGTGCTCTGCTACGGTGTGGATCATTCGACCGACTCTGTACGGCTACCTTCATCCCAGCGCTCAAGCATCCGGTCCACATCCCAGTACTGGTTCGGTCCGACCGCAACCCACGCTCCCACGTCGAAGACACCAATCTCAATCTGTATCTTGAAGAGTAACACCTCATCCTCGAAGCTGGCATTCATCACGCGTTCTTGGAAGATGGATGTGGCCCGTTCGAGCAGGATATCTCGTGTGATCTGGCGGACGTTCCTCGCAACGAAGAGAAGACTGACATCCTTGTAGTCGTCCCAAATGAACTCGATGTGGCGACATTTTGAACCACAGGTTGCCATGTTGTAGTGAACTCCGCTGCTGTGGGAGGAGGCCTCAGGAAGTGCGAGGTCGACGATCTTGTGGAGGATTTCGTATGGCATGCTGCCGAGCTTGGGCTCAATTTTGACCTGTAAAATATTGACAGTGCCGTCAATCGGTGGCCGCAGGTACCGACTCACTGGTGGTGGAGCCATGCTGAATGTATTCTGAGATGCTTGCAGACGTCAGCAACGTAGTCTCAGTGCCTACAGTAGACAGCCCAAGCCAGTGACGCGATGATTGCGGTTGTGCTCCGGGACGACTAGTTCTGCTGGCGGCGAAAGACAAAGGTCGACGGTGGAGGTCGGTGGCGATGGGCCGGAGCGGAGAAGATGCGCCTCGAAAATCGCTGGCGAAGTTGGCAGGCAACGAACGCCAAGAAAATTCGGGTGCGGGTCCGTCGACGCGCTTGACAACCACTTGCACTAGCCTGCTTCAGTCTTCAGCATTGGTCGGATCGTCTAGAGTCCGCCTCACTTGTTCAACGTCCAGTAATTCTCCGTGCCAGCATGACGAGACCACGGACCGCGTCTTGGAAGAATTCGAGCCATCCTCGTCCAGCATTTCGCAAGTTGATCACCGCTATCATCCGCCGCACGAAAGCATCGGTCTGGATCATGTCGTCCGGCAGCATGTCTCTGACCGCGTTACCGTGCTGGTCGCCCTCGATGTACTCCAGGCCGGCTCCCTCTACCTCCTTTCTTGAGCCTCGACTAATGACAATCAATGCCCTTCCAACAATATTCTTGTCTGCGACCATTCGCACCGCTGCGCCAGCCACGTCCTCGATCTGAGCCATGGCTGCGCCAGACATGAACAGTGGTCCGATGGACCCCATGATCGGAGTGGCTGTGAAGTATGGGTTGAGCATATTGACTCGCACTCCGTTGTTGCCAGGCGCTGTGATTCGAAGTGTCCGAAACAGACCAACGACGGCGTGTTTTGAGACGCAGTACAGAGCTTGGCTGGGAAGGGCGACAACGCCGGCGATAGAGCTGACCAGTAGAAGATGTCGGTCTCGCGCGCCGCTGCCGGAGTGGGAGTCGTTGCATCTGTTGCTCCCAGGGTTGCGGCTCAGATAGGACAAGGCGAGCTCAGTCGTATACAGCACGCCCATCAGATTCACATTCATGATTTGATGTTTGGGAGGTGGCGGGTCATCCAGGTTCGCATAGTCTGGCGGGTCGACGAAGGCAATCTCTTCAGCGGACGCGATACCAGCATTGGCTACAACGGTGTCAATACCGCCATGTGGTGAGAGGGCGGCGGCCTGCTTGAAGAAGGCGACTTGTGACTGCCATGAAGTCACATCGAGGTGGATGAAGTGGTGACGTGCAGATTCAGAGATCTGTCGTAGATCTGCAATCAGCCCCTCCCCGAGCTGGTCGTTGAGGTCGCCAATGATGACATTGCCGCCATGCTGTGCAACTGTTGAAGCAATTGATGCCCCAATGCCAGAAGCTCCTCCTGTGATAAGGACTGTGCGACTGCGGAGGGATTCAAATGGGATAGGTGAGGCAGTGTTGACCGGAGCAGAGATTGGCGGATTTTGATAAGGTTGTACGGCGGGAGGAGAGTCCATCTGGAAATTGAGCTGATCAGACGCGGGAAGACGTTGCCAGTGGGCCTGGGCGCCTTGGGAAGGGGGGAGAGAAGTCCTCGGAGCGGGAGCCGAAGAAACTCGGCAGGAAACGGCTCGGAATGGATCTACGGGCTGCTGATCTGGCCAATCAAAGCTGATCTGGGGAAGATGAGAAATCGCCGCCTTTCGATTCATTCAATCTTGTGTACTTCTGCAATACATCTCTGCTACCTCCACGTAACCCTCCGCTGCCCACAACCATGACAGCTGTTACTGCTCGCTCGAGTGTACGGTGCTTGCACGGCAACACGTGGTCATCGCCCTTCAAAGTCTTCCTACCGCCGACCTCAACATCCTCGACCCGCAGCCGATCACTTGCCACCGTGAACGAACCCTCAGTCGACGACAGCACTCCCACATCTCGACCACGAGTCAGACCCACGACCTTCTCAGACAAGCTCAATGCCGGCCCATCCTTCTCCGACTTCGTGTCTGGCGACGATGCCCCACTTGCCCCTTCAGAAGCCTACGCTCTCAAGACCGCCGTAGTCGGTCCGAAGGGCAAGCAGAAGACGATAACTCGACTGCCTGAATGGCTGAAGATGCCCATACCTGACAACAGCAACTACAAGAAGATCAAGAAGGACCTACGAGGCCTCAATCTGCACACCGTCTGCGAGGAAGCACGATGTCCCAACATCAGCGATTGTTGGGGCGGTTCAAAAGCCGCAGCTACTGCAACGATCATGCTCGGAGGCGACACATGCACGCGCGGATGCCGATTCTGCAGCGTCAAGACATCCAAGACACCCCCACCACTCGATCCGCACGAGCCAGAGAACACTGCAGAAGCACTGGTGCGATGGGGACTGGGCTATGTGGTGCTCACTGTGGTCGATCGAGACGATTTGGCTGATGGCGGAGCACATCACTTCGCTGAGACGATACGAAAGATCAAGAGCAAGCGGCCGGAGACACTCGTCGAGATCCTGTCCGGAGATTTTGGCGGCAATACAGAAATGGCTGCGTTGGTAGCTCAGTCTGGACCCGACGTGTATGCACACAACGTTGAGACGGTCGAAGAACTCACACCGAACGTCCGTGATCGTCGAGCCAATTTCCAACAGTCCTTACGGATCCTCGAGGCTGCGAAGGCTGCAAAGCCAGGCATAATTACAAAGACGTCCATGATGTTGGGTCTCGGAGAGACAGAAGAGCAACTGTGGGACGCATTGAGGCAGCTGAGGAAGAGCGATGTTGATGTGGTCACATTCGGGCAGTACATGCGACCGACCAAGAGGCATATGCCTGTGCATGAGTATGTTACGCCGGATGTGTTCGAGCTATGGCGGCAAAGGGCTCTGGACATGGGATTCCTGTATGTAGCGAGTGGGCCATTGGTGAGGAGTAGCTACAAGGCTGGTGAGGCATTCATTGAGAACGTGCTCAAGAAGAGGAGAGCGAAGCGGGACGAAGTCGTGGCTGCAGAGGCAATGGGCGCGATGGAAGGAAGCCGGACTGCGGTCTGACCGAACACTCTACAGCGTCATTCAATGGACAATGCAGACGCTTATCGCGCTGTTCTGTGGCATGTCAGGTCATGGTAGTTTCAACGCAGTTGCTGTCTTGAAGAACGAGTATCTTTGCGGCGAGTGCCACTAGCTTCACAACTATATTCTTACATTCATAATAATTCTGGGGGTCTTTGCAATGTCGCATACCCTCCTTCATCGCCCTCCGCTACAAGCAAAGCACAGGAAGATGCAGCATCCCTACGAGAACTTCTTCTAAGCCTATTATCATCCAGCATTGCGGTGGACGTCGATCTCACGATGTCGACAAGTTGCATGGCTGCAAATTGAGACCTCATTGGCTGCGTAGCTTGTCTCAGCATGTGCCCAGGAAATCTACCACAATCTCCGCCTGGGCATCATCGGAGCAACACTTCCATCCCAGGAAGGCACCAACCATGCTGCAGGTCATTATCGACGCGGGCAGCCAGGCGACTTCCGAGCCGATAATCTCTACGCGCGTGATCGACATTGCCCAGATGCTACTGCAGGACAAAAAGATGCAGTGGATCTGAAGCGTGCATGACAGGTTGGTGAACAACGCGAACCACCGCCAATGACAACGAGCACTTTCGACATGCGATACAGACGCGTGATGGTACTTGCCAATGCCTAAAATGTTGGCAAACGAATACAAAAGGTAGGAGCGCTGCATGAACCTGCTGTCGCGTCTCAACGCCGATGCCATCTGCGACCTGTGAAGGGATTCCCAACCACTTCGTCAAGATGTACATTTTTACAGCATTGGTCGCCTTCATCGGCCTATCGCCTTCTGCTCTGGCAGCGCCTGTCCCGGTCCCAGTAAGTCAGCCAGATCTTGACGCGCTGCGCTCACTGACGCCGCAACAGCCTGGTATCCCGTCCGCCAGCTCAGCCCGCACGCAGCTCGCCAGGCTCACTGTCCGCACTGCTGGCAGCATGACTGGCTACTCACGCGACGAATTCCCTCACTGGATCACGCAAAGCGGTAGCTGCAATACTCGTGAGACGGTCCTCAAGCGCGATGGCACCAATGTCGTCACCGATTCAGCGTGCGCCTCTACGAGTGGCAGCTGGTTTAGCCCGTACGACGGTGCGACTTGGACCCAGGCGAGCGATGTCGATATTGATCATATGGTACCGTTGGCCAATGCTTGGATTGTAAGTGCTAGAACACGTCTAGAACGTACCATGAGCTAATACTGTATAGTCCGGAGCGAACGCATGGACAGGAGATCGTCGGCAGGAGTTCGCCAACGACCTGACATCACCGCAACTCTGGGCTGTCACGGACAACGTCAACTCAGCGAAGAGCGACTCTCCTCCGAACACCTGGAAACCTCCCTTGACAAGCTTCTACTGCACGTACGCAAGAAGCTGGATTGCGGTCAAGAGCAAGTACAGCCTCAGTGTCACGAGCGCAGAATCAAGTGCACTCAGCGGTATGCTCGATACATGCTGATGCATGGCGATCACTTCAATACACGGCCCAGAATGGCATCAATGCCTATTGACGATGAAAGTCCGCCTATTTCAATACCTCAGATGTCTGTCGGCTAACCTAGCCCGTGGAACAGGAACGGAAAGTCTATCCCCACGCTCCAATGACCAGCTTGCTCTGATCGTGGCTTGGATCTGGACGCCTTCCAGAATGCTACTACTCTTGACTACGCCTCTGATCGACACATTCCTTCATTGGCTCCCCGCTGTCGATCCCCAGACGGTGCAGAAACGGGTGACGTTGACGACCTTCTGACCATTTTACTGCCCCGTACTTTTCAAGACTCCGCCTCCATTATCGCGCTAACATTGCTTTGGCGAGATTGACTATTGCTTCGCATTGCTTGTCTTCATGACCACGATCCCGCATTACTCGATTCTATAAGACCTCATCGAGGCATAGCAAAGTCGTAGCATCGTCGCACAACGAATATCATTTTCGGACGAAAGGCACCCACAGTACGACCAAGCCCAGCGCCAAACACCAAACACCAAACACTAAACACCACAACCCCATCCCGACCACCATGCCATCACACAACCTCCCCGTCCCACCCCAACACCAACCCGTCCGCCCACCACCCTCCAACTTCGACTCCTCCGCCCGCCGCGAGTCAATCGGCCGCGTCATGTCCCGCAAACAATCCTCCTCCGGCCCACCAACCCAGGAATTTTGTCGTCTTCGCCGTCCTCCCACCCCGCTTACCCGACGGCATGGTCGCGCCACCCACCGGCTTGGGCCCAGCAGATGCCATGGGCTGGGACGAGCGGTTGAACTGGACGCACAACGAAAAGGTCGACAGCGAAGCCGACGGCCAACCATCTCAGCGCCGCAAATCCTCAATATGGCGCAAACTCGCCCCAACAACGCAACGCACCCGTCGCGGCACCGACTCCAACAACGGCGGAAGCGAACTGCCACCGTTCCAATTCAAGCAGGTGCCCTATGATGTATGGCGGAAACACTACGCCAAGGACGCCCAGGGAATGTATCGCGGCACGCATGCGCCTGCGGAAGACTGCTTGCTCAAGCCTGAAGACGTGGCTAAGTGGCGGCTGGAGGCGCCGAAGACCAAGGCGGATTTATGGACTAGGGGAAGCGAGGCGTTGCCGGTTTATGGGGAGGTCAGGGCTGAGGAGGGGGTGCCGGAGTATGATGGGTTGGATGCGCCTGCTTATGACGCGGATGCGGCTACGGCGCTAAGGCAAGCGAGTGGAGAGCCGACTGTTGATGCGCCGCTAGAAGATGCGCAGAGGAACGGCAGTACTGCTAGCGCTTTGAGTGCGACGTTCAGCCATGGTGGCTCGGGTTCGGGCGTGCCTATTCCGGAACATCATGCGGAGCACGATGGAGGGTACGGAGAGGAGAGCATGATGCGGCCACCTGCGAGGGAGTACTCGGCGGTACAACAGCAGCTGGGTCAGCCACATCACTTAGCTGCGCCAGAGCAGCAGCGACAGTCACAGTCAATCACGCAGCTGCCGCAACAACAAGAGCAAAAGAAGATCATCGCGAACGGCATGACGGCGGAGCAGATCATCGCGGCGGAGAAGGAGAAGAATGCGAACAAGCCAAAGGGGAATATGAGCTGGAAGCAGAGGGTGAAGAAGGGCACGGAGTGGGCTATGATGGGCGCGAGCTGATGATATTGTAGATAGAGGAGGCGCTTCGTCGATTTTGCTGCTGCTGCTTTGTTTGCCGACAGGTAGCATGTTGCGGCAATTCTGGGTTTGAGCAGACGTACGTAGCTGATTGTTGGCGTCGTAGGGGACGGTGGGTGGGGGAGGCGGTGGGGAGATGGTGGCCCCCGCGAGTGGCGCGAGCTCTATGCTGAGGCTTATGCCTGAGCCACGCCACACCGGAAGCAGCGCCGGCGCCCTGAGCCACGCCACACAACTATTAGGAGGGCGAGCGGAGAGCGAAGCGAGCGTCGTCGACTGGGCGCTGTCTTGGCAGCGTAGCGGGCATTCGGGCAATGTCTGAAGTGTGGACGAGAGCGGCGCTGCGGGATGACTTGCGTTGATCTGCTGCCTTTGGGGAGGGGGTACGTAGTATGGTGAGTGCGTTGTTGCGTTTCTTGCTCATGTATGCGGGGACGCCTTCGCCTGGAAAGATCTTGCATTCGGGTATGCTTGTATACTGTATGCTCCACGCCTTCAATGTTCCTAGCGCAGGATAGCCATCACCTCTTGTATTGATTTTTTTCGCGCCTAGGAACATCAACCGCAGCTCCCGCACTCCGGACCCCTCACATCATCCACCGTGCCCATCCTCCTTCCACTCCCACCACCGCCACCTCCACCAGGGCCCCGGCCATCACCGCCACTTCCACCCCCACTACCCCCGCTACCAAATCCACCAAACCCACCTCCTCCACCACCCAATCTCCCACCAGCACGATTCACACCACCCCACCTAGCCCGCTCCTGATACGCATTCGGGCCACTTCCCACAGTATTGAACTGGCTGTTTTGCGCGGCGGTGTAGGGGTCGAGGCTGAGAAGGGAGACGAGGTACAGGCCAATGAAGTTGTAGATTGAGTCAGAGAGGCGGGTTAGGCGGGCGGAGAGTGGTGGTCTGTCAAGACATGTGTCAGTGGTTTCTAGGCTAGGGTTGTGAAGGGAGGGCTTGGGTTGTACATGTGCGAGAAACGGGGGTGGACAGGAGGTGGGTTCAGTGAACGGAGAGTGGCTCGTGGGTAATAGGATGGAGGGGTAGTCTTGAAGGTAGTTTGAGGGCTGCGAGACTTACGATTCGAGCATGTTGCCTGAACTCGAGACATAGCTGGGCTTGGATTTGGCTGTTGCAGGGGCCTTGCCTGCGACGGCGTCTGAGGAAGGGGCGCTCATGACGTTCTCGCTGCTACCGGTTTAGTAGCGTAGCGGTCGAGTAGGAAACGTATGCGGCGAAGACAGTGCGACTGTGGAGGGGTAGGGGTCCAGTGGTCAGATGGTGAAGGCAGTCATCTGGTCTGTGCTCGGAGCGGCCGCGCAAGGCTGAAGTGACAAGGCTGAAGTCGCCAAAACACCAGTGCAACTTGGACACTCAAGTGCAATGTCACCGGGTGTCTACGTGTCGACGAGCGTTGCAAGCGCGAAGTTCCGACGGTTGTCGTGACGTGTACACAGCAGCTTGACCAAACGAAACTGCTTCATTCGAATTGACATCTCGACTACTCCAGTCTGACTTTTGGACATCACGTCCCAGTCACATCTGTATCCATTCGAGCACTGAAAAAGCTCCCTCACAGCCATCATAGCCTTGTTGACTTTCCTCATGTCCTGTCCAAACCCTCAATGGTAGAGCATTCTCTCAGCAACTGCTCGGCGCCGACATCGTCTTCCGTCAAATTCTTCTCTGTTTCTCGCCGAGGGCCGACAACAGGTGCTACGACGCCTCCCGTACTTCACCGCATGAATATAGACTATAATGTCTGTGCGAGCGATACACATGTGAGGGTGAGCTCTTGTGTGACACAGCAGGTCGTTTGTGTGGCCTCGGCTGGCGGCATTTGCGTGTTCAGGAGATCTGGGCTTGAACACCAGCCAACTGGCCCAGGCGATCGAACTCCGTACCGAAAGCGGACGAGATTTAGACACAACAATGCCGCATCCCGACGCGTCTGCCGGCTGTCAGAAGCGCGGGGCTATGGAGATGGTATGATAAATTGTCGCGATCGATCCCAGGCTCAACTCGGTGACGGAGGCGTGGACCATGTCGCGACCCATCCTTGAAATGGACCATCGAAAGCGGTGACGTCGGCGTTGTTGTCGTTGATGACGAGCGCCGTGAAGATGTCGTTGTCGACAAAGACCTCAGTGAGTTCATCTGGTTCTGTTTCTGGAAGAGGATGTGAACCTTTCTCTTAGCGGTCTCCATGTTGTCATCTATTGTTGTGCTTCGCAGACTGATCAATGGAATCATCTAACTTGTCAACGAGAAGACTGAGCTTCAAAGTCATCTGGAATGATCAAGGGATATATCTCATAGTATGAGATGCCCCTTCTCCTTCTCGCCAAGAGAAGTGGCTTGGCCTCAGGCGCTGCGCCCCGCGGCGAGAACTGTCTCTTACTGACCAATGTAATGTTAAGAGTTGCGGCTGTGCCTGCACAAGAGGCCAGAATCGCCGAAAGACGGATTCATTGTCAGACGTGGGAGGCAATGCTTCCACAATCTCGTGACAAAATTCACTGCGTTGTTCACACCTTCCGGTTGTGTCTCTGATTGTCGAGTGCTTAATAGACGAGGCATATTTTGTGGCTTACAAAGTTAACCTGTCCGGCCGTAGGCTTGAAGGGATTGAAGAGTATCGATATCGGTACTCAGGTGCACTCTGGCACTGTTCGTGCGCTAGCAGTGCGTTGCGAGATGCATATTCATCTTCTTGTCACTCAAGACTTCACGACCGATCCGCAGTTTTAGAGATACGCAGGTTGTCAAGCATGCTGCCTCAAGACAGTGTAGCTACGCTGTCTTTCTGTAGAACTTAGGCACCTAGGCTATCGTAGCGGACAGGTTCGTTCGGTCGTTAGACCGCATCGACGGCTGGCTTCGATCACTTCATGGGGACGTGGTAAGTCAGCTGGAGCTGCAGGTGCAACTGCGCTCAATGTTTCTCGGGGCGGGAGTCGCGTCGATCGTCACGACTTGGGCGCCGCTTGACAGCACAGCGCTGAACGAGGTGGACACTGTGTAGGAGCTACGATCGCTTCCTCGATCGCAACGGGCTACGGTTCAGGAAAGAGCGATACCTTCGAGAAACGAAGTAAACGAGCGCACCGTGGCTAGCTGAAGTTTTCCGCAGGCAAGTCAAGCCAGAGGAAGCCGAGGCCCCGTCGGATCAAATTTCCAGGGCGTGTCTGCGCCTACTTGAAACACCTGAATCCCGCTCTTGCCCTGCTGACGGGCGCACATGCGATCTCGCTTCAAGCTTGGAACATGTGCACAATCAGCCTCAACACGCGACGCTGTCAGGAAAATACGGAGTACGTGCCATACGGAACGGCCGAAGCGCATTAAGTCTACTGTATGCTGCTGACTCTATATTCCGTCAAATGCCCAACTCCAAGGGGGTTTCGATCTTCCCACCACAGCTTCATCAGTTCGCCTGCACATATTGCGTGCCCTTGCACTGCGATGCCTTCCAGCAGATCGATAATCTCAGACTTTGTCCCGACCAGATGGCTTCCGATCGCCGCACTCGCTGAGACGCTGATTTTCGACCTCCTCAGCTCCCATGCATCCATGCCGAGAGGCATCGGATCAGCAAGATAGCCACACAGCCATCCGGCCCATGCTGTCAACGATTGGAATCAAGCTTCAGCTGCCTCCACGACAGAGAAGTATTCGCGTTGCATCTTTTCAATGTCCCGAGTCTATGCGGCCTGTACATGCACTTCATCATGAGGTCGTACAATTGCCGAGCGCGAAACCAAATCCGACCTCGTTCAGTGCATCGGACACATTGAGCACTGTGCTCAGCTTGTTGGCTCTTAGGGCGTCGCTGTAGTACGGCAACCTCTTTCCGTCATATATGCTGGCATTACCGGCGATGTCAACCGGGAACACGCCGCAGTGGTACTCTGGTCTTTGTATGATCAGGGCAACCCGCGTCTGGTTCGATGTGACGTGGATCGGGTACGAATTGTTGCCAGGTGTCAGTGTCAGAGATGGCAGTGTTGCGTTGCCGATGAACTCGCCTTCCACCGACATGTCGAACGAGACATCTCCGAATGCATAGGTCGCTGGACTTGGATTCGGAATGGTGACATTGCCGATTGCATTCGCTCCGTCTGGCAGACTCTCTGTGAGCAGATGGAACTCTGTCACCTCAAGGCCCTGAAATCCTCTCAGTCCTGGACAAGTTAGTCCTGCCGTCTCGCTGTCAGTCGCAGCACTTACCTTGTATCTCGATCTCCTGGTTGTAATCGACGGTCGTCTTCGGCAGGCCTCCCAGTTTGAGGCCGCCTTTGCCTCGGAGATACACCGTGTACGTGTCACTGGCAAGCGTCACCATAGTATATCTGGTGAACTCGGTCATGTTCTGGATCGGAACGGTCTGCTTGACGGTGGCCTCGGTTCCGTTCTTGCCATTGATGGCCGGGGATGTGAAAGAAACAAACGGCACATCGCTGTCTTTCAGATACAAAGACGCCTCAAACTGGTCTAGGTCCGGATTATGACTTGATGGATTGTGCAGCCAGGTCACTAGTTCGAGATCGACTTGTTCTGGCGTAGGATTTAGGACCGATTCCGACACAACATGAAGTGACGAGTCGTTCACACTGTCCTGAGCGATGTTTGGGTATGCAACATAGATGCTTCGGACGGTCAGCAGGTGTCTCCGGGAGTTTTGTCCAACTTACACTGGGAGCACGACCACAAGTACGACAGCGATGAAGACGAAGAGGTAGATCCACCAGAACCGAGCGCACGATCTCTTGAACTTCTGCCCGAATGTTCGCTTCCTAGGAGTTCCACCTAGCTCCTCATGAGCTGACACTTCCTTCTTCGTCGACATGTCTGCAATCAGATGCGAGTTATGGTCGACGAGATCACTTCGACTTCTGCGATGTTGGCCGTCAAGTCGTGCTTTCAAGGTCATGAAGTCAGCTACAAGTCACGAATGGTGGAGAATATGCGGACACCCCAGATTTTCGATTCAGCTCAGACTCCAATGCATGGCCGAAATTGGGTACATTCTGGTCGCAGCAAAATCTCTGATCACATGCAACTGAGCATTTGCTTCTTTCATGCTCAACGAAGCGACCGAGGCCCTGGAATATCGCATGTGATGGCAAATGCAACCCTTCACTCACTCGACAAATCTCGAGTCGCAGGACATGTTGCCCTCCAAGGTGAAGACCGGCAGCCTCGTCTTGCTGTTCGGTTGCAGGGCCAAGGACGGAATAGCTCGAACCTTGTTGCATGGATGCTATACGACATACGCTGGACATTCTATACCACTTCCAGCACCTTGCCCGCAACGGCTCGTGGCGGCAATCCGGGGAGGCGATCTACTCACAGACCAACCCCGCCCTAAGCATTCGCGCTTTGGAATCGCTTCGCAATTTCAATGATGGAGAAACCCGGGACCGCCGGTGCAATTGATTTTCCAACCAGGGTTGTGCCAGAGACTACATCATTGGCTGTCAACTCTGTCAGGCACAGAGCCGAGGTCCACTAACGTTCATCTTTCAGTCGCTTGCGCAAGACTCACAACTGTCAACTAGTTTTTTGGGATCGCCATGCTGATCAAGCGGGAGTCTTACCCCACACTACGATTGTGCTCGAGTCAAGCTCTGCAAATCCGCCTGCGTTGTACTCGTGCAGAAGATTGCTCCGAGACCACATGTTCTTGAGTTTGCCAGATCGCTCTCGCCCGAGCGCATGGGCCGAACTTGACAGCGGCATTGCCGCCAAACGCCAGACAATCGACCGGAATAGCAGCTCGTGCAACCTACCATCGTACTTCTTCGCGGTAGCAGCCATGACGGCGTGGCTTTCTCTAATGGATGCAACACTCTCTTACCCAGCGTGGTCCGCTCTGCTTCTGTCTATCAGTGCCATTGAAGTCACCTGCTCACACAGATAAGAGAAGGTGTCCACGCATGCGGAGGGCCGGTCGATATGTAAGCGAGCCTTGCGAAGGAGGGGTCCTGAATGCGTACGCAGCAAGCGACTCGAGAATTGACTGTATGGTCGGAATAATAAGCAATGTTACCTAGGATCTACGACTAAGCTCTATGCAAACGCCGCCACCAGAACTCCACTCCCGACACCACATCACCTCGGCCTTCCGCGTCTATCGCGACGAGCTTGCCGCTTCCGTTGTTGCGGTGTGTCCATCTGTCTCAACGCGATCTGCGCGGTTTGCTCTTCGGCCGGCAATGCTTCGAACGCAGCCATGTTCTCATCCCATCGCCTGACGCATTCGGCATCCCAGTTGCATCGCTCGACCTCACCATGTATGGGGTGATTGTATCGAGGATGAGCTGTAGGCCAGCCCGAGGCGTGGTAGTGATGCTTGACCAGCGCTTGTTTCGCGTTATGGTTCCCGGAGTCCGAGTGACCTTGGCCTGCCGCAAATGCTTCCACGGTCAGGACCAGGACGTTCTCCACGAGCTTTGATTCCTGCAAGCTGTGGAAGTTGTCCCAGGTGATTGTGCGTCCACTGCGTTGCGACATGTCGTCCAAGATCGCTCTCGTGAAGGCGGACGGTCCCGTGCCACTGATGACTTGATCAAAGTCGAGGTGTATCTCAGAGATGGGCACCTTTTGTTCCATCGCGATCTCTTTCAGCCATCTTACAATGTTCTCGATGAGCGTCAACATGACTGGAAGATGTGGCTTGCACATGAAAGTCCATTGACAGAATGACTCGCACTTGTTGCCCAAGATCGAGTGATTGCGGAATTCTGGTTGATCGATCTCCACTCCGATGACCATGTCAATTTCTCGCTCATCATATCGGTCTGGTATGAATTTGGACACAGGGCGCAATGCTTCGACGTCAATGTCCGTATAGATGCCGCCTTCATGGTACATGACGATGTACCTCAAGAGATCCGCCTTGATGATCCGTGCTGTGAGCTCTCGATACATGTATACAATGTCCAAGCGATTGTAGCCATGCGGACCAAAGTGCGTCTCAACGTACGCAAGGTCGTTCTGGTCTGTGAGAACCTCGTACCGATAGTCTGGGTTCTTGGACGTCCACGTTCGGGCAACGTTTGAGTCCTTATCCTCGAAGCCCAGAGGGTCGACTTTCCAAGTCTGCCATATCTTCTTCGGGAAGACTGCGTTGTGATGATGGAGCGAGCTGGTGTGTCCGCCACCCAGGATGCCCGACAGGAACAATATGCAGAACAGTAAGGCTCCGCAAGCAGGAAATGCTCGCTGAAACTGTTTGGGCAGAGTCAAGTCGCTGGGAATCTGCCGTGCACCAATCTTCATCTTGCCGACTGTCAAGAAGTACGAGGGCGACTTCGTTGCTGTGGCGATGGCGTGGTCTACGACTTGTCTACCATGAGCAACTATAAAGACTGCCGCGCAACCTCGATATGATCCCAAAGCTTCAGCTTTGTCTCGAAAAAGTCATGCATGAGCTCCAGGATCAACTCGGAAGCTACCCATGTCGCTGACGTCTTGGTTGGACGGTCTGGAGATTCAGTACTTGCCGAGCCAGAGGTCAAAGGAACACCAGACAAGGATTCGTCAAAAGGTATGTACCGACCATGCTCACGCCGTTCGTGCACGATTCGGAGCATATGCTCGCTTGGGAACTGACTCGATGTCAATTCCGATCGTGCATTCAGTGCAGCGGATTTGATGTCGATGATCCGGACAGACTGCTGAGCTCTCGTCCGCAGTGTGCCCGCGAGTTAGCTGCTTTGCGATTTTCTGAACAGTCGCTAAGGTAGGTGTCAAAATTTTCCTTCGCCGTCAAAGTGACAAAGTGGATGAGGGCTTGCTCAATGCGGAGATGGGGAAAGCTCTTGGTGGGTCGCATGTCTAGCAGGGGTGAGGCCTGTTTAGCGCGAAGCTTGACATCAAGTCTGCCTTTTTGGCGCTTCTGTGCGATTGCAGCCTCGGTTTCTCTTGGGTCAGAGTGGTAGGTACATGTGATGATTTGCCTTGTCAAAGCGATCCACCAATGATCACCGGACGAACGTTACCGCAGACCGCCACACGCCATTGCAACATGGTGTCTGACTTACTGAGCACTACTAGGACCTACGATCCTACCCCTCCATCTTGCGTCAATCAGCGATGTTGTCTGAGTTCAAGTACCTCGGAGACAACACCTTCCTCGTGTATGGCCCTGCATGTGAATGGAATTGTTGGATGCAAGGTACGAGTCGTGCCCACCCGATGATCCCGAACAGGCCTTATGCTTCGCGTGGAGCACGAGTGCTCGGACTGTCGACCAGCCTTCTGACGTTGACACACCGATGATCGAGTATTCGGCGGCTTCTCAAGGTAAGTCATAGCATTCCGGGCTCTCTCCTCTCCTCCTTGTCACTCTTCTCACCTTACACACACCATGGGTCGTCCTGATGAGGGACTCCTCGAAGCCGGCGACTGGCAGCCGGCGAAGTCAGAGCGTCCGGCGCGATCAGCATCGCCAATGTTGCAGGCGCTCTTGCAATTTGTTCGTCCTTCGTTCTTGAGCAAAGCCAGTGCACGACCAACAAAAGTGCGACGGACCGCGTATCTGGACGGTCTGCGAGGTTTCGCGGCATTGATGGTATATTGGGGCCATCATCAGCTATGGGCACACGAGCCACAGCGCGCGGACAAAATCCTAGAGAACACCTTTGGTTACGACCATCAGTACTACTTCGTGACGCTACCGGGTATCCGGACGTTCTTTGCAGGCGGCCACTACTCTGTGTCAACCTTCTTCGTCATCTCCGGCTACGTCTTGTCCGCAAAGCCACTGTCACTGATTCACGCCGACGAGCATATTGGACTTGGCGATAACGTGGCTTCTGCGCTCTTCCGCAGATGGATCCGCTTGTTCCTGCCACTGATAGTTACGACATTCCTGATGATTGTCTCTTATCATGCATTCGACGTCCTCCCAAACTTCACACCACAGCGAACGTTCCGTGCCGAGATCTGGCACTGGTATGCTGAGTTCAAGAACTTCAGCTTTGTGTTTCGCGGCGGCGGCGACCCCTGGCTCAGCTACCACTTCCATTCGTGGTCAATACCTGTTGAAATGAAGGGCTCGATCATCATATACACCGCAACCATGGCGTTCTCGCGCTGTACACATTCCGCCCGCCTATGGTGCGAGATTGGTTTGATCTACTATTTCCTGTACATCGTGGACGGAGGACACTTTGCAATGTTCATGGCGGGAATGATGCTGAGCGATCTCGATCTCCTCGCAGCAGCAGACAATCTTCCGAGATGGATGAATCGCTGCAAGCCGTACAAGTCATGGATCTTCGGCGCTCTATTCGTCATCAGCGTGCTGCTTGGCGGATGCCCAGCCTACAGCTGGAACATTCAGTACTTGCGCGACTCGCCAGTATGGTCCCACCTTGCGTTCCTGGCGCCGCAAGCCATCTTCGACTACAAGTGGTTCTACCTATTCTGGGCAGCGGTGACTCTCGTGGCTTCAGTGCCAAGAATCCCGCCTCTTAAGCGGTTCTTCGAGAGTCGGTTCTGTCAATACCTCGGACGCGTCTCTTACGCGTTCTATCTGTTTCATGGGCCGATCATGTGGACGCTGGGCGATCGTCTGTATGCGGCGACGGGAATGACGCGTGAAAGTCATGCGTTGGGAATCCCGCAGTGGGTGAATAGATTTCCGCTGCCGAGGATTGGGCCGTTCGGGTTAGAGCCGTGCTTTTTGATGCCGCACTTGATTTTGCTGCCGGTGACGTTGTGGGCAAGTGAGCTTGGGACGACGCTGATTGACGAGCCGAGTATTCGGATTGCGGCGTGGTTGTATAGGAAAGTTACTGCGCCGGATGGGTAGTAGAGGCCGCGGAGGGAATGCGCTGTGCTCGAGTAAGCAAGGCACCTTACATACATGTAGCTAATTCCTGGTGTTCTTGATAGCTTGCGGTGCATCTAGGTCGCAGGTCACGACAATGCGCGTGCCTCGTACGCGAAAAGAGATTACGCCGGTTGACAAGGATCTGTGGTACGTCGCAGATGTATATATGTAGGAGGCGGGCCCGCCTTCCCGGCTCTTCTTATCTACTTTTTTTTCCTGCTACACGTACAATGAAGTTGTGCCTATGGCACGAGGTATGCGACGAACCATCACTGCCGTGTGCAGCCTTGTAGCCGTGATTGTCATCGTCACACTGTACTCCAGCCCACACCTTCGTGGCTCGTCGTCGTACATCCACGAGTGGATACACCACAATGCGGGGACAAGCTTCGCGAACAGCATCAAAGAGCAGTTTCCGATCCTAGCACACGAGCAAGCACACATTCCTTTCGCAAGTGACACACACAATGAAGTTACCCTCAGCAGAATCCCAACAGCCGAAGTGTCCGAAACGCACATCGAAATCTACTCCCAATCGCGACCCAACGGCAAATACTACGAAATCGACTTCGGCGCCTACGACGCCATCAACCGAACCTCATCCCGCACCCGCAATACCGCGACAGATGGATCGTCGTCGCCCAGCAGCAACGCAGCGACATTGCGAAGACCGTCTGGTTCGCCGAGCTCACATGCAACGCTGTCTTCAACCCTGAAATCGGCATCGTGACATGCGAGAAGCCGCCTCTCACGCTGCCCATCGCGGCTGCCTCGACTGAGGCCAAGTGTGTCGGCGACCTAGAGCACTTCCAATGGAGCATCGGTCCACATGATGCACGCGTGGCGTTTGGTCCGGCCGGGCCATACGCGATCTTTGGGAGCACCAGTAGGCATACGTGCTTTGGGCAATGGATGCAGGACTTTCGGACTCTCGTGGACTGGGGACGTGTTGATGACGCGGACGTTGCTGGCGGAGCGAAGCTCTGGAGGCCCGTGGATCTCCAGCGTCTCCCGCCGTATGGGTTGGTTGAGAAGAACTGGTTCCCGTTCTGGGATTTTGCGGGGAAGATGCACATGCATTGGGATGTCAGTCCGCGGAGAGTGTTTGCGGAGGTCGCGAACGATGGGAGTGTGGTTGGTGGCGACTTGGCTGAGCTCACGAGGGTAGACGACGACAAATGTATGGCGAAATACCTGCCGCAGTTGGCCGCAGGTGCGTCGGAGAGCATTCACCAGGCGACGAACTCACTTTCGATCACGATGTGCAAGAGGGCGGATGCGAGCTGTGAGCCGACCGTGTATAACACGTTCGTGATGGCGATCATTCAGCACAAGGTGTTTCACGACCTGCACAGCGTGTATGAGCCGTATGTGGTGGTATTCCAGCAGAGCGCGCCGTTTAGATTGCATGCGATTTCTTCGAAGCCGCTGTGGGTTCATGGTAGAGGGACGAAGGGGGAGAAGAGACCGAAGAAGGTGCCAGACAATATGCCGTGGGTGCAGACGGAGATGATCTATGTCACGAGTATGAATTGGAAGCAGCAAGGACAGAGGTACCATGGGTATCTGGACGATGTGGTGTTGATGGGGTTCGGGATTGAGGATGAGCGGTCTGGCGTGATTGATGTGATGGCGGAGGATTTGCTGGAGGGTTTGGGCGAGTGTGATATGTAGGAGCGATGTGTAGTAGCAATTCTAGTGCAGCATGAAGCCAGAGATACATGCAGCGCGTAATGTCACGCCTGAGAATGTCGCGGTCCTGCTCTCGCGTTGATGAATCGATGTTGTGTGCTCGGGGGTGAGAGATACTGCTAAGCGCAGAAAGCCTCGAAAGCCGAAAAGCTTACAGTAGAAGCCCCGAAAGCTTACTGCCCAGGTGCGTAGGGGCAGCAGGAGCGCCCTATTAGATTGGTGACAGATGCCTGGGAAGTGATCTCCAGGCGCGAAGTCTAATGGAGATGCTGCCTTCCGGGGATCCTGCTTCGAGTGCAGCCAACCAACGATTCAGCGCAATGCGTTATCGGCGAGATCACAACGTACTTCGCACAACGCCACCTTTTGCAGCATCAAAGAATTAAAATGAGACCAGATAAAACCTCGAGCATTGATCGCGTTGAAAGATGTTTGAGCTACCAGCACGCTGATTCTTTGTCGACACGCGCGAACAGCTTTGAGTTTCGTTGGCAGGCACAAAATAACATTCCACGGCATACTGTATCGTCCCACCACGGCGTCACACGACGCGTCACCAGAGAAAGCTTCACTGGACGACATCAGATCGTATCAGATTAAGAGTGATAGTGTATATTATCATCAATTCGTTATCAGGTGTTCCACCAATGGTCATGCTGAAGCTGACCAACACCAGCATGCTTTTGAGGTGCCTTATCATCTTGGAGACTGGCCCCGCTGTATCGCCATTTCCGCTTCTGCTCTCCTGCCCACCACATACCCATTCTCTCCGCGTTTCGTAACCATTTCATGGCATCTATTCCCTCCTTCCCAACCACCAAGCTTTGCATCTCATCCATGGTCCAGGCCTCGACCGGGTGGATCTCGGCTGGGTCATGCTCGAGGTTCGTGAATCTATACGGCACGGTTTTGCAGAGCGGCATGACGAGTCGCCAGGGTACAGCAGCTGATGCGACAGAGAGAAGTGCTGCGCCAGCATTGATGATGCTGAAATGCCATGACTCTCTGCCGGCATCTTCTGCGATGTAGGGGCGAATGAGCGACTGGCCTTCATATTCGCGAACGAGGTCGGAAGCAGCAACTGAATCATGCTTGTCCAGACTGCCAGACTGAACGAGCAGGTCTAGTATCGTCGGAAGAATCGATAAGGAGGAGCTGGAAGCTTTGACTTGCATTCGAGGCAGCTGTGGATGGAAGAACAGGAGCGGGACCTGGAAATTGATGATGTGCGGGTTCTCGAATGTTGTCAACGCTTCGCAGTCCTCTCGGAAAGCCATTCCATGATCTCCGGCAAAGACGACCAGTGTCTCATCGAGTACATCAAGCTCCTCGAGGACGTCCATGAACTCCCCAATCCATCGGTCCTGGTAGCGGAGGGTATTCAGATAGCGGTTCAGTGGGCGTTCCTCGTGCCAGCCCCATCTGCTGAGATACTCCTCGTCGGTGCCGAACGACTCGGGTACAGACCATGGATGATGGGTCGTGCTGGTCAGATGCGAGAGAAAGAGACGCGATCCCTCCTGTTCCGCCTGTTCAAAGAGGTCGCGAATGTACGGCTTCAGCTCCGTTTCCGGGAACCCGAAGTAGTTTGCTTCCGGCTCCTGAGGCGGGTAATGGCTGATGACGTATCCATGAGGAAAGACCGAGCGATAGACTGATTGAAGCCCATGTTGTCCATCAGCACGTCCTGGCGATCGAACCGATCCGTGATGGCTTGGGCATGCACCGAACGCCACGGCCGCTGCAACACCTTGACTCGAGCATTGGAAGCCCCATCGACCAGGTCCTTGCCTTGGCTGAAGAGGTTGAAGATATGCGGCAAGCAAGCCTGGTAGATGGTCAAGTCCGCCTCTTCTGTGAAATCGACTGGGAGCGGCTGTGCGCCACAAATGCTGCCAATCAGACTTTTGAGGGTGGCTGTTCCAGCTGTGACCGACCCAACCACGTTCAAGCCACCACGACCCTCCCGCAGATGACTGCGCCATCCTTCCGAAGCACTGCTCTTAGATGCGCCGAGGTGGCCGTCCACTCCGGTCAACAGTTCGGCGTTTTCTGAGATCGAGGCGAGACGCGCATTCAATCCTTCCATGTCATTGTCGCTTTCCTTCGCCAGGACCTGATGCAGATGGGACTCATTCGTAAGTGGAAATGCGTCCAGTCTGGTACTCTCGAGGTGAAACAGGACGACGTGTTTGATGAGCACGTCATTTTCTTCAAACGCTTCGCGCAACGGCTCCAGCAGTTCTTCCTCAGCATTCGACACCTTTAAAGGATCCATCGTTGCGCTGTATGGCATCCACTCATCATCGCTATTGTTCACGGGCTGCCAGTAGAACCGATCGAACCCGCCTATGCGGTAGTCTGGGAGCCAATTCGGAACACTGTAATGCTGACCGATCCACGAACTGTTACCAAGCGCCGGGCGGCCTAGGCCAAGCGACGCAAGCAATTCCGGCTTTGGGAACGGAATCGGGATGGCGTTTGCTCCACAAACAGCAGCCTCTCCAGCGTCAAAGATCTGATACAGCGTGAACGGCAAGGTTGTCGATAAGTGAGCGAACGGCGAGTGTCGGGGCCTGACTATCTGCAACACTGCCACAAGACCGGAAAGGCCGACGAATATTACCCTCCACAGCGTCTTTCGCACGACAACTGCTGTACTCGTCTTCTCGATGTCGGTCAAGGCTTGGGTGCCGCTCGGCTCATCCTGATATGGCTGAATAGTCTGCTCGATCTGCGAGTATGACGAAGTCCTGCTGAAGACATTTCTAGCGAAGTCTAATAGCGACCCGACCCATTGGTAAAGCCATGGATTCAACAGGGTGGCGATGAAGGTGAGGCCAGCCGTACACAATCCAACGCCAACGGACCCAGAAGCCAATAACTTCAACCCCGCTGAATCACGCGCAAAGTTGCCGGCCGCAGACCATCTGATCTCTCCTCCAGTCTCAACATAGAAGCCGAGTTGCGATGCTGATGCAAATAAGGTGACAACGCCGATGATTGATGCGATGAAAGATGCGAAGTTGGAAATGAGGCTGGCGTTAGGTCGTGATGAAAGCAGCAATCGACCGCCGATGATAATCACAGCGTCCGGAAGGAAGAATGTCGGGAGATAAAGAACGAAGAGAAGAATCGGTAATGACGAACGGTGACTGCTCAAATGGACAACTTTTGACGTGAGGCTGGAAACGACAAGAACCGAATACAAGAACGACTTGCTGAAAAGCATGCTCGCGACCCATGAGTGTGAAAGTTTGATGCAAGCCGTTGAGAAGATGAGGATAATGGAGGAAGAGAACGACAAAAAGGACAAGGATTGAGTTTGATGGATCGCGTGAAACTGTGAAACTGGAAGAGACGCGGTACCATCTTGAGAAGGCCGCAGCACGTGGACCCTTGCCCAAACCAGCGCACGGCGAACTTAGGAGGTGGCTGATTTGTTGCGGGGGCGGATGGCAGGATCCAACGCTTACCAGCTTGGAAACGGCATAATTCAAGGGCCAAGCTCGGATCGGTTTGGCTGGGTTGTCCTTCCAAGCGACATCAGATCTAGATTCCAGCCACGGCGTCGGTTTTTGCGCTGCAGTGATGTGGAAGAGCTGTATTGCGTGATCGAAGAACGGGGGCGTCAGTCGAATATTACAACGGTCACCCCATGCGCGAGGACAAAACAGACCTTCAGTTGACAGCTGTCTGCTCCTGTCGATCCGAAAGTTTTCTCCAGGCTTTCGAAACCCTGCAGGTTTTCTAAAATTGGCAAGGCTTTGACGAGAATTTGTTCCATGCTTATTCCACAAGAGCTCCTTTCGACATCGTACCTGGTCACTAGCCAGGTTGCCAAAGAACCTCAAGGCATCAACAACACTTAAATTTCAGCCATGTCACCCGTGGACCGCCTCTGTGTCTTGAGTAGTCAGAAAGCACGAAATTGATTTTTGTTTGGAGTCGCAGAGCGTCCAAGCTTCGCTTGCAATTTCCATGACAGAATTTTTGCGGCCGGAAATGTCGCGTGCTCCCTTATTCAACCCCGCATCGCGAGGTAACTGAACGCCTCGGAGAACGAAAGCCGTTGCTTTGCTGGCACACGGCGCCGACATTGACGCTGCGAACATCTGCTCAATTGCAGTGCTCAGCTGATTGGCAATGATGTCATTGCGATTTACGCCTAGCTCAGTGGCTCTGACGATTCCAACTGAGGATGTCTACGTGAAGCAATTTGACATCAAGGTACATAGGGCTTTTCATGCGTCCTGGTCGAGACACGCTTTCAGCACGCGACTCCTACGGCTGTCTCGGCCTTACACTGGATACTTCGCGTCGGATCCCCCGCGATATCGCAAATTTTAGCGGCGGCCACATCAATCTGGAAGTCCGCTTCACCATGAAGACTATGGAGTCGGTCCCATCACTTTCACACGACAGTCAGTTGTCCTTGTCACAGTTGCTGGTCTCCTGGAGCGTTGTCGGTCGCGCCGTCGGGATCGAGACACCTATCACCATGCTCAGATTTGACATTCGCGCCAGTACCTCCAGCTGAAGTGGCACAGTTGTCGTCTCCGGCGAGATGCCACGACTCTCCAAAGTCTTGATCCCAGCTTGCTGTCTGCCACTGCTCGAAATACCACTCGTCCCCGTCCGACCCACACAATCCTCGCCGCAATTCATCGACTTCTCGCAACAGCCGCTCTGCCTCCGCCCTGATTCTCTCAAGCTTGCCAGACTGCTCACAGTAGGCTTCCGACAGTTTCTCGTGCTTGATCTTCCAACCAGCGAGCAACTCCTCCAAGACCCGAAGGCGCTGTTCTTTCCGTTGACGGAAGGCTCGTTGTGATACGCGGTTCTGCAGGCGACGACGCTGATGGCATGTTATTGTCATGATTCGAAGTGCCGCTGATTGGACCTACCTGGAGCTTGTTCAGGCTTGTGATTATTACGCTTCCGATCTGTGAGTTCAGACAGAGCGGAGACGACGAGAAGCAGCCACCGGACCCGTATAGTCGAGGGACGAGCTCTTCAGGCTTGCGATGTGCGGGCACACTGGTTTCCGACAGCTCACGCGCCTTAGTCGATACGTGGCTCGGAATCCTGGTCTCGTTTGTTTCGCCGTGGGCGGACTCAGCGTAGTGGACGTTCTTGAGAATCATAGAGGGTTGATACCATATTGTCGGCATCCTCGCTCTGAACTGTGTGAGGCGCTCTGGAATGGTTCACCAGCTGCTGTTGCCGGATACCACAAGCACCGCCTGAATAGTCGGGGAGCTCTGCCTGGAGCACGAGGGAGCTTTGTATCCTGGATCGACACAGCATGCGAGCCGAGCTTGCCAATGAAGGGGTTGTACGTGGCGTGCAGTCGCTGAATCATCGGGTGTTAGATGCAACGCAATGGCCGTGATAAATGAAACTTCCAAGGTCCAGACTTGTTACGCGCCTGCTGCCGTTGTTAGTGCTTCCGTCCATCTCGCACCTGGCGCAACTCAATCCGAGGGGCCTTGTTCGTGAACGTGGACGGTGGGGACGGGTCGTGTTTTGTGTCAGACGCCCCTGAGATACGAGCTCAACCATACGTCCGAGTGCTTCACATGCATGGTCTTTCCAAAACTGGCAAGGAGTTCGAGTATGGCTTTACCCCCAAAAGCAGTACGTGGTCAGCAGAGTAATCTTGGCAGGCCGTAGGAACGTCGACATTCATGGCTCTTACATGACATGCTCGGACGGCGCGAATGGCTTGGATATCTCCTCAAGTGTGCCAGCACAGACGCAATTACAATGCGCGACAAAGCTTTTGTCAACAGTAGATGCAATTGAACGCAGACCCATCTTGTGATGTTTTTGCAATTGGGTACACAGTGGGTCTTTGGACCCTGAAGGGCTCGGTTACTGGCACCCGCACTTGCATCCGCCCCCCGTTCTGCCCAATTCCCGCCCATTAATCATGCTGCCGAGGCCTTACTACCACTAGCTCCGTCCCTATAATCCTTCAGTACAGATCTTGGCTTCCCATCGTATCCTGTCAACTCCATCCACTCTTTCACGCTCTTGACTCTGCTGGGCAAGATCTCGTCCAACAGATTGTAGTCGCGCTTGGTCAGCTCAGCTTTCCAAGTGTTCCAAAATCCCGAGAAGTTCTCACGAAAGGTGAACAGCGTCGAATCCTCACCAGCTGCGGCCTGCCCGATCTTCCGATCCGGCTCTGGGAAGATACCCAACTTGAAGTACTCGTCAAGTGTAACGTCTTTGTAGACTGCGGGCTTGCCAGTCACCGCAGTATATGCGGCAGCCACGTCTTTCCATGCGATGTCTTCTGTGGCGACGTGCAGTTCCAGGCCGTTGCTCCGATCGGGATTGTCAAACAGCCAGCGCGCATATCGACCATAGTCCCTCAGGTAAATCAATGGACAGCGTGAATCTCCAAGCGGCACAGCGAAGACCATCGTCGCGGGGTCCTTGGGGTCGGGGAGTGGTCTCAAGACTTCAGACAAGCCCTCCATGTACAGGCAAGAGGTCAGAACGGACCAGGCCATAGGTTTCGTCGGCTGAGCAGAGATATAGTCGACTACCTTACCTTTGCCATCCAGATGGCCGGTCCGATACTTAGGATCAAAGTTCCCTAGCTTCGAGGCATACTCGAGGCCTGCATAAACAAAGTGCTTGACACCAAACGCCCGCGCAAGCTCGTACAGTCGGGTGCCCCAGTAAATCTCTGCTTTCTCGCCAATGGCGAACCCGTTGGTGTTGGCAAAGTGGTAGTCGACGCCTTCGAAAGCTTTCCTTAGGTCTTTCTCATCATAGGCGTTTCATGCGATGACGGAAGCTGATGGCAGACCCGCGATTTTCTTCGCATCATCGGAAGAAGTATCTCTGGACAGGACCTTTGCAGCATATTTGCCATCGGCAGTCAATGCTGGTGTTGTCAGCAGAACTGGTAGTGTGGCTAATTGGCTGCAGATACTGACCTTCAACGACTGGCCGTCCCTGAGCGCCGGTCCCGCCGATGATGAGTACGACTGGTGGTAAGTTGGCCATCTTGAGCAGGATGACTTTACAGCTTGACGTCCGGTGGCAATAAATCGTCTGATCTGTTGTACCATGGTCTCGACGTGGAGAACGAGCACGTTCTATCTGGCGGAGAAGTAATCGAACGATGCGGCGTGCGTGTGTCTCGACGCTGATGGAGCTGACTCACCAGAACTAGATAGCTTCATGCTGCCTCTCTTGGTAGATTGCTCACGCAACACATGCAGTGGTTATGCTCGGTTTGCTGACAATGAAAATTGTATATGCACGCTGTTACTCAGTAGAGCTTAAGGGCCAAAGATTGATGTATGGGCAGTGATCCTGCTGGTAAGTCCTGAAGACTGCATGTGCGCTTGTACGTGAGCCCCATGTGGCCGTGGACAAGGCGTCTATCGGGCGCCGAGTGCTGTGGACGCCCAATTGTGTGCCGACATACTGCCTCTATCGGCATAGTATGTCAAAATGACTTCCTGAAATGGCAGGAAGTCTTTTGATGCCGAGTGAAAATCTTAGTACCCGTTGCAAATGCTCTTCGCTCCCAGATATCGCGCGAACAACGTACTTATATGGCGTGGCCCATCCTGAACGACTCATTCCAAACGATCAGACCTCCAACATCACAGGCCAGGTCCACCCAAGCCATGGATTTCAAAATCACTTTCAGGTCCTGATATCTTCTGATTCGTTGCAAATGGATGAACTTCAAGCTCGTGGATGCGAGCCAATCGTTGCCACTCGGCTCACAGGTCTGTGCCACAGCTCCGACAAAGGAGCACCAGAGAAGTATTTCCTGCAGCTCGGAAGGAAGCGTGAGTGTGTCGCAGTAGTGGATAGCAGCAATCAACAGAGGCAAGAGCTGCTCTCGGACGTTTCTGGATCTGGGCACCGGAAAAATAACATGCAGAGTGTAAAGCAAGGCGGCAATCCGCAGGGCCTCGAGGATGCTAGCAATGAGCTCCTCATGGTCCGCGTCCTCGTTCAAGTGGACGGATGGACTTGATTCTCGGCGTCCAAAGGACGTCAAGGACAGAGCCCGATGCTGAAGGATCTGACAGCAGTCGTATAACAAGTCCTCGGGCACGTCGCGGCAGTAGCCTTCCATGTAAGCTTGCAAACATTGCGATAGCTCCCCGAGATCCAACAAGAGTTGGACAGTGTTGCAAGGCACGTTATATGATCCCAGGCTATGGAAACCTCTGCCTGGACGCAGAAGATGGCATGGTATCTGTTTTAGACGGCATAGGTGTAGCGGAGGTCGATAGATCGCTTCATGGCCGTGAACATCCATGATCGGAAATGCTGGGGCGGTCAGTGTCGTACAGGCCAGTAGCAGTGATGCACTGGGCCACTGTCAGCGCGATCTGAATGGGAGAAAAACAGACATACTATCCCACTAGCCACGCGGTCCCGTAGGTCTTCAGCTTGTGTATACCCCCACGGGCTTTGATGAGTTGCTTGCATGCTTCCCAGTGATTACAATCGAACTGCATAGTGCCATAGTGTTTCAGCCAGTGTCGTGACTGCATCGGAGGCATGAACGGGGATGGGTCCGACTCCTGCACAGGTATACAAGCAGTATTCTCATTGACTGCAAGCCATAAGATGCTGTGCACAAGCGCGTCACCATACTCGGCTCCGTGCAGGCTAAAAAGAGCCTGGCGTACTTCACGCAATGCCCAGGACTTGAGCAGCATTTGTCGATTGAAATGATCATCGCGAACCCCAGTCAGAGCGTCGCGATGCCTGGATGCACAGAACAATAGCGAGGCCCGTAGCTCTGGATGCTTCTCTGCCAGCGGTAGGATGGTCTCCGCAAAGTGGAGCGCGAAATTGTCGAGCTTGCGAAAGCCGGCCCAGATCACATAGACACCTGTGCGAGAGACGTCAGCCGTGGCCCTCGACAGACCGTAGTCCGACCCGGGAGAGTCTCACTGAAATGTATGGTCTCCTGCGTCCACGCGTCGTAGGGAGTGAAAGCTAGCAATGAGATAGACTGCTCGGCTTCTGGCCCTAATTCGTCGACGATTACTATGGGTGGCGTCTTCTCCGGAGACTCTCGCGTGAGAGGTGGCGATTGACTCTTCGACTCATGGCTAGATGATCTGCGACAGTTTAGTGATCATGTGCTGATTGCATCTAAACGGCCCGTGAGCGATGGACTGACCTCTGCAATCGCAGGAACCGATTCTCGAGGCCCTTCCTAACAGCCTGAGAGCGTAGGCTTCGTTGAAGTTGCCGTGAGCCAGAAGACTTCAAGGTTGGACCATTTACAAACTGGATCTCCTTCATGATTCACGATCGCGCTGGTATCGTCAATGAGATGTGACGAGACGAGCTCACGACGACGGGCTGAGAACCACGGCCTTCGTTGACCAAAGTGCTCCTCTTCAACTGAGCATAACGTGTGATTGATAAAGGTTGTCATTCCAGAAACCCTGGAGAAGGCTGTGTGTCAGCAGCACGTGTGCAGAATGTGCCGTCCAGATCTACCATTAGCATTCAAGGACGGCATTGTAGTCCGATAATGAGCGAACAGGCTGTGGGCAGCGAGGCAGTGACCCGCCTCACCACATGGCCGCGACATAAAGATCAAATAGCGGCGAACTAGGTCCCACAACGCCCAAAGCGACGGTGGATGAGGCTCTGTACGGTGTACTGACCAGCCAAGCAGCCAGCAGTGAACCAATCTTTGTGGGAATGTGAACTTCCAAATCAGGTACGTTTCGAGGACCCACCCGATTTGTGTACCTTTTATGGTAGTCGAATCCTGAATGTGGATTTGATGAGCACGTGCGGCCGCAGCAAATGCCGCACCCGCACATGCATCCGCACTGCGGGCGCGGGCACTGGTTCCGCGCATACAGTGGGTTTGCATCTGTCAGTTAAGTTCAACAAACCAGTCCGTTTAATGCACTCGACTTCGACTGGACCAAAAGAACGATAGTGTGAGTTTGCAGAGCTCCAGAACATTATGCTTGTACGAAATGGTGATTGGAAGAACGACTTGCTGTCATTAGTCATGTTCTCACCGGCGTTCAGTCTGTACCTCTGCGGAGTTCAGCATCGCTTAAGGTGGTCTGCGATCTGTACAAGCGTCGATCGCTCGACTTGCTCCAGCACGAAGAAATCCTGACAAAAATCGAGCATGTCCTCAGCGGTCCAGACACCAGCAGGTCGACTGCCTGCCAGCAGACCCTGGCACCGACGAAATTCGCTGACAAACCAGCTTCTGGTTGCTGAACCCTGCTCCGAGCACTGCGCCCAGAGCAAGAGGATCCAACAGTGCAACTGCTCGAAACCGATCCACTTGTTGTCATCCATTACTGACAGTCGCGCTTGAAATTTTCGTGCCATCGCCTTGACAATGACTATTCTGCCGCCATTACTCAAAACCAGCATAGTCCAAGCAATGAGACTCAGGCGGATAGCATCTATGCGCCGGTCATGATGTTGCATCGTTAGCAGTCGATGACGAATCAGCAGGGTCTCGACATGGACCCAATGTAGCGCACTGTCGTGTCCCACTTGATGTGGTCGAGCACCTGAGAACTGCTTCAGAAGCTCAATACTTACTGCAAGGCTCCGGATTTGTTGGCGGAGTTCGCGAGGTATGATCTCAGACACGGGTGTCCCAAGAAAAGCGCTGCTCGTGCGATCCAGTGCGGCCATGTTTCGCTCCTTGCATATGGCGTACTGTTGCCTGAGCTGCACAGGCAGAATATGTATCTGCTCAACACCGCACGTGTCCAGTGATGGTGGTCGCCCAGCATCCGCCGCAGCATATCCATCGCCAAGGATGATAGCCTCACGAAGGGTAGCGTCCAGCCTCGTAAGCCCGCCTCGTGAGACTACTGCAGAACAAAGAGTCTGCCAGTGTAGGTGAATGTTCGCTTCCTCTCTCTGCTCTCTCCAAAATTCTGCGCAGGCGAGGTGAAAGATATTGAGGATCAAACGATCCGAGAAACACGTTGCTTGCGCCACTGATTCACGAGCAGCTGGCAGTGCTTTGCCGAGATAGTACGATGTCGTACGTGCAGTCTTGATGTTGTGAAGAAGAAGGCTTTGACTGGCCATCGAAGCAATTAGCGCGAACAGACTGGCAGCGTGCTGCAGACAGTCTGAAATGATCGAGTGCGAGGTGAATTGATAGAAGTAGTCCTTCGAGTACGGTCGTAGACAATGCTCAGTCTTCCAGACAGATGGGTGATTGATCTCTGCGTAATATCGCAGTAGCGTCATTATATCACGATCCAGAGGGACACAGGTGCTTTCGAAGGGGTCAGCGACGTCCTTGTCCGTCACTGGCATGCGAGGTATTGTCGGTTTCGAGGTAGGCTTGTTGGAGCGAAGCATGAACAGTTCAAAATTCCGCGGGAGCGAATTCCTAACCGGGTCTCCCTTATGACGCGGCCGACGAGCGCGCTTCGGGGCTGCCATCGACGCCTGCGAGCCAGGTTGTAACGCCACATCGACGCGCAGTGCTCGCAACTCTGTATGCACATAGTGGACGAAGTGAGCGACGATGCGTGTTGGATGATGACCCTGACGCGTGCTCGAGATGCTCCAGGCGCGAAGGCACGATGGCTTAGTCAGAGCGCTTGGCATTGGACTGAAATATCCGCAGCATTCTTCAGGCCAAGCCGGCTACCACGTTTTGACCTCATCGAGTTCAACATTTGCATTTACTGCGTGCCTGCACCGAAACAGCAATGAATACGAATCATGAGCGAACCTCGTACACCGTTAGCCTTAGCCACTCTGGCTTGCACGCCATGCAAGGTACACAAACGAAAGTGTGACAAGGTGTTGCCACACTGCGGGACTTGTCGCAGGTACCGCCAACCCAAACTACCTATCCGACGCGCCGCTGATCAGAGCCGGTGCAAGGGTCGGGCGTGCATGCTCATATCAGAGCAATGAGGCTGTAGGCGAGCCCGGACAGGCTTTGGAAGGGGCCTCTGCTTTCAACATTCCTTCTGTGATCTCCGTTGATCCCTACAGCCATGCTTCATTGCGGTTGCCCTTGCTCGACATCGCCTTCCGCGACGAGGCACACAACATCTTGGGAGAACTGCCAGAGATGGAAAGGTTTGCAACGCAGTTCTTTCGGGGAGTGTACAACCGAATGCCGTTTCTGTCGGAGAGACGCTTCAGAGCGCATCTTCCCTACCTGTATGCTCGGCCGAAAGCCGATTATATCCTGCTGTGTCTAAGCATCAGCCTCATCTTACAGAAGCCAAAGAATGTTGACTTCGATGCTGGGACAATGCAATCGTCGTTGTATGTTACAATCAAGTGTCTCATCTCGAGCCTCGAAGCGGCAAATCACAGCTCTCTGGACTTCCTGCAGGCACGGCTTATTGTGTGTCACTACGAGCTAGGCCATGGCATATACCCCGCAGCTGTTGTGTCGGTCGCCTCGTGTGCCGCAAGTGCGCGGATATTGGGCTTCGAACAAAAGCATTTCCAAGACCGTGGGCAGGATGCCAGTAATGTTGCCCGGATCCATGCTGCGGAAGAAGAGAAGAGGACTTGGTGGGCGATCATCAACGTGGACAGATTCATCGGTCTCTGCGCGGGTGACAGTCACTTTGGAGCTTCTGACCCATCACTTGATGATCTGCTGCCTATTGACGACACGGCCTGGACTGCGGATGTACGGGTCGCCCCATGCCCAAAGTTGTTCAATGCTGAGTCTCTATAGGTGCGCTCTACAGGTTTGACGGACGCTTTCGATCTTCATACCCCATGTGATGTGCAGGTCGGTCAATTTGCACGAGAATGCCAGATGTTTCATATTGTTGGGCGGCTCGTGAGGCACGTGTTCGAGCCAGCCGCGGACACGAACTTCCAGAAGGCAGAAGCGACTCAAATTGCTCGAACACTAAATGCATATCTGCCCGTGCTTAAGCTCCAGGAAGAGGAGCACGGCTTCTACTGTGGTGCATTTGCTATATGCTGCAGGTAGGTGATTCTGACCAACAGAGGACCTCCTGACTAACCGCGACGGTCTTTGTAGCTCGTTGTTCTTACTCTACGAAGCATCGATTTTGTCCGGCCTCTACAGTCCCGCTGAGACACAGTCGTTCTTTGCCGCCATCGGAGACATCTCTTTCCAGGCTACTGCATTAATTCAGAAAATTTTTGAAACCACTTCCGGACCGCACACAAACGAGGACTTGTTCTCCTCATTCCCACCATACGCGTTCTATCAGGCTGCGGTGGTGCAAAGGCGCCTGTGGAGGCAGACTGGACGACTTCAGTACCGAGAGGCCTTCGATAAAATCCACTCGGTATTGGAAATTTTCCAGCGAAGGTGGCAATTTGCAAAAGTGTATGTCCAACAGCTGGACGCCGCCACCGTCGAGCCAGTGAGTACACTTTACTTCGCTTGCGGAGGCAGAGCTCTGAGCGCCAGGGGTCCTACGGGTGATCCACTGCGTCCATATGTATCGTGATGGAGTCAACTTACTTCCTATTCGAGCGTCAGAAACTCTTGCGCCCAAAGAAGAGCTAGCTGTTGCTCTGTCAGCCCGACACGCATTTTCTTTATGCCTGCGGCTGACTAGTCCACACGGAAGTGATATATATTCTTCGAGTGTTTGTGCCCTGTGGCCTGACGCTCAAGTGCTCTATACATCTGTCAATCACGAGGCGTACTTTCGAGGCATATGGCAAAGATGGTCACCGGTCCGCTCGCAGAGATGCTGGCGCGCAACAAGTCAGCGACCGCCTTGCCTGCGGGCGGCGTCTACCCGAGCTAACGCTTCACAGAGCTTTTGCGAAAACCTACACGGCCCCGGTCGGCCTGAAGACGATGGCTAGTGGGATGCGAAGCTCACGTGCCGGCGTCGTGGTTCTCTCCTGCTCCGATCCGCGGCTCAATCCATACCAGATACTTGGCATTGATTCGACGCTCAGTCAGTACCGAGCATCATGCACTGCCGCCACTGACTCATACTGAGATAGAAGCGACAATGGTGCGAAATGCTGGTGGCCGTGCCTTCGACGCGATCCGAACCTTGAGCGTCTTGCAAGCGATCGGCAATCCAGCCACAATTGTGGTAATGCATCATACTGGTAGACGATCCGGCTGTATCACGGTTCGCTCACTGATTCCGGACAGATTGCGGATTGACTCACTTCCACGACTCAGACATCAAGAAGGATTTGCTGGAGATCGCTCCGAGCAACGCACAAGAAATCAACGCTTCTTCTTTCGGAGAAATTACCAACGGGTGAGTACGATGGCCATGCGTTTCTAAGCCGAGCGGACTGATCTTGTCAAAGCGTCGATGCAAGCATTCGCGAAGATGTGTCGTTGCTGAGAGCTTCGCCAATGATCAGGTCAGATACGCAGATCGTTGGCTTGAAGTACGACATCGATACCGGCGCGTTGACAGAAATTTCGGTATGACGCTAGGACGCATTCTGGGGCATAGCCGATGCCGCGCAGAGTCTTCTCGGCCAGAAATGTCGCATTCAAGCTCGTCTCTGTACTAAGGGTGTAAAAGTGGCTACATAGGCTGTAGCTTCCAGCGTACATGCACCTCTTCCCCAGACTTCAGAAGCATGACCTTGACACCGGCAGCAAATATATTCGCAGACGTGCATACCGCCAAGCGCGACATCAGCGACATCGCAATAGTTGGCTGTCCTCGGCCTAGTACCCTTTGGCGTCCTTCATGCTGCAGATGGACGAATGTCGGTTTTGCGTCGTTGTAGCATGTTGCACGTCCTGTCAGCCAGGGACGGGCCTTGCCGCTCAAAGATCGGCGGCGCTGAGGATTTTGTTCACTCTGACGTCATCCCAAGCGGCTGTTCATTATTTTGACAGCTTTTCGAGTGAAGCTTCGCATCTGCAATCGATGTCCATGAAAGCCTCGTCCGTTGCAAGCTTGCATAATCTAAATCTTGGCTACATCATCTATGGACGTCGCGACAGACGGATGCATGGTCCGTCATTCCGCAGCGGCAGCCTGCAAGGAGGTTCGGACCTGAGTTCTTCCGCCCCACGCTAAAAGTTCGGTTCCGAGTCATGGGCCTGTCGATTGGCGGAACCCTCGCTTGCTGAACGATGTTACCATAGCCAGGAAAGAGCTAAGCTGGGGCACGATTTCCACGCTGTTGAGGAGACGGTGTGCTCGAACACATTGCAGATAAGCTTGCTCGACTTGTGTGACTTTGCTGTCAACGTCAGCAACAATGATCTGGCAGGCGCTGGTCATTTCCGTCCTCCTCTATCTCATCATTGGCAGTATCGTGAATTATCGCAAGCTTTCGCAGTTCCCTGGACCACCACTTGCGAAATTCACCCGATTCTGGCTTTTCTGGCAGGCCGCCAACGCCAGGTCTCACGATGCGCAACGAGAAGCTCTACGCAAATATGGATCGCCGTGCCGCATCGGTCCGAACCTCCTCGTCACTGATGACGCCGATGTGGTCCGTCACATGAGCAGTCCACGTTCAAAGTGGTCCCGATCAGCCTGGTACAATGCCATGCGCTTCGATCCAAGAACGGACACAGTCTTTTCGACTCGCGATGAACGCATTCACATGGATCTCCGAACAAAGGAGATTGGAGCTGTAAGTCCTCGCTCTGAATATCTACCCAGCTAATCGCCTGCGCAGTACTCTGGTAAGGACATCGACAACATCGAGGACTCCATGGATACCACTATCGTCGAGTTCGTGGACATGATCCGAGAAATGCGTGGCAAGCCTATGGACTTTGGGAAAGTGGCACAGCTCTTTACACTCGATGTACTCAGCCGCATCGCCTTCGGAAAGTGCTTCGGCTTTATCGCTGCAAGGGAAGACATCTTTGGATATGGCAAAGCCGGCGAGGATTTCTTTCCCATCAACGAGCTGATGTCCAACCACGCCTTCTTCCGCGCCTTGATCGGCAATCCCGTCATGCAGAAGCTCGCAGCTCCGAAAGACACCGACGAAGTTGGTCTCGGAAGAATTGCCAAATTCGCAAGGGAATGCGTCGAGGAGAAGTTCAAGTCCGATAAGCCAGCAGGGACATGATCGGACACTTCGTCAGTAAGGGCCTCACGCAGCTGCAGGTCGAAGCAGAGTCTGCTCTACAAATCGTTGCCGGGTCCGACTCTACGACAACCATCTTGCGATGCACGCTTTACCTGCTTGCTGGATCTCCTACGGTGTATAACAAGCTGAAGGGTGAAGTGGACGAAGCTGTCAGCAATGGTGCAGCGTCACATCCAGTCGTCACGTACGCGGAAACGGAGAAGCTGGAGTATCTTCAGGCCTGTGTGTGGGAGGGCATGCGGATGGTGAGTTAATTCGAGCCTTGCCTTCACTTCCGCTAACTATTCTAGTGGCCACCTTTGATGGGCATGAAGATCAAGTCTGCACCGAAGGGCGGCGACACTGTCGATGGTGTGTTCTATCCGGAGGGCTCGGAGTTGGGCCAGTGCGACTCGGCAATCTGCCGCAAGCCTAGTGAATGGGGTGACGACGCGGATGTTTTCCGACCGGACCGATGGATCGAGGCGGATGAGAAGACCAGGCAGCGGTATGAGATGATCGTGGGCTGCATCTTTGGGACAGGCAAATGGACATGGTGAGTTCGTGTACCGAAGACATGCCCGCCTCTGACACTTTCCCAGCCTCGGCAAGCACATCGCAGAAGTCGAACTGCACAAGGTTCTATTTGAGGTACGTCCAGACCACTCCGTGCTCTCACGGCGCTGACATTCTGCAGCTTATCCGGCGATTCGATTGGGCGATCGCGAACCCTATGGAGGGCGTCAAGATGGCCGGTCATGGCATATGGGCCCAGAAAAACATGAATTTGACAGCCGCCGTCCCAACATGACGAATGCACAATGTAGTCATGACACACGATTTTTTGTTGCTGTCACAACATCTGCACGCTACCAGCTGTAGCGGTGGCTTCGCAGCCCTTCAGATCTTTGGCGGTGATGACTGACATTCGAGCTTTCCATGCCGTATATAAATCATGATACATTCCAGCCTGTCTCTGAGATGTGATAGGAAATGACTGGGTTCTGATTCGTACAGAAAGGCACGCGCGTTGTTGGGGTCGCGTCAAGGTGCTTGGTTTCGGACATATCCCGACGTGCCAACGGCAGGGCGGCAATCTTGGCACCTGTGTGCCGAGGGCGCTAACCCGGATATCCACCGAGTCGCCCAACCCGCCACATTTATTATTTGACCTCGAGCAATGACTCGTTGGTCAAGATGAGTTCTAATGCCCTGACGCACAATGCCCGATCACGCAGAAAGCCTGCGACTTGTCACCATCTCTGAGTTCGAGAAGTCGGCTAAGCAGAAGCTGTCAAAGGAGGCATGGAGCTACTATCGGACCGGCGCCGATGACGAGTTCACCCTTCACAGAAACAGCAACATCTACAACAGGTAAGTGGCACTGGAGTCTGTTCGCACGCGCTCATCGGCCTAGACTATTCATTCGCCCGCGTGTGCTTCGCGACGTTTCACACATAGATACGACAGTGACGATCTTCGGCAAGCACTACAACTTTCCCATTGCCATCGCGCCTTCGGCGTATCAACGGCTGGTCAGTGATGATGGCGAGAAGGATATGTACCGCGCCAGTCGGGCAGTTGGAACGAACATGACCCTCTCAACGAATTCCACCACTAGTCTTGAGGATGTTGTGGCATCCGCACCAGCTCCATCCGGCGACCAGCCCCATCTGTGGCTGCAGCTCTACGTGATGCATGACAAGTCCATCGCGCAGGGCCTGCTCGACCGGGCAAAAGCCGCTGGCGCGGAAGCAGTCGTCGTCACGGTCGACACGCCTGTGATCGGCAATAGGATCCATGAACGCAGGGAGCCACTCACACTTCCGCCGCACATGTCTCGGGCGAACCTGCCGAAGATGAAAGTCGCGGCCAAATCGAGGCTGATCCTTAATGCTCGCACGGCGGCTGAAGCAAAGTCCCTGCGTCAGGAGTCATTGGCGACGCTCAATGATGACTCGATGACTTGGCAGACAGCGATTCCATGGCTCCGTAAGGCTACAGATCTCAAGATCCTTCTCAAGGGCATCATGACGGCAGAGGACGCCTTACTTGCTGTGGAAGCGGGCGTCGATGGTATTGTTGTGTCGAATCACGGCGCACGCCAGTTGGACGGCATGCCGTCCACTCTCGAAGCTCTTTCGGAAGTCGCTGCAGCTGTGGCAGGCCGTATACCCGTTGTCTTTGATGGTGGCATCAAGAGAGGTGCCGACGTGTTTAAAGCACTAGCGTTGGGCGCAGACTTGTGTCTTATCGGGCGGTCCGCACTCTGGGGACTTGCTCATGATGGCCAGCGAGGCGTGGAAGATGTGTTGCATATCTTAGAAAGGGAACTGTTTCGGACTATGGCGCTTGCTGGGGCGGCCTCGATTAAAGACATCAAGCGTGAGATGTTGGGCGTTGAGCGGCAGAATGGCTTCGGAGTTGTCAAGCTCTGACAGCAATCCGGTGAAGAATTGCTAGGCGCTCGGTTGGTGCGCTCAGGGTGCTAGGATCAGAATTGCTAGGAAGGATCAGTGGATGGACCAGCATCGTCATTGGAAGATAAGCGAGACCTTGCGCGGACGCCGCCAACGTTGGCCGCCAGATTTAGCCGTGGACGATCCTGCAGCGTTTCAATGCAGCTCAATTGAATGAGACGCTTCGGGGTTTAGTCGCGAGAGAGGATCCGCCGGACAGCCCGGTCGACAATGGGAGAGGTAATTGGGAGCTCGCGAAGATTATATTTCGGCTTAGCAGGCTGGACTGGACCCAACCCGACTGAGGCTCTGCCACAGACGCCGCAAACCTCATACCGAGCGTACTACCGCATTGTTGACACGCCTCATTCTCTCCAAATCCCTTGCCCGTCTTCTGACGTCGTCATTTGCCCTCAGAACACCTCGCAGCTTATTCGCAGTTACGCCTCTCCCACCCAACTTCGTGGCGATCCCTCTGTTTCGGATCTCGGTACGTAGTTGCCGGATATTCATTCCTTCGTACTGAGCCGCGCGGGCTGCTTGTCCTGGAGATGGAAGCGGTGGTGCGCGACGGACCTGAATTTGCTGAATCGGCACGGCCTGCTGAACAGGCTGCGGCGCTGGCTGCTGCTGTACGGGCTGCTGCTGTACTAGCTGTTGCTGTGCTTGACCTGCTTGGTTTGGGTTGGCTACCGGCTGGGCTTCTTCTGCTTCGATTCGCCGTGTCGCCGGTTCAGCCGAAGGCGAAGGATCTCCGAACTTGATCGCGTTCGGCAAGAACGTTACCCGACGTGGAGGATCTGTGCCATACTGTTGTTGCTCGGCAGCGTCAACGTACGCGTGGCGAGGTAGGCCCATCGGATGTTCGGGATCTTGATATTCATATTTGACCCAAGCTGGGTAGTATTCGATGACTTGCCGAGAGCCCGTGCCTAATTGTACAATCTCATTTCCGCGGAAGTACAGCCGATGCTCTTCCAGGATGTCGTCAAGAGATTCGTTTTGAAGGCTCGTGTTCCAATTCTCCAGCCACTCTCTGCTTTGCCGGTGCATCTCGTACAGAGACAAACGAGCCGCAGCTGATGGTCGCAGGCCCTCGTACAGCAGCCTGATCAACTCCGGTGAGTAGCTGGTCGCTGAGAGGGCCGCAAAGCGATCTAGGAAATGGTTCTGCAGCCGGATATACTCGGTCTCGGCGCGCCGTGAACTTCTGGGTTGTCCGTACATATCGCGTAGTGTTTCATACATCACTTGTTCGGCGTCGTCCATGATGGCGTCCCAAACGATTTTGGCGATAGCCCAGACCATGAATTTTGAGTCCATCTTCATGCCCTGTGGATTCGGAGGACTTTGGAAGTCCCGACCCCATCCGGTCATCTCTGGAGGCTTCCAGACTTCTGTGCAGTATCGTGGATTCTCTGGTGTTCGAGGAGAGGTATAGTGCACGAGACCAAAATCCATGACCTTCACAGAGGGGTATAGCAAGGTGAAGTCTCTCAGTGAGCCGGTGCCTTGGTAGATTTTGTCGAGCTCCTCGTCATCTTCAAGCCGAGCATAGTCTAGAGCAACATTCATGGACTTGATGTCGGTATGGATCATGTACTCGCCGCCGTTACGGGGCTCTTGAAGACCTTCATGAATCAACGAAGGCCCGTCGAGTGGCCCATTCATGGTCCGACATGCTCGGGCGAGTGAATGAACCAGATACCACAAGAAGCTCTCAGGCACGCTACGCTGCATGAGTCTGTACTTCCAGAAAAGGTCATCGATAGTGCCATGCGGTGCGAAGGTCAAGTAGAACCGGTTGCGCTTGAGTTCCGTGTTGAATTTGTATTGGCGCAGATGGAGGATGTTGCCGTTTAACTGCTTGAGCCCATCGAAGTCGCTGTACGCATTATCCCGGATCATTCTGCGCGTTTTGCGCTGCAATTCGACTTGGTAGACAGCCTCTGCTGATATACCTTGTCCAACGACGAACGGCTTGATGTCGTCCAGCTTGTTGTAGGGAGTCTGCTTGATGACCATTTCGTCGACGAGTTGTTGTGTAGCATTGTGTTTGACCCAGAGGCCCACCAGTGTGCCCATGCCATAGATTCCACGTTTCGGGCTCCAGACACCATCGTCGCCGTCATCTGATATGTCATGTTTACCGAGAAGGAACGGAAGGAGAGCGGGGGCTCTTCGAAGGAGGTCGGGTCGTAGGGAGCATATGACTTTGGCTACTGCAGACTGAGTCCAGGTCGGCGGGGCTTTCGTCCAATCGAGGTCGGTGTGGAAGGCTTGTTCGTTTCGCAGGATCCGATTCGAGAAGAGAGGCTCTTCAAGGGGACTCGGACGTGGTGGCATGTTGCTTGCTGTTGTTCCATCCGTGCAGGGCCCGTAAGCTGAGCAGACTGCCTGCTATACGCAGCCAGGAAAGGCAAGGCTTGTCGCAAATACGGGAGAGCGGTCGCTAACAAAGCTTTCTTTGTTGCTGGGAGAGGAAGTGTCAGTGTCGCTTGCGTCAAACATTGCCTGCGCCGCTTTGTTGACACAGCGATGTTGCATCGCATGAGTATGATGGACTCTCGGACAAAGAACCGGGATGCCAAACGCGCAGCACGCGCTGGTCAGCCTTGGTCTGCCGAGGCGTTGTCCATGATAGATGTGAGAAACTTCGTGAGCTGCGATTATTTTACGAAGGTGAGCGCCTGCGAAGCGTCTACTCTTTGTATGGCGGTCCCAGCTCTTGACACGCCCAATGTATCGTGTGAGGGATCTTGTTGAAGAGGATGGCTTATACAGTGGCTGCATCGAGCTATTGTGGTACGCAGCCTCAGCAGCGTCGGCTCTGTGGTGCAAAGACTTCGGTCTCGTTGTCGGCTGATCTTCATATTTTGGTCGCGTCGTAGCATTGCGAGGCCTCCGCGTACGCATCACTGGCTCGGTTGGGGCCATGATCTGTGCGAAGCAGGCTCATTGCGTGGAACAATGAGTGGATAGGCCGGCGGGCATGGTTCGTTTGGTTCGAGACTCGGCTTCGGCTGGGACAGCTGGATCGTAGGGGCGCTCGATCAACTAGAAATCAGTAAGGCCGACGACGAGGCACGCCTTCGTCTGCGCAAGCAATGCATGAAGAAGTTTCCGCTCTGGCAGGGCGGCTCCGTGGGCAGTAGTCTTCGAGGCGAGCGCACGTCTGCCGGCGTGGCCACAAAAGTAGTCAGCAAGGGGAGAGTGTGAATGCCTGAACACCCAATTCAAAGCACAGTCGCCGTGCTCGTCGGGCACGACATTGTACGCGGCGTATGTGCGGCCTACCTTCTGCCCTCACCGCGTCTGCCGAGTACAAAAGTGTATGGCGAGACGAGTGGGCAACGTGTCTGTCACGTCTGCTGACAATACACGGGTCTGCGCGCCAGAGCATAGCGGTGACTCGAAGAAACAATTATGGCGGAGTTTCAACGAGGTCTGACAGCTCTGATGAATAAAAATGTTCGGGGCAAGCCCCAGGGCCGGGTCGTGATTAGGGGTGCCTAGAATGACCACATCCACATCCCCAATTGCTGCTCGGTGCTGCTGTTTGGCCGAAGCGCGCGCTGTAACCTACCCTGCCCTACGCGTGTCTTCCTCGTTTTTGCATCTCGACACTGAAGTCACATCCACCCTATCGCTCGCTCGGCGCGACCGACCCTCACAGACGCATTCGTACCTTTCCCTTGCAAGATCCCTGGCTCTTTCTTGAAGGGACTCCCAAATGATGTGGCTTGTCGAAGCTTGACCGTTGTGAGCTGCGTGCAGCAACAATAAATGGAAGTCCGTCAACAACGTTCTGCGAAAGCCTGCGACTTTTGTCATAAACGTGGCAGACGATGTCAACCGGCACGAGATCCTGCTGCTGGCTGCCTTACTTGTCAAAGCTTCCGGATCGCTTGTACATGGCACCGAGTATCGATCAAGCGTGGTCCGAAAGCGCGCAGCGAAAAGGCGATCCCGTCGCGATGGACACTATGTGAAGAGAAGCATGGCAGTCGGGCACACATTCAGCTTCTACTCGACAACTTCTTCGAGTCTGTCTATCCTGTCGCATGTGTACTGGTTGAAGAGAGCTTCATGCGTGAATGGCATCGCCACGAGATGCCAGCGACGAAATCATCATACGCGAGACTCATGGCCATGTGTGCGCTGAGTGCACAGCGACAGGAGAAAGGCGCTGTACTCTCGCAAAGAGCGGTCCCGACGGATGCGACTGTGGCTCTGGCTATCTATCGCAAAGAAGTCATCGATGCCTTGCCACTGGACTTCGAGAACGCGGTAGAACATTCAGACTTACAAGCTGCTGGTCTTACGTGCTTGGCCGCCATGGAATCTGGCGACATGGAGCTATTCCATCGGCTTCTTGGCTGGTACCATGCCGCGCTAGCCCGGCACAAACTTGCGGATGAGAGTTGTTGGCCGGCTAACATTTCTAACGTCGAGCGGGAGGAGCGCCGGAGACTTCACTGGTACATGTATCGGCTAGAAGTCCACTCCGCTCTTGTGCTTGGGCATGTCGTGCGATGTCCGGAGTTGCAATGCCTGGTGTCTTATCCAACACTGCCCGACCAGTCGCACGACGAAGCGGAGTGGCTGAGTGGCTGGAACTTCGTCACAGACCTTTATCGCGGTATCGAGCATCTCCTCACCCTATTCAAAGCACGGCGCATGGTATCTACGCAGCAAGGACGAAAGCTGAACACCGACTTCCGACTCGATTACCGCCCTGAAGACCATGTCTTGAAGCCATTGGCCGCTGCATTGGACGAGCTACCAACTCGATTCAAACATGCCGAGGCTTGCTCAGGATTAGGTGCCCGAAATCGCTGTGGCTTTCAAGCGGCGAACATCATCTGCACGTATCAACTTCTCCGAGTGGTCTCCTTCACCGCAAGCGACAATACCTTCCACGACGCGTGCCTCACAGTGATGGCGCTAATAGAAGAAATATCGACAATTCCTATCGATATCATGCGAGCCATGAGTCTGGGAATGCTGCAGGAGCTGGCGGGGTTCGGTCATCTTCTCAGCTGTTTCATCAAGCGCGGTCTCTCGAGACCAGACTATCAGCATCTACGGACTGCCTTGAGTTGCATGCTTGAGCTTCTCGACGCATTGGCGTCCTCCATCGACTCGGCGGCTGAAGCAGGCGAGCGACTGCGAACATACATTAGCGCAATCGACAAACACCTTGGAAGCATTCCTGCGCCTACGACTGCTGGCATAGATCATGCAAATACGTCGGCGTGGCTTGCCGACACGTCAATCGAGGACTGGCTTCCACCGGAGATGCACGAGATTCCATGGCCTTCAGAATGGTCGGATCAATTCTTCAATTCATTGAACGATGTCTAAGGTACTTCTGATGGCTAGCAGCTTTGTGTGGCCTTCATTCAAACCCCTTCCTCCTGCGATGCGCTTCATCAGACTTTGTCGACACTGATGGCCTTATTGTCTTCCCGGCCCAGATGGATCTCCTCACCCGACTCTGCTTCCATTCCATTCAATGACGACGTTTCCGCCGGACCGAACGTTCCATAATAATCCAGGTCATCCACATCGCCCAGACCGCTCACTGGGAAGAACTTGTTGAGGGCGACAAAGACGAGTATAGACACTGTGAGTCCGAACGGATACGAGATGTAATACAGATACGACCATCCGGGAAGGGTGTCGAGGGCACCATGCTGGACGAATTGAGCAAAGCCCGGAAGTGTCGGCCAAACGCCCATGGCCCACGCCACAGGCGCTCGCCAATTCAGCCCCTTCCAATAGCGATAAATGCCGGAAGAGCTGTCGTTATACAAGTCGCTGAGCTTGATCTGGCGCTTCCTCAGCAGGAAGTAATCCGCGAACATGACGCCGGTCATGGGTCCCAGGAAGACACCATAGCCGCCGAGTACGGTCAAGAACTTGCTCGCTCCGTTCAGCAACTGCCAAGGCTGGATCACGAAAGACAGAGCTGCCATACACAGCATGCCGCGACGGATTGTGAAGAAGCGCGGGAAAAGCGCTGCAAGATCGATGCCGGCCGAGACGCCGTTGTTGGCAACCACCATGCCGAACTGGGCCACCCCGAAAGCCAACATCGCGAACGCCACAGCCGCACGGGAACGGGAGCTGTTGTCGTAATGTTCCTGCAATGCCGTGAAGACTGATACGGAGCCCAGAGAAGAGTACCCTCCTGCTCCGGGAAGAGTTGCGCGGCACACGATGTGCAAAGGATTCCGATCAGTGCGACGACGATTGTTCCGGATGGCACCATGATCAGCTGGGCGAGAAGCTGGTCCTTCGGCTTTCGGGCGTACCGGGTATAGTCCGACTGCACGAAAATGTGCACCGATATCGACGAAATGTTGGTGCAGATGCCCAGAACCATCATCCAGCCCAAATGGCTGCCATGCGCCTGCACAACGCCGGCGCTGCCGACATCACTGACCAAGGCTCCAGCTCCGTGCGCTTTGGCGGTGAACCAGATCAAGCTGACGAAGATAGTTGGGATGACGATCGAACAAGACACCAAGAACGGGATCTTGTACTTCTCCGGTTTGATCCAGCAAAGTGGAAGGTACAGTATTGTGAAGATGATGAAGGAGGCGAAGTCGCCGGTGGTCATGGTGCCATTCGCCAATGGGGTGTTGACGTTGGCGAACGACGGCCAGATGGCGGTCAGAAAGACTTTCACGCACTGTCCGCCCCAGAACACTTGAGTCGAGAACCATATGCAAGCCAGGAAGACTCGCTGAATGACGATGAAGGCGAAAGCATTTGTGCCCCATGAGCATTTCTGTATCATGGGGAAGCCGATGTGCCACTTCGCGCCTGGAGCACCGCTCATAACGCATAGGAAGCCGACGAGAATGTTTCCGATGATGACGGTAAGCATTGCCTGCCAGACATTGAGCCCGAGAGCGATTAGCGAAGAGCCCGTCGTCCATCCTCCGATGTTGAAGGATCCGGTGATGACCCAGAGTGTGACGAACTGCCATGGGCCGTACGTACGACGATGTGGTTCCAGTGGTCGCGTGTCTGGGTTCAATGCTTTGGCATGCTGAGTGTCTGCGCGGTCTTTGACCTCAAGCCGTTTAAGGAAGTCCTGGACGGCCATGGCGAAAGCGGTGGGACGAGGAAGCTCAAGTTGTGGGTGTGAGGCTGTCTGATTGTGGCTCGCGAATGTTCGGTAAGGAACCGTGCACTTTATACCTGTGGAATCTCTCCTTTCCCTTTGCTCTCCTGTTATCAGTGGTCTCTCGGACGGGCGCATGTCAAGGTCCATGATACGCCAGGGTCGTTCAAGCGCACGGTACGTACATGAGGCCATGCTTGAGAAAAGGCGATCAGGTCTGCTCACGGGGTCCAAAGTATAGCCCAGGCGCCCAATCACGACAGAGCCGCTTATCATGATTAACAGTTTAGTCGCCGACAGCCAATCATGGGATGAGGCTTCGAGATTTGCAGTTTACCAGTTCAACAGCCTGTACCCCGGATATTTGGGCACATGGCGAACGAGATGTCAATGCAGCGGATAGGCGCATGAACTGCTGAATCGACCGCTACTTATGCCGCCAGATACGCAGCATCAGCTTCTGTTCATCCGTGATAAGGCGTGGTGGCTGACAGTCTAGATCTGCCATACAGAACACGAGATAGCTGGGATCCAAACGCACGACAGTACCTCTCTTTCGAACACTCGACAGCAGTCATCTTCCGAGCGCGCGGCAGCACGTCTCTTCCGAACACTAGACGATCTCTCCTATCACATTCGACCCTTCGCCATGTCCGTCACAGTCACAGATGTCACGAACGCGCCGAGGGTCATTCAGCTGACCAACGGCAAAACATTCACATTCCAGTCCAACGACGCTACTAGGAACGAGCAAATCCCGACCATTGATGTTTCGCGGATGTATAGCGACGACATTAGAGATCGGAAGGCTGTCGCAGAAGAAGTCAGGGAGGCAGCACATTCCATCGGGTTCCTGACATTGGTGAATCATGTAAGCTCCCTGGCTATACGAGGCAGACCGAGACTGACCTGGTCAAGCGCGTGGATCTGACGCTTGCGGCCAATGTAAAGCAGCAAGCGAAGGAGTTCTTCGCGTTGCCACTCGAGAGAAAGATGGGAGTCTGCACAGATCTGCTGCCCGACGAGTACTGTGGCTATCATCCCATGGAGCGCAATAATCCCAATGGATTCAAGAAGCGAGGTTTGTCCTCATTCGATCTACCACGAGTAGACCGACTGACGCAGCACAGACCTGTACGAGGCATTCAACTGGAACTACAACGCGGCAAACGATCCTGATCACCCGGACTCAGCAATCCCCGAGGTTAATCTTTGGCCTTCCGAACTTCCCGCCTTCAAGTCAACCCTGCTTGCCTACCAGGCCGAGATGATCAGGTTCGCGCGGAAGCTCACTCAAATATTTGCCCTGGCTCTACGCCTGGACGAGCACGCCTTCGACAGCGCCGTGATCCGACCCGAGGCTGGAGCACGTATCCTTCGATATCCTGCTCAGAATGCCAGCCGGAACGAGCAGCAAGGCATTGGCGCGCATACCGACGTTGAGCACTTCACGATCATTACGTCCGAGACCGAGGGACTCGAAGTTCTCAGCAAGACAGGACACTGGATCAAGGTTAAGCCCGTGACGGGCTCTTTCGTACTCAACATCGCGGACTGCTTCATGCGGCAGACGAATGATTTCTTCGTGAGCACTGTGCATCGTGTGATCAACGAAACGGGGCGGGAGAGGTACAGTGTGCCGTTCTTCTGGGGTCTGGACCGAAGAACAGTCCTCGAGCCGATTGATGGATGTGTGACAGAGGAGCGAAAGAATAAGTACGAGGTGATGACAGCGGGAGAGTACTACTTGTGGAGGACGAGGCGGCAGAAGGTGGCGTGGCGGGTGGGTGACGCGGTTACGGGTTAGATCCTATGATCGGAGACATAGCAGCCGTGGTCATACGTAATTGCCGCATCGAGCGAGCTGTTCTGAGCGAATCTCGAAATGTGGGAGTGCAGGTCTCTTGCGCTTCAATACGTCCGAAAGGAAGAAGATAGCTCTTACTGGAATAGTGAACGCGGCGAAATTAGCAATGTCGTAGCGAACGGGACTGCTCTCTGATCCCTAATGCAGATCTGTGTCGCTATGAGTTTCACACTCGCTCCCCTTCGTACATCCCTGCGCGCCAGCTGCATGCCGGCTGGAAAAAAGCAACTTGGAGCGGGTCGTGCGGCAGTTTCGCGCATGTTTGGAGAAAACTTGGCACAGCACGTCCGCCCACTTAGCACAATCGCAATTTCCGCCCCGGATCCGCAGCCTGGTAGCCTTGGCTTACGTAGTGGAAATCAAAAACACTGGCTCTGCCCGTGGACTGCATCTCCAGCTCATGCTCGCCATCCGTTTCTTCTCGCCCTGTGTCCCTGGTCTGCATGAGTAGTGTCTGATGCGCTCGGCAGAAGCTATATCTGTCCATGCATGGCTTTACTAATTGACAGTGAGTGTGATAAATAAATATGTGGCGTGCACGATAGTTGTGGCTCTCGTGCGTTACGACTGTCGGTCGAGACTTTCTTGGTTGTCGATACTTCCATCATGCCGTACGCGGAACTCGAGCACTCTCCACCTGGTACCTGCGTGCAACGCATCTTGTCGCATCCAGCAGAAGTCAATGGCAGTGGGCACTGCCGCGAAGCGTCCCTCCTCTGTCTAATGACGTTGGAGCGGTTCGAAAAGTCTCTAGGCCACATTGAAATTGGGAAGTAGTGTACGCTACTATCCTCGGCGATCAACCGTTCAAGAGCGCGACACTCCGCCACCCGTGGCTTGCCGGCGCTAATCAAGAGGGCATCGCGAAGCCTGGATTTCTTTCTTCGACGGAGTTCAAGCCCCATGCTTGGCTACTGGCGTCGTGTACAGTCGTTCTCCGCAAGTCGCGTTTGAATTTACCTGCAAACGTCCCCTTCCCAGCTCTATGCATAACACAAGTGCTACTAATCCTTAGCTCCGTTCCTTTCATGTTCAAAGGGACTTACTTATCCCAAATGACTAGATCACCCTTATTTTTCCATTGTACAGACATACAGTACTTCTCTTGCGTGCAGTGATTCATCAGCTCCTTCAATAGCGCAGCAGACTCTTCCGCTGGAAGCCCCTCGATATGGTGAGCATGAGCAGCAATGTAAAGGTTCATTCTGTCACTGGGTTCGTGCTTCTGTGTAATGCGGTGATAGTGCATCTTATACTCAGTCGGGTCGGTATCTTTGAAGAACTCGGGAGCGGCGGTCTTGCGACTATGATGTAGCGAATGTGCGCCAACGTAGTCGTTGTCGAGCAGCCGACGCTTCAAATGGTCAGGCAGCTCATCGAAAGCCGTGCGAGTATCTGCAAAGTCAGTGGTACCACCAGTGTCGGGAGGAGGCAACTCTGTTGCTTTGAGAATCGAGTATGAAGCTCTTCTCGGGTTGAAAGATGAGTCTACATGAAAGAGACCGTTGCCTTTGTTGTATTGAGCGCGGCCAGAAGTTGGATCAAGCGGACAACCAGTTTCGGTGTCGATATTACCAGCATCGAACAGCTCGTAGTATTCGTAACGCGGCTTGCGACCATTGGTCATGTACGGGCGAGTGTCGTCGAGCTCGCCGAATCGTCGAGAGAATTCAACGTGCTGTGGATCATCGAGGCCCGTAGATCGAAATACGAGGACGCCGTACTGGCAAAATCAGTGACCTGTAGTGGCATTAATGCTGTTCTCCCACCTTTGCTGAAGCTGTCAAAATCTCCTCGAAAACGTCGTCCGGGATCGCCTTAGAGAAGTCAACACCTTCCACCTCGGCACCAAATGTTGGATGCAGCTCCTTAATCTCCAGGGTGTGAAGTGGGCGGTCTGCCAAAATGCCCAGCATAGTCGTTGGTGAGAGTTTGTTGAAACAAATAGAGGACTGCGTCTTAGTTGTTCGACGCACGATGAGTATGAAGGCCGATTACGTGAAAAGAGAATCATAAAGGGGTCTCTGACCTGAAGTGCCGCAAAGGTAGCGTGCTTGTCGGAGCACTGGTGCCGAAAGTAGGCTTACCACGAATACACTTGCCGATCACTTTAATCCCAGGGATGTGCGGGGAGCCCTGGAGTGCGGAGAAGCGTGGGGCGCAAGGCCGAGCCCAGGCATAAACGCGCATCTATCCGGCCAGGTGCGCACTAGATTCTGGTCGCTAACGGTCTTGCCATCCTGTATTATTATCGGTCTCCAGATCGTTGTATAGAGACCTAGCTTGTAACGTGAAGCCAAAGCTGCAGCTGACGACAAGCACGAAGATCGCGACTATGCTGGCTCCGGGGTGCTTTGAATTCATTGCGAAAGATCTATCGGCGGAGGGCTTGCTGTCGGCCTTAAGACGGCGCACGCGAATTGGAAGAGAGCATCACTTCCAAGAGACACCCAGAAGCCGATGACATCAGTCTGCTGGCCAGATAGATCACTTCTTTCTCGCAAGGCTGCCTCGCACCCCTTCACAATGCCGCCGAGATCGAGTCTTAGGCTCAGGTCTTCATCATGGCGTTTTTCGACGTGCATATGTTCAAGCGTAGGCGCAATGCCTGCCGTTCGAGAGCCGCACTCAACAGACCAGACCGAGCAACTCCTCGCATTTGAGTCTATTACGGCTACGGAATGCCCTCGATATCCGAAGGCTGATGCATTCCGACTACTTGAGCCGCGCCTTCGATTGGTGCCGACCAGGCAGCCCTTCTCTCGATAAACTGCTCCACCTGCGGACGCAGCTTAGTCTCTGCCAAAGTCAGATCATCGACAGTGCCCGTTCGAAGTATCGACATGCCAGGGAAGCGAGCACCGCGGCGGTACATGAGAGTGCCGCATGTCTTGCAGAAGTAGTTCGTCATTTCGGCGTTGGCGCGAATCGTTTCGGTCTCGCTAAATGTTATGAGTTTGTCTTGGCCACGGTTATGCTTGAGATGCGAGTCTGCAACTGTGATGTTCGATTGGTAGAAGGCGGATCCGATCTTACGGCAATCGATGCAATGGCAGACGTGGCGATTGACCAAGCCGGGCTTCTTTAGCGGCTTTGAGGATGCTTGTTAGATGCCGAATCATGCGCCAGGGAGATTTGGGGCACGAGGAACTCACGAGGACTAATTGTACCGCTCCGCAGAAGCAGGTAGCGGTCGCTTCATCCTCGTTGGACCAGCCGTCCTTAGAGAGGTTCTCTATCGGGAAGCCGTGGTCATCGAAAGAGCCTATGATCTGCTTGTTGCTGGCCATTACTTGTCGCGTTGTCGATGTGTCTGGCTGAGAGCTATTGTCGTGGCTAGCTGCTGGATTTGACTGCACGAGTGGCTGATACGATAGAACACTCGAGGTCTGCTTTTGCATCGACATATATACTTACTGTATCGTCCACTGTCGTTGTGATTAGCTTGAGGCGGTTAAAGACAAAAGCTACAAGCTAGATGAAGAAATAAATTCTGCTTTCGGCGATTCCCACGAAGTATCAGGTCGGGTAGATTACCTTGCGCGGTCATTTCGCTGCGCTCCTCATCCCAGCTGGGGAGTTACTTCGAGGCAGGGTCCGCCGCTACGTCATTCCCGAGCGACTGCACATGTAAGCCAAAGTTTGTTTAGAACATAACTGAGCAAACGTAGTGACTCTCTTATCGATGACCGCCTCCTATCCTCCACGACGTGAGTTTCATTCATCAGGACTTCGGAGCGAGACGCCCCAAGCATCCGTCAGGAGCCATCGCCGGGATGCTTCAGCTTTGCAAAGCTGATCATAGTCTCGTTGCCATTATGGGGAGTGTAGAAGTCGATGTAGTGACCAGCGAAGAAGGACTGGCCAAGCAGCCACGCAGAGACATTGCCGACAGTGATGCCATTTGTGCCGCCAAGAATAGATGTACAGTTCGTTGCAGTGTTGTTGAATACGCCCCAAACGTCTTTCGACACCTCAAACACTGTGGCCTTCTCGCCCTTCTTAAGTTGAGACTTCGCTGGAAAAGAAACTAATCTATCAGTAAAAAGCATTACACCGTTGCAGAGGACTTACAGCCAAGCGAAGGCGGGTTGTTGCAGTTAAAGAAGCCGTTGAGAACAGTGATCGTCAAGCCAGGGTCGAACGGAGTGGGCGCTTCGGTGAGAGTCTGTGTCTGGTAGTTGAGAAGCTTGAAGACTTCCGTAGCCTGCTCGATGGGTCTGCTCGGATTAGCGGACGTGTTTCGCAGTCTCGAGAACTTACGCTTGGATATTGTCCGTTCCGACATCCATGATGATCGTTTGATTCTCGAGCACGATCGTGTCGTTCAGAGTAACATCACCATATACGGCATAGGAGCTATTTCCGCCGATATTGGGGATAGAGACAACCGGGCCATCGATCAGCTTCTTCGCGTACTTTCCAACCACCAGCTGACCAACGCCGCGGGTTCCTGCGCATATAAGCAGACAGTTGCAGGAGAGCATAGGGACGTACCGAATGCAAGGCCGAATCTGCAAGCGGAGATCAGCTTCTGACTACACAGATTGAAGAACCATGGGAGCGCTGGTGGCTCAAATACACTATCACCCTGAAAGCAAAAGCCGACGATGCCATCGCCAGGATTTGCAGATGATAGTGGCGGGACGTCAAAATACTCGAAGGAAGTGGAGTTGCCGATAGTTTGGTTTGTGACCGTGAGGCCGCCTGCGCTCACGAGATCGTTCTGGACAGTACCATTTATCTAGATTATTAGTTCCGACATGTTCTGTAGCGGAGTACCCACTGTCTCGAACCCAAAGCCCTGCCGGTCCACACCTTCGTAGCTGATGGAGAATGTCGTGTTGCCGTTGAAGGCCGTCTCGTACTTGGAGGGCACGTAGCTGCTGCACCGTCAATCAAGCTTCTGGCTGAAGGTAAACACAACGTACACGCCATTGTTAAGCAGTAAATCACTCGACCCAGTGTCGATCAAAAGCTCCAGGTTGGACGAGTTACCAACTGTGAAATTAGCGTACCAGTATAATTGATTATCGATTGCTGTGCTGAAATTGCCTGTTTTGCCATCACGTCGAATCTTGCGGGCCGAAAGGTGAGCGAGCGTTTGGTGATTGGGCAGTGCGCGGCGAGCAGATAAAGAGAAGGCAGCCTCGGTCGCGGGTGCGGCAGATGTAATGCCGACGAGGGCGCACACAGACAAAAGAAGCTGCATCATGAGTCGCAGTAATGTAGAAGGCTTGGTTCTACTGGCGCTTCGTGCATACTCGGCGACGCCTTGAAGAAAGCAGTCACTGATAGCACCCTTATCGCCTTCGAGGAAAGCAGGTCAGTCTGCCTGGATGAATGCATTGCGCAAGCCCCTGCGAGGGCGCCAATTCAGAGTTTGGTGCTCGCGGCAACTTGAAGTTAACGATCCGTTAGCCGAAGGTAGTGCTGCCATTGAGAGGTCTGCAGCGAGGTGCTGACGTCGTTCAATGATTGGCAAGGTGACACTGAGCATAACGACGCCGTTTGTGCGTACGCGGCCGACATGCTGAAGAACTCAAAACGGGAAGCTACGACTGCTGATGGAGAAGGCCCGGAGTTTGCGGATTGACGGCAACGCCGGATGCCATATATCACGTGACAGGCAGGATTTGCCTCGGTTGGCGTTATCGCGTGCCAAGGAGTTCCGACACTAACCCCGGAAGCTTTCGCACCTTTTTCCACTTCAGTAAGAGCCCAAGACGTCATTTGGAGAGTTCCGCGACATTTGCGTCTCGAACCTAAGCATCGGAGTGATCAACTTATCTGCTTGCACGTCGGCTGCGGCGCAGTTGGGCTGGTTCTTGCTCGAATACCGGGCAACACGTATTTTCATACACCTTGCCCGATGAACGCAACTTTGGCATCGCTGAGATGTGGCATCCACCAGCACTGCTACAGGTGGTGCTAGGCAAACCCTGCGATCCATCCTTGAATCATCTTACGCCCCATCTTCAAGCGTGCCTCTGGCTTGTTGGTTGCTCTTCCACAAGAGGCAACAGCGGACACTTTTGCAACACACGACCGCGCTTTTTACGACAATGGGCAATTTTTGCGATTTTATGCGGCTCATAAGATTGAGGAACGACTCACGGTTCAAAAGATACGTCTGAACTAGATCATTCTATGGGTCACGTGGCTTGGGTGCAATTGTCAGTTTTCCGAGATGTACCTCAGGCCGATGGAACTCATTCAAGTCTATTGGAAAGTGACGTTCTGGCTCAGCCATATAAAGATGCACGCACGCACTCCAGCAACATTTCCACTCCTAGACCCATCCAGAGTTTGACAGATATGGCTGTTTGGAATCTTTGCGCATTTGCACTCTTCGCTCGCCTCACCCTCGCGGCTCCTGCACAGGAATGGGGTCCGAACGACCCTTCCGTCATTGAGACGTCTTCTGGGCTCGTTTCACCGCTGATTGACAGCGTGTACCCAGATGTTTACCAGTATCTGGGCATGCCGTTCGCGCAACCGCCTCTTGGTCAGCTTCGGTTCGCGCCTCCTCAACCAGTACACCCAAGTAATGGCACGATCCGTTCGACGATGCCTCCAGGCTGCTACCAACTCACAGGAGCGGAGGACATCTTTGATGTTCTTGAACCAGGATTCGGCCAGCAGGGTCAGCAAAGTGAAGACTGCTTGAAGCTCAACCTTTTTCGGCCTATGCATCCAACGACTCAGTCCTTGCCCGTCCTTATCTTCGTTTACGGCGGCGGATTTGTTCAGGGCGGTATTAATGAGACCTATGAGCAACCCACACCTTGGGTTCAAGCCAAGCAGAATTTGATTGTGGTGAATATTCAATACGTGAGTTTCGAAAAAGCTCCGTTCATCAGCCCAATCTGACGACCTAGCGGTTAAACATCTTTGGCTTCCCGAACAGCGCTGCTCTTCAGCAAAACAATCTTGGCCTACAGGACATACGTGCTGCGGTGGAATGGGTACGGGATAATGTACAGGCTTTTGGCGGGGATCCCAGTCGGATTACCCTCTGGGGCCAGTCCGCCGGGAGCATTGCGACTAATGCATGGACATATTCGTACCTGAATGATCCTATTGTCTCAGGCACTATCAGCACCTCGGGAACTGCACTTGCACCACGTGAAGGATGGCAAGCATTGGACTCTGCGCAGAACAACTTCACATTTGTTGCCGGTGAGTTCTTGTACTTATACGGGCCATGTACACTATTGCTAACATTGTCTAGGAAAGTTAGGCTGCTTTGGAGACCCGGCTAGTGTACTTGGCTGTATGCGCCAGCAGCCCGCAATCTTGATTAAGGACACACTCAAGAACTACACCAGCAGTTCCATGCTATCTTTCCAGCCTGTCGTCGACGACCAACTGGTGTTTAGCAACTACACCGAACTATTGCGGGAAGGTCACATTATCAAACAGGTTTGTTCCACCGCAGCTTGTCATCTTCAGTTTTCGACTTGCACTAACCTTCTTTCATCTACCCAGCCAGCAATCCTAGGCAGCAATCGTCGGGAAGGCGAACGCAGTATTGACAAGGGTCTCAGCACCAGTGGACCTAATACAACCCTCGCACTGGTCTACACAGTTGTTGCCTTTCTGTGCCCAGCCCAGCTGACCGCAAAGCTCCGCTACGAAGCTGGCTTGCCTACCTATCGCTATGAGTACAAGGGGAATTTTAGCAACATCTCTCCTTTACCTTGGATGGGCGCTTGTAAGTACCTTTTCACTTATACGCAATCTGAAGCAGCGATTGATTGCAGTCGTACTCACAACTGATCTACAGACCACGCCTCTCCTCTCCCGCTCCTCTTTGGTACAACTGACATCGCTTCCGCACACCCATTCAACGTCACGCCCAGCACGGCCTTCGAATTGTCCGTTGGAAGTCACATGCAAGACTTATGGCACAGCTTCATATCTGATCCCACGTCATTTGAGCAGAACTCGGGTTGGCCGCTTAATATGGGTGGTGCAGTAAATCAAACAACGGATGCGGTGTTATTGCTTCCAGGGAAGGAAAAAGGTTTACTCTCAAGTGTGGAATATGGGGCTAGGAGAGAGGAGTATTGTGAGATGGATATCGATTCGTATTTGATCTCGGAGACATTTCCTCCAAGTCTGGGGCTGGGAAGCGGTACGCTGATGTGATAGGATGCGTCATCTTGTTGTTCCGAACGAATTCAGGCTGTAGAGCCTTGTGTCAGCGATTCACTTGTCGATGTGTGATAGACGTTACTTCATTTACTCCAAGGACCTCGAGGCCTCACCTGATGCTCAATTCCCGGCGAAGAGTTGTCTCAAAAGCTCTCGACACTGTCTTCTGGTCAGTGAGCTGCAACTCTGGGCTGTACGGGCACATTTTGTCAATCTCATTATTGATGGAACGATCGTATTGCTAGCGCATTTCAGGATGCTCCAGAGTGACACATAAACAGGGAATTAGTCCACGACAAACTTTGTAGGTAAATTTGAATACACTGGTCGTATGTATCAATCCTCTTAAAACATTCTACCGCTTATCATTGTTCTCAGGAATTTTGTTCCTCGCCTTAGTACGAGGAGAGTGCCCTTGCCCACTAATGAGCTATTCCCACGTCTTTGGATTTCACATACACACTAAACTGTGATCAGACCCGTGATGTCCTGGTCAGTACTGTTCACAATCACCGTTGAGCTATTGCATTCCTGATCAACATGCTAGGTCTGTAATCCATGAGGCCCCGAGTTTTCGAGTTGGCTTGGCTTAGAGCCTCATCAGTTTCTTGCGTAGGTATAGTTGGCGCGGCATGAAGGGCATTCTTAACGACAGTTCTATCATCACCAGGCGTTTGTTTCTCCTGGGTCGGCACTAGCAGCCCAGCAGTCGTGAAGATGATAACGACACCGGCCTCCGTCAAGAACTGCATGAAACCCTCAACATAGACGTTGACACTCGCGAAGTAGAAGACACTGGTGGGAGTGGTGGAGAAGCTGACCAGAAGGGTGTAGAGCACTCTGACGAGCAAAAAAGGGAGAGCGAGGAGGGAAGCGATGGCCAGTCTCCAGATGACGCAGTGACGAAGATGATGTTTGCGGGTGAAAAAAAGAACCGCGAGGCCGGCACTGGCAGCCCATGCTGCCACGAAGATGACACTCGCGGCCTTGCTGAGAGATTCACCGGTCGATTGCTTAGAAGGTTCGCTTTTCAGGTGAAATACACCGCCGATGATGGCCAGTACTAGAGCGAGGAGGATGACGATGTGTAGAGTGGGGAAACCCTACTCACCTATTCTCGCCTGAATTCCGCCGGAATCCGCCCGGAAACCGTCTCAGTCACGGCCCCGTCTGACCATCCGTCGCGTTTTCTCGCCCGTGTACCTCTCTCCTGTACCTGAAACTCTAAACCTGTCGCACTGGGCAGAATCCGACCCACTTCATCCTCGTTTTCTAACACTAGTCCCCCAAAAGGGGCTCACCAGATCCAATCAAGCCGCACCTTCGAGACCCACTGAGCCCCTGGTTCGTTCCGTTCCTGACACGAACCATCTCCCCAGATAAGGCGAAGCAATCCTGCCGACGAGATCGGCGCCCAGTACCATCGGGTCTTTCTCACATAGATAAGACTCTACGTGCGACCGCTCTGTTCTACAACATTGTGCTCATGCCTAGAGCGCCAATACCATCCATCGTTGCGGTGGACTCCACGACTGTCAGATCCCAACCAGATTAATATATTTCTCGAGCAGCCACATTGAGCCTCATACTTCAAGTATGGTCCTACTATGGGCATCATTTTCCCTGGAGGAACTCGACCAACGTCTTCAGATTATTCATCTAGCTCTCTATTGTCCAACACCTGCTGTCCAGTGTGTTGTTTGCTGTACCTGTGGCTATGCCCTCCCCACTCGAGTATGCGCAATATCACAGCATCTCAAGGAGCAGCACCAGACCCCCACAGCATTATCGTCCAGGATCAATAACTACTTACGATCACTTAGACTGACCCAACCAGCTAATATCCCTAATCTACCTCATGGTTCCCGCCTACAGCCACAGCTATGTCAGATCTCAGGGAAGGGCTGTCGACACTATTACTTCTTAAGTTGGAGCCTGGACCTTGTTATCCACTATCTTAAATATACCCATAGCATTAGCCAACAGTCCCATGAATAGATACAGGATCATATCCTTCAGGATATGATCCTTCAGACATGGACTCCCACAGTGGCTAGTGGCTACTGATGTGTCACTCCTGTTGTGGCAACACTAGATAAGCTAGTGTGCACACCTGAGCGATAGACAGTGACACAATGGGGTGCCAACATTGCCATTAGCACCACCCCTCAGCGATATGCCTAGATCCAACAACTAGTGTATACTGAGTTCCATAATCTTATTCAAGAGCATAATTCTAGTGATAATGAGCCCGATAACTCAGCAGGTCTTGATCCTATCAGGCAGGCTGGTCACCTTACAGCATGGCTAGAGCGTACTAAATAGCCCACAACCTACCAGGGAATTGCACTGCCTATGCTCCAGGCTCTTGCGCAGAGACCCTATAAGAGTTAAGACACCCCTGTGCGCTTTGGCTCTCTACGAGGTCAACGCTTTGTAATGGCTACTACCGATGAACACCAGCTATCACAGATCAGGCCTTTAGTACAACAATTACACCACCGCTGTGAGGCGACTGCTGTGGCCACACCCACAGTCATTCTATATTGGCTACACAGTCACGATATTAGTTGACTATGGCGCCAGCCATTTATACTTCCCCAGTCTTAGTGTACTTGTGAATGCTATAGTGTAATATGGGCACGCTTTGTGTCCTGGCTTCTTCGCCTCTATTGATTTGGCCCGCAGCACCAGACATAGCTTCTAGGACGACGGCTGAGCAGTCGACAAACTGAGCTATGTCACGAGATTTAGGATCGCCTCAGTCCAGTCTCGGGAACAGAGGCCTTCAGTGACTCTGAAACTGAACCAGATCTGGAGGTGGAGTCTGACGATGGTACCGAAAGTGAGACTGATTTCTGCTCAGACGGGGGAGCGTATGATGAGCGACCAAGTGACAATGAGGATATTGATGCTGCTTCAACTCCGGCCATCCTTAACCTAGATCTGAGTCTCGAAACGCCAAATCACAGTCCTAGCTCTTTGGCATCCGATTGTGGGTCAGCATCCTCAACATCAGACCCACCACGGAAGCACTTCTCGACTCGAAGTTGTCCACAGACCCCCTCTCAGCGTTGTCATACCTCCAAGCTACGATTATTATGTCTGTCTAGTCCAAACAGCACCATATCCTCTTCCAGTACTACTGCCTTTTCTGGTATCTCACTGACTAGTACATCAATCATTAGTGACCAGATTGCCCTTCTCAGTCTGGACTGTATACTAGAGCCCAGTCAAGATGGTCAATCAAGCTCCATGCTTCTAGTCTTCTTCTCAGGGCTTTTAGGTGTGTCACGTGAGGGTACCACCTTTCTTGGGGCTCGAAACTACACTCGAATTATATTGGCTTTAATCTATACTATTCAACTACTCACACTTGAGTGGACACTGTCTTAATATGCCTACATTATAGAAGACTGGCCTTGTTGACCATATCATGGCCAGCTGGACCAGCTAAACTATCTCTGAAGACTTACCCTCTACTATGGTGTAGATGCACTATTTGGAGAGTTATTTAGCTTGCAGTCCTTTAGATATACGCTACAGAAGTCTGATGGGGGCGCGTACAAGTTCTTCTGGTCTGACGATGGCCACACTGTCACCTGGGATGATTAATAAAGCACAATCCTTCAGTTCAGTCGCCTACGAAATAACACTCTGACTAGTGCCCAATCTTGCTGTACTCGCTTACTGTACGGCCTCAATCTGTCTATGAGACTAGACTGTATTATTAACCACTGGAGCAATAAGAGTCTAAACTATTTATTTGTTACTAAGCCTAAGAATGGTCTGTCATATACTTATCTATATCTATCTGAAAGTGTATATAGTGCTCTAGTGGATGGCCTCATAACATCCTGTGACTGGGATCTTAATGCTGTTAGTCAGTACCTCACTTTCTAACAAGACCTGCTCAGTGACCTTCTGTTACTCGTTCAATTTGACAGTGGTCAACCTGCCTGTAGGCCTAACATTCTCACCATGCAGGCGGTGAACTCCCGCTCCGTTGTTCGGGGCGTGTATGTACATGACAGTCGGATTGTGTGCGTCTATCGAAGTGCAAAAAGATGACAAGCTACCCATCGTGACTTCCATGTTGCCCGGTATCTGACGGCTGAGGCTTCTGCCCTTTGGTACTTATATCTGGTCTATATCAGGCCGTTCTGCGCCCTGCTCCGTCGAAGATGTCTAGGAGAGACTCACGGTAGCCCGTTTATCTTTCATGATCTATCACAGAGCAACACAGTCTGGACCACCCACGTTCTGAGTCAGCTCATCAAGGAAAAGACAACAACCATCTATTGTCAAAGCTTTACCTTACAGACCTATCAATAACTCAGTGCCGCTATCACTGAACGCCATATCAAGCAAGGCAAATTAGCACTGATCAGTCTTGATGACCGCTCTATCTATGCTGATATTAATATTTGCTTTGTGTGGTAGAGTGGGCACTGTTAACAGGAATGGATGTCCATATATGGTCTTGATGGAGTATTCCTGGACAGTCTCTAGCCTGCCCTTCTTTGTGTCTATCGCTGGGCTTCAGATCAGTGGCAAGAATTTCTACAGAAAGCGAGTCAATGTCCTGTGGCACAAGTTGTCATACCACCACCATTGACATCTATTGTATTTGTTAAGTGGCTTGAGTCTTCATCCACTATTATAGCTACACCAGAACTAATAGGCACTATACTACTTGAGCAGGAGACCAAAGATTCACAAAACCCTATGCCCAGCTCTGATCTGTGCCCAACCTGTGGATAGTGCAACACTCCTCCAAAAGGAAAGGGTTGTAAGTGACGGGCGCTCAGTCCTACACATCACACCCCACCTCGCAAACAGCAAGTCTGTAACTTTTCCTAGACATACAATCAGGCCACTACTCATCTTCACCCCACTGGTCTATCTGACCCACTAGTCTGCCCTCTATAGTGTGCTCCCTTTATCAAGGTACTGCCATGCTTTCAAGTTTTACTATGTACAGAGCACCAGAGTTGTTATACTCCTCACACTGTGCTATCTCTTCTTCTTAAGATATATAGATCTCTCTATAAGCAATTATCTGCCTTTAAAGAGTAGTGTATATCATTCAAGCTAGCTACATCTCTCCCAATACCAGCAGATCATCTACTACCAATAGATGGACTCCTAGTTGAGAATGGTTTCATATGTAACCTACTGCAGTGTGGATTCCGGACTGTATCACTTGGACGGATTCAGCGCCATATATCGAAGGTTCATGCAGGCCCAGGGGCACGACTACAACGAGAAAGAAATATGTTCTCTGCTGTGCACATGCAGTTACTTAGTGCAATTCCAAAGCATTGGTTCATTGTGAACAAGATCGTTACAGAATCATGCAGAGACTAGAGAGTTTGTAGATCATCACACATAGACCTATTTATCTATTCCACTATAGAAAGTCTTAAAAAGTGTGCCTCACCCAGGAGGCCAGTACACATGAAATATGAGATGCACATGATCGCGGTGACCCAGTGAGTCGATTGCCGCCATCTGTAATGTGCGGCGGTCCGTATTGCGTGCACAATTGCGGGTCCAAGTTTTAGAGGTGGTACAGGCCATCTAGGCCACGTTGTTGTCGCAGACCCACCAGTTTCATCCCAAAACAGAATGGTGCAGGTAGTACAGTCCTCTATAATACCCCTGATAGAAGTTGTGGGCCGCTGGTGTGTGTCCGCCACCCAAGTGTATATGTCAAGATAACCAGGCTGTAAGGCAACCAGGCTGAAGAGTCAAATTCTTCAATGCATCTCTTCCTCTTCCTTTAGCTCTCTCTCTCACCCTTCCTTCCTTCCTTTCTCACACACTCTCTGCAGCTCCTCTATCTTATGGCCTGGCCCCTGTCACAGTAGCAGGACACAGAGATCCAAGAGTGGCTTGACCCTCTGTAAGACCAATCCTCTTTCATTCTCTGCAAGCACGGGCTGACTGTTGACGTGGCGATCATGTGGTCTTGATATATTCGATGTGTTTACTTTTGGTTCAAAATCAGCACACAGATGCCTACATCTCCCCAGCCTTGTGGTCTAATGGTATGATCTGCCTATCCTGCGATCTTGTAAAGGCGACAAGTTAACCTCTATCCTGAGTGTGTTTGAATTCTGCGAACCACTTGCAGAGTTGAAACACACTCAGGTAGCAGTGTGAGCCCTAGCTTGGACCAGGATCAAGGGCAAGGTTCGAGGTTCAAGTCCTCGCAAGGCCAACTCCTTTTTGCTTTTTGAGCAGACCGAAGCTTGAGTTCAAGTCGCGTAAGTGCTCAGGAGAATCCCTTTTGTCCTTCTTATATTTAATCTACTTACTTTTAATTCAAAATCAGCACACAGATATTCACATCTCACAGGCCTTGTGGTCTAATGGTATGATATGTCTATCCAACAATCTGTATAGAGGTCTGGGCCACTGTGTAAGAGTTATGAATGGGCTAGTACCATGACTAAACTAATATAGTGGCTTGATCAGGATGTGGATCATAGGCAAGGTTCGAGGTTCAAGTCCTCGCAAGGCCAGCTCCTTTCTG